>NC_141539.1:76295833-76599166 GCF_021556685.1 Rattus norvegicus | reverse complement strand
TATTACATAAATTGTTTGAATAAAAAGTATGATATTATATATGTATTTCAATGTTATATAAATTGTTCAAATACAAAGTATGGAGTTATGTATGTATTTTATAAATTTTAGAGCAAGAAAAATAGCATCATAATGGAAACAAAGAAAAATAAAAAACTAGCACTCAATGCTACATAATACCTAAATACTAAATACTCTACCCAAAAGAAATGAACAGACGGTAGCTAGAACAAATTGAAAACAACTTGGAAGGCTCAACTCAATCACATCAAAAATAACATTAAATATAAAGTAAATATTCCAATGAAAAGACAAAGATGGCCACAGTTAGAAAGTAAGAACCAACTACATTCTGTCTCTAGCAAATTTATTTTAAATATAAAGGCACAGAGAGGTTAAAGGAATAAAAAAGGTGTGCCACAAAAAGCCACAGTCTTTTCTATCAATGTTAAGTAGACTCCTTCAGAAAGCAAAAGGGACCTATAATAATGGCAACAAAAATCAGTTCAAGAGAAGTCATTACACAATTACATTAAAACAGTAACATAGAATATAGTTCTGTGTTCTATAACAGAACATAGAACAACACATAGAAATTGTAACCTACCTTCCAGACTCCTGGTTCAATAAAAGTAATTTCAATTTTAAGTAAAAGAGACTATAATACAAAAGGTATAGTATTAATATATTTGTATAAATATAATATCTACATATGTTTGTACAATGTCCATAACCATTACATTTTCTGTCTGGAATGTGGGTAAATTTCCCTTTATGGGCTATCCTTATGTCGTTCTTAACGACAGCATCTCTAACAGGCTGCCTGTGTGTACGCTGCTACTGTTCAGTAGATTCAATCACCTTCTGCTCCGCTGCATTCGCCTGGCAGGCATGACTGGAAAGCCGATGTAATCGATTTCAAGGGTCTTCAGTACTTTCTGTCCAGCTCCTCCTCAAGTACCTCCACCCGGCTGCCCCGCCACTACTCAGCTCTCTACACTTTCCCCTCCTGATACCTGTAAAAATGAACACCAGCCACATCTGTCCATCGCTCTCTTAGTCAGAAGAGAAGATAATCAGTTTCTCCGTTGCAGGCTAATGACCCATAGACTATTCCTGGAAGTAAGCAGAATCTTCTCTCACTTGATTCCTTTTGATGACTAAGCCTGCAACCTATTCCATCACATGCTTCCTTCCCCAAGTCTCTCTACCTTACTCTTGTCCCTGCTTCAAAACAATCAGCTTTTATCCCCTTTGCCTCTAGGTCAGTTTCACTCACTCTCTGCTCTCCGAAGGCCTCAGCTACTGTCTGCTTCTGGCATATCTGACATATATACGTGTACCTCGAGTGTAGTCAAAAGTCATAAACCACAAGTTAGAAGAACTGTGTGGTCCCTGCCTCTGCCTCCGGACAGGTAATAACGTCTGGTCATGTCACTTAGCGTCTGTGAACTTCAGTTTGTTTTTATGAGGAAAAGAAAAGCTATTTCATTCTTTTATTCTACTTATCTATTCAACCTATTCATTTATTTAAAGATTATCTGTAGATTTTTATTTATTAAAAATAAAATAAAGATAATTATTTTATTTGTTTAAGTAGAAGATTATTTAAAGATGTTAAAGAAACCTTTTTCAGCTCTCATGCTAGAATTCTAGAGACGGTTTCTGGTCTTTAATGATGATCTGAAATACAATCAAATCTCCCCTGTGGTTTATCTGAAAAATGTATTTCTAACTCTCAAAATGTCATTGAAATGTGTTATCTCACTTACGGGACACTACTAGATAGCAGGCATGTCTCAGACGGCAGGTGAACATACTCCAGCAGAAGATGATGCTGTTCAGGGATTTGCTCTTTCTTATACTCCCCCCACCCCATGCCTCTCTCTACTCCCCATCTCCTGGCCCTTCTCCCAGCCTTCCCTCATGCTTCTACTTCTTTCTACATTTCCTTCCTTCTCTCCCCCCACTTTAAAACTTGACACAGGGACTGCATCACAGCTGACTCTCAGAAAGCTAGTAAAACTGCTAAGCTATATTTGAAATAGGATCTGTGATAAGCTTGCACACAAGCACACTTGTACAAGAACTAATTTAGTCTGTTGTCACACACCCAGAAAAAGGTTGAAAAGTTATTCTCAGCCCTACGTGGCTCCCATCAGGTCCATGTGAGCACACACTATTCATGTGATGCCACTGCAGATAGACTGACTCAGTGGTCTCTGTGCAGAAAAAGCTATTCTCTTCCTCGACAAAGCCCACCAGACTGTGGTGCTTTGAATGAGAATGGCGCCCAGCTCATATGTTTAAATGCTTGGTCCCCAGTTAGTGGAACTGTTTGGGAAGGATTAGAAAGTATAGCCTTGTTGGAGGAGGTGTGTCAAATAATGGATTTTGAGATTTCAAAAGCCCACACCACAAGGCTCTGTCTCTCTGTCTTTCTGCCTCCTGCCTGGAGATGAGGATGTACGCTCTCAGCCACTGTTCTAGCACCAGGCCCGCCCATCACACTCCCTGTCTCGGCTGTCATGGACTAAGACTCTGAAACCATAAACAAGCCCCCAATTAAATGCCTTCTTCTAAAAGTTGCTTTGGTCACGGTGTCTCTTCACAGAAATGAAGCGGTGACAAAAGCACAGACATTGGAGCTCCTCTCAAAACACCCAAGTGCTTAGGGACCTGGCTCTGGAGAATTCTTGCTTTGGAAGATAAAAGCCTCTTAATAGCCTGGATTCCACATATGTGTGCAAAAGACATGTAGGAACAGAAATATTAAAGCCAAAAGTTTGTGAACTTGCAGCTCTCGGTGCTGAATACGTCTTTTTCTGGTACAAAAGCAAAACCTGGTTTTAAAAAGAAAGCAGGGAGATGAACTCTAATGCAGAAAGTGAACAGCTGAGGACTCCAGACCAGGACACTAAGGAAACATGAATGAAACAAGAGCAGAGGTTCCTTAGCAAGAAGTTCTGCGAGGTTCTGCAGCCACAGACACTTCAGGAACTGTGGCTCACTGAGTAGTAACAATCAGGTCCAAGAAGTACACCGTGTACAACCAGTGTGAGTTTCCGGGCCTCAGTGCCCCACACGTAGCAAGGTTGGTCCAGGCAGAAGGAAGGGCATGCTTCCACAATGAACCTGGAGCTCATTGTATTTTTAGCCCACTGTGAGGTTATAAGTTTAGAAGCCAGAGACCTATTTATAAGCACGACAGTACTTTGCACTCAGAAATGGCACCAAGTAACCTATTACAAAGATAGGAATCTCTTACAGAGGCAAAGTTTCTTAAGAACATGTATTTGCCAAGAAGCACAAGATATAAGAAAGACCTTTGAAGGTTCTAGCAATGTGGAGACATATGTGGCAAGGCATCACAGCCCTCGGAAAGCCGTGGAGGTTAAGTACAAGGTGCCAACGTGGTCCAACAGCAAGCTGCTTTGATTGGCTCTCTTCATCCACCCCAAGCGTGGAGGAAGCTTTCATCACCACATGGCCAAAGGTCAAAGGCTCTGTCAACCCGGGCAAGGGCTAAGGCTGTAGTATCTGCTTAGACCCTAGCTTCAGTTCCTGCTCCTGCTCCAACTCCGGCTCAGGCACTCAACCCCATGATAGCCCCAGAGTAAAGGCTTCTATCTGCCAAGGACCGATGCGACCCTGCACCTCCACACTGTTTGTAAATGTGGCCGTTTTTATATTTAAAAAAAAGCAAGTTCCGTTCCTAAGCAGGAGGCATTAGAGAATTAGCAGACTAGTTACTAATCAAATGAGTAGAGAATTAATGTCATTGACTGTTCTTTGTCTGTTTCTTCACACTGACGTTTAGCAATCTAAGGCTCTCCATATGCAGCAGCCTAGCTGCATTAACAAGGTCCATGGTGAATCACAGGGCCCTGGCTCACATCACACCAGGCTTCAAGGGAACAGTTACAGGTCATGCGGTCAAGGCATAGAGAGATGGGCCCTTAGACACTGGTGCCTAAACAAAGTTTGTATCCTCTGACGGGATCACGTGCCATAATAGAACATGCATGCTTCAGAGGACAAAGCCTGTTTCACAGAGACTGACATGAGACAGGGAGACAGGGATAGGGACGGTAGAAGGCAGGAGAGTAGGATAATGTTGATTACATAAATAGAAGTAGATCCTGCCATCTTATAGACAAAGATAAAAGTGGAAGAAAGTATGGGTAGTATCTTTTCTTAAACAAGTGACACATGTTAAAAGAGATGGATGTATTGACCTTGCCCTGACCTTTATACATTGTATCCACTGAAATAACACTTTGAGGCAGGCAGGCATAGGGATTATTTTAGCAATTTGGGACTACACTTGGCTTGGGCTCTACTCCCACCCTTTCCAAACAACGCAATCTAGCAACCCGTTGACAGCCTGCGACGCCCAGTGAGTTATTCCCCTTAGTGGATGTCTGATAACTTCTTGTTATATTCAAGCACACTCTGGAACTACTAAGGGACAAACTATGTCCTCATATGGTTAAAACCAGATGCATCATGGGAAAGGGCAAACACAGTAAGCCACGGCATATACAAATCAGGCCTGCCAATCAAAACTGAGGAGTGCCCACACTACGCTCCTTTGAATCTGTCTTGGTTTGTTTCTCTGTTGCTGTGGATAAAACATGAAACCAAAACCAACCTGGAGAGGAAAGTGCTTAATTTTGCTGAAAGGCTGCGGTCCCTAGAGGGAAGCTAGGGCGTGAATCTGGAGTAAGGAACTGAAACAAAGGCCATGGAGGAACCTGGTTTGCCCCATACTTGCCCAGGTTGATTTCTCACACAACCCAGGACCACCTGCCCAGAAGCGGCACCACCATTAGTGGACCTTCCTAATGATTAAGTAATCAAGAAAATGCCCCAAAGACACATAATCTGATAAAGGCGACCAACCCTTCAGCTGAGGTTCCCGCTCCCCAAGTGACTCTTCTTTATGTCAAGGTGACAAAACTACTCAGCAGAGCAACCAAACTCCTCCTCTTGGAACCCACGAAAGAAAGGCCCAAATATCTGGAGCCGTTGAGTATCCTCACTGCCCCCACCGCCACGTGGCCTGATGCCACTCTTTCTGTGTATTTCTCGCCTCTAAATTCCTTGGGCTTTTAAATTTTTTTCCTCGCTATTTTGGAATCTACATGGATCTTTACTTTAACTCTTTGAACAAGTGGCCAAGCATCTGGAAATGTCACCCCTGGGCACTGGTAACGGCATGGAAGCTTCTCGTGTTTCAATGAAGTCAAATGATTTGTTGGGATTTGCAAATTTTAAGCAAAAATGATAACCTTCACGAAGTAGAACTGCCATTCGGATCAATGTGGTTAAAGGGAAAAGGAGTAGGATTCTCTTTTGAAGACCTTTGACCTGGGGCTGGAGAGATGGCTCAGCAGTTACAGAGGTCCTGAGTTCGATTCCCAGCAACTACATGGTGGCTCACAACCATCTGTAATGGGGATCCAATGCCCTCTTTTCTTATGTGTCGGAAAAGATGACAGTGTACTCACATATATAAAATTAATAACCCTTAAAAATTAAAAATAAAAGACCTTCAACCTGGGCTCTGGCTTCACAGCTTGAGTCAGAGTGGGTGTGCAAATAAATGTGTTTTTTCTTTTTCTTTAGTCACCCAGAATTGGAAGTTACTCTTTTAGTATTATTAGGGAACCATACCTCTCCCTTTCAAATAAATGTATAATGGCTGCTGCTACTCTTACTCACAGAACAAAATGCTTTACGACTTTTTGCAGGGTGTCGTGAAGTCCTCAGGAGTGTCCTGATCCGAGTGAGCTCAAAGCAAGACCAGGACAGCACCATGTCCCATCGATTACAGCACCAGGACAGCAGAGTGTGGGGACAGATGGGTAGAGCCCCTTGCCATGTCAAATCCACTGCCTGTTGTCCCTGGTGCCAAACAGATCAAAGACTAGGATATTCATAAAACTCTCGCTAATTTTATAGGCCATCATTACCATAAATGAGATCAATTTTTACAATTGCAGGTTTCACCGTAAGCTTCACCCACATGCCTTCACCCATCCTAACCTGCCTCATTCTTCCCCGTTCCCACGCGAGCAAGCCAAGCCGGGAGTGTGTGCAGAGCTTAGGCTCTGAGGGCGCTCTGTCAGTGGCAGTCACTGAGATCAGAGCAAGCAACCGTGAGTGTACTTTGTTCTCCCTGGTTCCGGAAGTCACTGAAAGGCAAGGCTGTACTACCTCAGAACATGCCAAACCAGTTCCGATTAAACCAGCTCACCAGAGACATTGTAATAGCACAAGGAATGGGGCCCGGGGCCAGGAAACTGAAATTCTTTGCCACATATTTCCGTCATAAATGAATCATTTCACACACTTAAAACTCAGTGGAAGCCTGATGTCACATCGATTACCAAAACCTTCTGATGCTGACTCCTGGGCAGTTAATATAGGCTACCCTTTGCTCCTCCCCTTCAGTGGTTAAGCTGCAGGAGCAAACCATGAACAATAAACTCAGGACTTCCAGATTTCACTCTCTATTCTACAATGAAAATATGCCTAGAGAATTAAAAATATCCCAAATCCTTTGCAAACAAGGGTAACACAAAGCACAGAGCCTTACCCTGGAGAGGTCTCCTGACCCTCTGACATGAATTAGCTTGATAGAGAACGGGCCCTTTCCCCACTACTCTACCAAGAGGAGAACACCGTCAAATACTCCGCTTGGGCCTAAAACCTGCTTCTCAAATTAATGCATTTTGTTCCTTCCTACCATTGTCCAAAACCTAAGTCTTCAGTTAGGAGTTATTAAATACTACAGTGCTCTTAGTTCTAGCACTGTGCACATTGCTAGAGGCTATTTTCTAATCAGGAACCAACAGCCCATTTCTGGTGCCAGGCCAGAAAGCAAAAAAAAAGAACAAAAGGGCAACTTGTTTTGTGGAGAATGTGTGGAATGACAACTAGCTGGGGAGTGAGAAGCTGCATGTCACCAAGCTTTAGGTTCTCAAAGCAGCAGGGATACTGACACTCATGTGTCGGACATCATTCTTGAGATACAGTAGGAGCGTACCAGGTAAGAGGCTACTGCCTAGCCTCTAAGTAATACAGTTTTCCTGTTGTGTTAGGGCAGACCATGACCTTTCCTTGGCTTAGGTCATATGAAAAGCTTAGCTTGTATCAGAGCCATGTTTAAACTAGAACTTCTGTTCTTGAAGATGCTCTGACAATATGAGAGGCCTCTGGCAGTCAGTCAGTGTAGAAAAGGCAGAGCAGACACACCTCCTATCTCCAGGAGTGCTGGTCAGACCTACGCTCCTCAACTGAATTGACAAGCAGAATTGTGCACAATAATTTCTTTTCAAACATCCCTGGTTGAACTTCTACATTAAATGTCTTGTAATTTAACTCCATCATAATGCCACCAGAAAAGCATGCTGGATGGTCTAGAGACTGGACAAATTTAAATATTCTAGCTCATAAGAAACTGTAGATTTCATAAAACTAGTCATTCTAGAAAATAATATGTCAGATGGATATAAACACTCATCTACTCTGTCACACTAGAATAGGAAATGAGAGATTATAGACACGCAGACAGACACACAGACAGACAGGCTGACAGACACACACACATCTCTTTTTTTTAAACAGCAGTGATCGATTTCTATAATAAGTATGTATATATTATTTTCTTTTACAATATTCATTTTGGATTTTTTTTCTTGCAGTACTGAGGATTGAACCCAGGGCCTCACAAATGGTAAGAAAGCACAACACCACTGCGTTATTTCTCATCTCTTTTACTATTTTTGAATTGAGCCAGAGTCTTACCAAGTTGTCCAGGGTGTGACTCCAAGCTTTTAATCCTCCTGTCTCAGAGACAGAAGGAGGGATTACCGAAATGTACCATATACTATGCTAACCTAAATTCTCTTGAAGTTTCTTTAAGATGGTTCTCTCTCTTTTTTTAACACATCTAAATATTTAATTGATATTTGACATTTTTTCCTCAACCTCTTGGTATTTTTTACTAGGAAAGCAGACCTGAAATTAATTTCTCCTTCCCAAATCTTAAAGCCCTACCTCTAACATAGAACATACCTTTTCTAAAGTGGCATTCTTTAAAGGCCAAGTGTAGGCTTGTGTGACAAGAGATTTCTAAGCTGGTAAAAACAGTCCTACCAAGAGGCGGCAGCAGCAGCAACGTTGTGACCTGCCCAGCCCGGCTGCCATCTCTCCTGTTCCAGACAGCTGTCCTTAAATCTGCACCCTTTCCTGGAGTCCAGACATCCTTCCCTTTGTTTTTCTCCCATGAAAAACAGAGCTGCCACAGACATCCACATGCCCCTTCTACAGCACACAGTAAGCCAAGCAAGCAACTACCTCTCGACAGCCATTGTAACAGACACCTGAATTCCCCACACCCCTTGAAATGGGAGACTGAATGTGGGCATTGAGAATGCTGTGGCATCAGTTATAAGGCACTCAACTTTAAAAAGAATTATTAAATAATGATAGTTAATGTCGACTGACCACGTATGCTGGCATTATACTAAAACTTTCATGAAGCAGCTCATTTAATACTTACCATAAGCCTGTGTGTAGTTATAATTAGGAAAATGGGACACAAAGAGAGTATACAACCCACCCAAACCTCTCGGAGCAAACCCATGGAATAAGCAGGCATGAGCCTGGGATGTGTGCATCAAAGTAGGCCCAGGGCTATCCTGACCTCAGAGCCGTCTGCTGAAACCACTAGCTGTTGTTTTAAAGTGGAATTATTTATTTTATTTTATGTATATGTGTGCTTGGTTGTATTGTGTGTGTGTGTTTGTGTGTATGTATGTATGTATGTATGTATGTATGTATGTATGTATGTATGTACGTATTTATACATAGTGCAGTACCAGATGAGGCCAGAAGAGGGAGTCAAATTAGCCATACCTGGAGCTTTTGCTGCAGTGTGGGGGCTGGGAACTGGATTCACTGCAAGAGCAGCAACTACCCTACCCAGCACTCTCTCCAGTACCTGAAACCCAGGCCCACTGGGTCATCCCTGAGAATTCTAGAAGCTGACTCAAAGCGAACAGCATAGTGGGTGGGAGGAACAAGGAGCCTCCTATCAGCAGAGGGGTGGACTGGAAGTGACTGTGCGGAAGGCAAGGGGAAGGGGGAGGAAAGAATGCATCCCAAGGCAGTCCTGAGTGGTTTTTATTACTAATCCCCCTTTCACAGACTTGGGCCCGAGGCCCAGAAGTTTCTGAAATAATTAGGACCCCACAGGCTGGAGACCAACAAGGAGCAAAGAAAGAAAGAAAGGACAGTGACTGGGTCTCTGGACCTGTGGCACATGGCGGCTTGGGGGCAGACAGTAGGAGAAAGACTTGATTATGAACAAAAACCCGGCTAGACAGGTCATCGGAGGATGAAGGGGGACGGACCGCGGATGCGGTAGCAAGTTAGAAGCAAGTGGGGAGCACGTGAAGACCCAAACCGGCTGCATAGAGTAATAGGAAACCGCCAATGAGCAAAGGATGCTGGCCTCTTTCTGGCCTCTTCAAAGCCAGTCTTCCTTCTGTCCTTTGTTCTGTCCTCTCGACCCCACGGTTTAGCTTCCAGGTTTGGCTTCCATAGTCTCATTTTTACGTCTTACAACAGCCCAAACAATGGGGCCAAGGGATACTTCCAATTTAAATCTTTTTGAGTAAAGTTATACATTCTCATGTATTCTTAAGTTGCATAAGCAGCAAAACTATATCCCTACCACTGTCCAGACAAGAAGCATCGCCAAGATGGAGACCCAAGGAAAAGGTTTCTACTGATAATATCTGTTCCTTTAAAGGTGCTTTCCACAGAACGAGTGTTTTGACTTCAAGCTTTATCAACTAGATCATCATAGTTAAAAAAAATAAGATTAGTGGGATTTGTTTGGTTTATGTATAAATCCTGATTTAAAACGCTAAGGAAATGCAAGACTTTTAAGGGAAATCCGAGGGATAAGGAAGCTGAGTCTGAAGCAGGCAGCGGCTCTCCGTCCCTGGCTGAAGTGGCTTACATGGTAGGAAGATGCTCTCCTCCTGCGGCAGGGGCTCTACCACCGCAGTTCTCAGCCTATGGGTCGCGAAAGGGATCAAATGGCCCTCTCGCAGAGGTCACCTTAGACTATGGGGAGATACAAATATTTATTATGATTCCTAACAGTAGCAAAATTACAGTTATGAAGTAGGGACAAAAATAATTTTACGGTTGGGGGTCACCTCAGCATGAGGAACTGTATTAAAGGGTCACGCGCAGCATTAAGAAGGCTGAGAACCGATTGGACCAGAAAAGAAACACCTCCCGTCACATAATTGTCAAAACACCAAACGCACAAAATAAAGAAAGAATATTAAAAGCAGTAAGGGAAAAAGGTCAAGTAACATATAAAGGCAGACCTATCAGAATCACACCAGACTTCTCGCCAGAAACTATGAAGGCCAGAAGATCCTGGACTGATGTTATACAGACCCTAAGAGAATACAAATGCCAGCCCAGATTACTGTATCCAGCAAAACTCTCAATTAACATTGATGGAGAAACCAAGATATTCCATGACAAAACCAAATTTACACAATATCTTTCTACAAATCCAGCACTACAAAGGATAATAAATGGTAAAGCCCAACATAAGGAGGCAAGCTATACCCTAGAAGAAGCAAGAAACTAATCGTCTTGGCAACAAAACAAAGAGAATGAAAGCACACAAACATAACCTCACATCAAATATGAATATAACGGGAAGCAATAATCACTATTCCTTAATATCTCTCAATATCAATGGCCTCAACTCCCCAATAAAAAGACATAGATTAACAAACTGGATACGCAACGAGGACCCTGCATTCTGCTGCCTACAGGAAACACACCTCAGAGACAAAGACAGACACTACCTCAGAGTGAAAGGCTGGAAAACAACTTTCCAAGCAAATGCTCAGAAGAAGCAAGCTGGAGTAGCCATTCTAATATCAAATAAAATCAATTTCCAACTAAAAGTCATCAAAAAAGATAAGGAAGGACACTTCATATTCATCAAAGGAAAAATCAACCAAGATGAACTCTCAATCCTAAATATCTATGCCCCAAATACAAGGGCACCTACATATGTAAAAGAAACCTTACTAAAGCTCAAAACACACATTGCACCTCACACAATAATAGTGGGAGATTTCAACACCCCACTCTCATCAATGGACAGATCATGGAAACAGAAATTAAACAGTGATGTAGACAGACTAAGAGAAGTCATGAGCCAAATGGACTTAACGGATATTTATAGAACATTCTATCCTAAAGCAAAAGGATATACCTTCTTCTCAGCTCCTCATGGTACTTTCTCCAAAATTGACCATATAATTGGTCAAAAAACGGGCCTCAACAGGTACAGAAAGATAGAAATAATCCCATGCGTGCTATCGGACCACCACGGCCTAAAACTGGTCTTCAATAACAATAAGGGAAGAATGCCCACATATACGTGGAAATTGAACAATGCTCTACTCAATGATAACCTGGTCAAGGAAGAAATAAAGAAAGAAATTAAAAACTTTTTAGAATTTAATGAAAATGAAGATACAACATACTCAAACTTATGGGACACAATGAAAGCTGTGCTAAGAGGAAAACTCATAGCGCTGAGTGCCTGCAGAAAGAAACAGGAAAGAGCATATGTCAGCAGCTTGACAGCACACCTAAAAGCTCTAGAACAAAAAGAAGCAAATACACCCAGGAGGAGTAGAAGGCAGGAAATAATCAAACTCAGAGCTGAAATCAACCAAGTAGAAACAAAAAGGACCATAGAAAGAATCAACAGAACCAAAAGTTGGTTCTTTGAGAAAATCAACAAGATAGATAAACCCTTAGCCAGACTAACGAGAGGACACAGAGAGTGTGTCCAAATTAACAAAATCAGAAATGAAAAGGGAGACATAACTACAGATTCGGAGGAAATTCAAAAAATCATCAGATCTTACTATAAAAACCTATATTCAACAAAATTTGAAAATCTTCAGGAAATGGACAATTTCCTAGACAGATACCAGGTATCGAAGTTAAATCAGGAACAGATAAACCAGTTAAACAACCCCATAACTCCTAAGGAAATAGAAGCAGTCATTAAAGGTCTCCCAACCAAAAAGAGCCCAGGTCCAGACGGGTTTAGTGCAGAATTCTATCAAACCTTCATAGAAGACCTCATACCAATATTATCCAAACTATTCCACAAAATTGAAACAGATGGAGCCCTACCGAATTCCTTCTATGAAGCCACAATTACTCTTATACCTAAACCACACAAAGACACAACAAAGAAAGAGAACTTCAGACCAATTTCCCTTATGAATATCGACGCAAAAATACTCAATAAAATTCTGGCAAACCGAATTCAAGAGCACATCAAAACAATCATCCACCATGATCAAGTAGGCTTCATCCCAGGCATGCAGGGATGGTTTAATATACGGAAAACCATCAACGTGATCCATTATATAAACAAACTGAAAGAACAGAACCACATGATCATTTCATTAGATGCTGAGAAAGCATTTGACAAAATTCAACACCCCTTCATGATAAAAGTCCTGGAAAGAATAGGAATTCAAGGCCCATACCTAAACATAGTAAAAGCCATATACAGCAAACCAGTTGCTAACATTAAACTAAATGGAGAGAAACTTGAAGCAATCCCACTAAAATCAGGGACTAGACAAGGCTGCCCACTCTCTCCCTACTTATTCAATATAGTTCTTGAAGTTCTAGCCAGAGCAATCAGACAACAAAAGGAGATCAAAGGGATACAGATCGGAAAAGAAGAGGTCAAAATATCACTATTTGCAGATGACATGATAGTATATTTAAGTGATCCCAAAAGTTCCACCAGAGAACTACTAAAGCTGATAAACAACTTCAGCAAAGTGGCTGGGTATAAAATTAACTCAAATAAATCAGTTGCCTTCCTCTATACAAAAGAGAAACAAGCCGAGAAAGAAATTAGGGAAACGACACCCTTCATAATAGACCCAAATAATATAAAGTACCTCGGTGTGACTTTAACCAAGCAAGTAAAAGATCTGTACAATAAGAACTTCAAGACACTGAGGAAAGAAATTGAAGAAGACCTCAGAAGATGGAAAGATCTCCCATGCTCATGGATTGGCAGGATTAATATGGTAAAAATGGCCATCTTACCAAAAGCAATCTACAGATTCAATGCAATCCCCATCAAAATACCAATCCAATTCTTCAAAGAGTTAGACAGAACAATTTGCAAATTCATCTGGAATAACAAAAAACCCAGGATAGCTAAAGCTATCCTCAACAATAAAAGGACTTCAGGGGGAATCACTATCCCTGAACTCAAGCAGTATTACAGAGCAATAGTGATAAAAACTGCATGGTATTGGTACAGAGACAGACAGATAGACCAATGGAATAGAATTGAAGACCCAGAAATGAACGCACACACCTATGGTCACTTGATTTTTGACAAAGGAGCCAAAACCATCCAATGGAAAAAAGATAGTATTTTCAGCAAATGGTGCTGGTTCAACTGGAGGGCAACATGTAGAAGAATGCAGATCGATCCATCCTTATCACCCTGTACAAAGCTTAAGTCCAAGTGGATCAAGGACCTCCACATCAAACCAGACACACTCAAACTAATAGAAGAAAAACTAGGGAAGCATCTGGAACACATGGGCACTGGAAAAAATTTCCTGAACAAAACACCAATGGCTTATGCTCTAAGATCAAGAATCGACAAATGGGATCTCATAAAACTGCAAAGCTTCTGTAAGGCAAAGGACACTGTGGTTAGGACAAAACGGCAACCAACAGATTGGGAAAAGATCTTTACCAATCCTACAACAGATAGAGGCCTTATATCCAAAATATACAAAGAACTCAAGAAGTTAGACCGCAGGGAAACAAATAACCCTATTAAAAAATGGGGTTCAGAGCTAAACAAAGAATTCACAGCTGAGGAATGCCGAATGGCTGAGAAACACCTAAAGAAATGTTCAACATCTTTAGTCATAAGGGAAATGCAAATCAAAACAACCCTGAGATTTCACCTCACACCAGTGAGAATGGCTAAGATCAAAAACTCAGGTGACAGCAGATGCTGGCGAGGATGTGGAGAAAGAGGAACACTCCTCCATTGTTGGTGGGATTGCAGACTGGTAAAACCATTCTGGAAATCAGTCTGGAGGTTCCTCAGAAAATTGGACATTGAACTGCCTGAGGATCCAGCTATACCTCTCTTGGGCATATACCCAAAAGATGCCTCAACATATAAAAGAGACACGTGCTCCACTATGTTCATCGCAGCCTTATTTATAATAGCCAGAAGCTGGAAAGAACCCAGATGCCCTTCAACAGAGGAATGGATACAGAAAATGTGGTACATCTACACAATGGAATATTACTCAGCTATCAAAAACAACGAGTTTATGAAATTCGTAGGCAAATGGTTGGAACTGGAAAATATCATCCTGAGTGAGCTAACCCAATCACAGAAAGACATACATGGTATGCACTCATTGATAAGTGGCTATTAGCCCAAATGCTTGAATTACCCTAGATCCCTAGAACAAACGAAACTCAAGACAGATGATCAAAATGTGAATGCTTCACTCCTTCTTTAAATGAGGAAAAAGAATACCCTTGGCAGGGAAGGGAGAGGCAAAGATTAAAACAGAGACTGAAGGAACACCCATTCAGAGCCTGCCCCACATGTGGCCCATACATATACAGCCACCCAATTAGACAAGATGGATGAAGCAAAGAAGTGCAGACCGACAGGAGCCGGTCTTGAGAGACACAGCCAGAATACAGCAAATATAGAGGCGAATGCCAGCAGCAAACCACTGAACTGAGAATAGGTCCCCTATTGAAGGAATCAGAGAAAGAACTGGAAGAGCTTGAAGGGGCTCGAGACCCCAAAAGTACAACAATGCCAAGCAACCAGAGCTTCCAGGGACTAAGCCACTACCTAAAGACTATACATGGACTGACCCTGGACTCTGACCCCATAGGTAGCAATGAATATCCTAGTAAGAGCACCAGTGGAAGGGGAAGCCCTGGGTCCTGCTAAGACTGAACCCACAGTGAACTAGTCTATGGGGGGAGGGCGGCAATGGGGGGAGGGTTGGGAGGGGAACACCCATAAGGAAGGGGAGGGGGGAGGGGGATGTTTGCCCGGAAACCGGGAAAGGGAATAACACTCGAAATGTATATAAGAAATACTCAAGTTAATAAAAAAAAAAAAAAAAAAAAGAAGGCTGAGAACCAGTTCACTGGGAGCAGTAACTCTGAAGGCAGGAAAGGGGCTAGAAGCAATTATACCAACATTTCCTATCTGTTCAGTCTTTATTGTATTAGTGCTGTTTCCATTTATAAGAGTTAAGCTTTGGGGTTGAGGATTTAGCTCAGTGGTAGAGCACTTGCCTAGCAAGCCCAAGGCCCTGGGTTCGGTCCCCAGCTCCGAAAAAAAAAGAAAAAAGGAAAAAAAAGTTAAGCTTTAATATCTTTCCTATCTCTATTTTTAAGATTTTTTTATATTAATGTTCAAATAAGGTACCTGAATAATGTAAAATATAACCTAAAGCCAAAATATAAAGTAAAATAAATAAATAAATAATAAAACCAAACCCTCTCAAAAATCTTAACTCTTTCATGTGTTCACTAAACTTCTATGGATTTGTATCCCATCAGAGATGGGCACTGGGCTGGAGATCAAAAGAGAAGTAACTAGAGGGCATAATTTCAGAAGCTTTTGTTCTGGTGTACAAGACACATGATGTCAGATCGCTGCTGATCACCTGGCGGCGTAGTAAAAGAGCAGAAAGAATGGGTGTCCAGGAGCTCAGTGAAGGGCCTGGTGGCTACTGAAAGACGCTGGGCATCTCTCCATCATCCAGTCTCAAAACATGTATGCACAAGATTAATAGGTCCCTGAAAAGAAAAGAGGACTAAAGAAAGGAAAAAGAATGCAGTCAAACTGTAAAAGTCTTCAGATGTCAGCTAAGATAAACAAGGGGTTCTCTATCAGGAGAATATGTGTATGCTGCATCCATGTGTGTTCATGTGTAGGTACATGTGAAGGCCGGAGAGCAAAGCTGGAGTGACTTTCTCAAATGCTCCCATTTTATTTTTCAAGATATGGCTTCTCTCTGAATCTTGAGCTTGCCGTTTTAGCTAGACCGGCTGGCCAGAAGCCCCAGGGATCCTCCTGTCTCGGCCCCATTCCTGGAGTTACAGATAGGTGCTGCCACATACCGTTTCTTACTCGGGTGCGGGGCATCCAAACTCAAGTGTCCAGTAAGCACTTTATCCGCTGACTGAGCCATCTCCCCAGCCAGTGAGTCCTTAGGTCTGAGAATGGCATGGTCAGTTACAGTCTCTCGGGAGAAAACTTACAATAGAGTGAAGACATGTTTATACAGCAAAGCCACAAGAGGGAACGCAAGCTGAGTCACCGCCAAGATGTGATAAGGAATGAGGAGAGATGGTGACGGTACAGTGGCAAAGAAAGATGCCTCCCGAAGCACAGGGAAGATCATTCAGATTTTGCAGGCACGATGGGAGCTAGATAGAAGGTGATGCCGCTCTCTGAAATTGAAATTAAAGTTCATCGCTTGCTGCACAGATAAGGTTTGAGCTGCTGAGTGCTAAGCTCTGAGAAACTGTCAGGTTAAGATCCAAACACAGATAGAGAGGTCCACCCTGGAGCCACCAAACTCCGTGCCACACATGAATGGAGGCATCCTCCTAGGCAAGTTCAATGTCCTAGGAGCAGGTTAAAAGGGAATGGGAAAAAGGCAGGAAACTCAAAGAGAGGGGTTGCAGACAGGCAGCTTCTGTGTAAATGCGCACAGCATCAAAAGCAGCTCCTGCAGGAGGACCTAATTGAGGACTGCCTGAGAGACCAATGCCAGCCAATCGGGAACTGCTGTTTAGAAGAGGTGCCGTGGGCGGGTAGGGTCCGCAGCGAGTAATCCACGGCACAAGCGCAGAGAGGAAACATAGGCAGGGAGGAATAAGATGAGAGGGATGGGAAGAGGAGACTGGACTCTGAGAGAGATACAAGATAACAGATCCACTGGGGTCTTCCTCGTCCTTCCTCAGGCTGCGGATACAATCAGGGAGCAGAGCAGAAACAGAGCCTGTGTTAAGGAGGACGGTTGATTGACAACATAAAAGAAGATGAGAAATGTGAAGATTAGTAACCTCCCGCCTCATTCATAGTATTTTAATGAGACTGGTAAAGGCAAGGTTGACCAGTATGAAGTAATTCCGAACAGAATTATTATTTTCAGCTACTTGAAAAACTCAGGTTAAGTGAGACAATTTTGAGCCTGTCTACATAAAATAATTGTTTCCACCTGTAAATTCTCCAGTCCCCAATCATTTCAAGCAGAAATATCCTATCCTAAAAAGAAGATACTGGTTTAGGCCGTTTTGAAGACCTAAGACAGCAAGAACAAATACATAAGACTAGTTTGAGAATCTCTCTGCGTGGAACCGAGTGGCTCACGTGCATGAAGACATCAGTAAACACCACTTTCTGGTGAAGATTACGCCCGCCCTCATCGCCAGCAGGCGCCCTGTCCTCCAGGCATGAGCTCCTACTGTCTTCAAAGGGAGCTTTAAAAATGGATTAAAGCAAAGACCATATATTGGCTTCAAAGGCAGTGAAGCACAGAGATATTTCATGGGGGAGGAGCAGAGATGGGAATTCTGCGGTCTGTGGTTCATGCTTAATGAACGCCACCGGCAGCCCCCAGGCATTCACCCGGAAGTGCATTATTCTCTTTCAACACTTGCTTTATGATGAACAACATAATAGCTGTTCACGCTAGGAAATATTAATATCTGCCCTAAACATCCCCATGTTATTAATACAGTACTGTTCCAAATTAGTTTCTCCTCACGTGACACTGAAACCTTGCCTTGTCAGAAAAAAAAATTTCCATTTTAATTGCATGCCATAGTGTCACTGTGGGAAACAATAGACTTATTCCTGATAGCGTAATGTTTGGTATACGCAGCCAAATCTGATTCCCAGAACATTATCTCACAAATACAATTTATTTGTTCATTTGTCTGTCTGTCGTCTGTCTGTTTTCCGAGACAGACTCTCATTATAGCCCAGGCTGCCCTCAAAGTTGCTGTGTAAGTGAAGATGGTCTTGAACTTCTGATCTTCCTGCCTCCACTTGAATGCTGCTAACACCAACAGGGACCGCTCTGCATAGTGTGGGAGACCAAAGGGTTCCGTGCACTCCTACTGTTGAGCTGCATTTGGGTAATTCAATACAATACATTGCTGAGTTTAAGTTCAAATGTCTGCCATGTCTGCTACCTCCACGGTCAGCTATATGCTACCCGTGCCACTTCAGTACATACAAATGTGGACAACTTACCTTTCATGACACTGAAAGGGCTCTGGAAATTGAAGAGACTCCGAAGACAAGAAAGCACACTCCGAATGAGGTTGTCCTCCATTAAAAAAAAATTCAGACTCATTCTAAAGTAATAATTATGATTAATCAAGGGCTCTTAAACAAGTATAGTAACTTAATAAAACTCCTACTAAGCCCTCTGACCTCACAAGGCCTCTAATGCTCTGCTCCAAAGACAGAACATTTGGCTTTCAGAACATGGGTAAGGCCGATACCTACGTGGGGGGAAAGCAGCCGCTCTCCTACAAAAGCTCAGGGTCTTTCGAGAGGTTACCACACCCCATAACTGCCTGCTCTGGTGTCTGGTCTAGCTCCCTTGGCAAGTATTGTCCCTCTCTTCCTCCATCCTCCCCTCCCCTCCTCCTCCCCTCCTCCTCCCCTCCCCTCCTCTCCCCTCCCTTCCCTCTCCCCTTCTCTCTCCCCTCCCCCTCTCCTCTTTCTCTCTCACACACACACTCTTTTGTATGACCATATAGTGACCATACATGAGAAGTCATAGGATCCAGAAAATAGTGTGGGGGCGGGGGAGAGGCAGAGAAGGCTTCTCCCCACAGGTGAAAAGCGGAACAGAGCAAACGATGTCACACACTCAAGGGAAGAGAGGTCAGACTACACAGATGATGACATTTCATTCACACAGACTCTCACGGATGAACAGAGCAACCTGTGGGACTGCTACAAATACAAGCAAGGGAAACAATGTATCAAGATGGGAAGAAAGACCCAAAAGGTACGAAACCCAAGCATGACCTCAAATTATAAGACAATATGGAAACTCAGAAAAAAATTTTTTTCTTCAAAATAACAAATCAATGTTCGCATTACTGCTCGACTTGACTCAAAAGCACGTGTGTGAGCCAACCGCAAGCTAAACCTGCAGTAGTGTCTGTATTCTCAAGTCTCACCTGTGTCTGAATTAAATTTTCATCCTCATCTAGAACCATGTTAGTCCCATTAACATCATACTTTAAAGGAAAAGGTTTAACCTTAAAAGAAAAGTACTAATTGTCTTTGTGTTTGACACATTTTACTCGTCTGTTCGGTAGAGACTAACTGCACAGTTGCTCTGTGGAAGGCTCTGCACCAAGTCCTCTATAGGAACTCAAGTGCAGCATGTAAACCTCAGCCACAGGACTGTGCGTGCATAAACACATTACAAGGAGCTGTCCTCTCGAACCACTAGGAGTAAGTAAGATGCAGGTAACACATGGAAGGTTTCAGATCTGTAGTCCTGCAGGATGTTTATAGAGTTTTCTAGACAAAGGGTTGGGTGGAAGGGGTTACTCCCCAAGTTCAAACATATTCTGTTTGGAAAACAGAACAAATTCTGTATCGTGGGGCTCCAATGCTTCTGATGCTCAAGTTCTAAGGGAAGAATGGAGCATTTCTCAGAGTCACTTGACTAAGGGACTTTTTTAAAAAGCATAAAGCCTCTCGTGAAACTAGTGTTTCACAAAATACTTTGGACAGCAACTTTTGAGCTCGCACTGAAGATTCTAAGATATTTTCTAATTGATAGGGCTGGAGATCATGAAAGAGAAGGTAAGATCACACCAAGTGTTGTGCAGAACATTTCCAGTCCCTACTGGGTGAGTTCTAGACAGGCCTGAGCTACACAGCAAGGGCTTGTCTCAAAACAAACAAACAAACCAAGGTAAGAGTGAAAGGTAGGTTAGGTCTAGAAGATTGGCTCAGGGGTTAAGAGCACTGGTTGTGGGGTTGGGGATTTAGCTCAGTGGTAGAGCGCTTGCCTAGCAAGCACAAGGCCCTGTGTTCGGTCCCCAGCTCTGAAAAAAAAAAGAAAGAAAAAAAAAGAGCACTGGTTGTTCTTGCAGAAAACTTCAATTCAATCCCCTGCTACCCATATGGTAGCTCATTACCATTTGTAACCCCAGTTCCAGGTACACATGCACACAAGCAGGCAACACATTCATACATGCAAAAAAATTTTCAAGTCTTTAAGAGCAGCTGCAAATTCAGATTGTTGAAGGAGTTTCTGGAAGTTCAACTCATGGTTGAGTTTGGAGCAACTGTGTGCAATCAGCTCTTGTCCTTCAGGTCAGTCAGTGAGCTCCCAACTGGTTGTGTTACAGGGAAAGCATTTATGTGTTAACTTTTCATTCTTTAGTATCATCTCTTTTATTAAAAAGCTAGGATAGATATAAAAGGGTTCAAACAAAAACAGCCAAAAGAAGAAGAAAAAGGAGGAGGGGAAGAGAAGGAAGAAGAAAAAGAGGAGGAGGGAAGGAAGGAAGGAAGGAAGGAAGGAAGGAAGGAAGGAAGGAAGACTGAGACCTACGGGAAATGCCTTTTCTTACCGCCATGGTAAAATGAGTTTGAATGACTACCTTTAGTACTTATTAACTGCAAGATTTTCTTCAAATCATTTGACTTTTTCTTCTCTTATTTCTTCATCTATAAAGTAAGATTGTCACAAGGATTCAATAAGTCTATAAATATAAACTTAAATTTTGACAGTAAATATCACATGACCTACTTTTGAGTTTTTAAGTTAGCACATGAAGCATTAGATGCCATTACGTCATTTTTTAAAAGCAAAGTGCGTGCCATAGTCTCCTTCTCCCACCTTGGCTATCACCCTGCCATCCTCGGTTCCCCATACACACCCCTGCCCCGTAACACTCCACACCTATCTGTTTGAAGCCTGGCTTCTTCTATCAGTTGAATGTTCCTTCTTGCCTCCCATTTTAAGCGCAGCGTTTTCTCCAGAGTTCTTAAATATGTACTTTCCTAAGATGTCTCCTACCCCCCTTCCCAGCATATGTTCTCCTTTAGTGAGTAATTCCGTGTCCTCTGCATGACACATACCTCATCTGCAAATGTATTCTTGACACATGTTCATAACACAAGAGTATTTCCAACTGTGAGCTACAAATATCACCTAAAATATCCTACAGCACGGGGAATGTAACACATCCAAACTGTACTCCCCTTCTGCTCCTAGCTTCCCCTTTCCATCACACTGCCCATCACCAGACAAAGCCAGAAAGTCTGGAATTCACACTTTCACCTTTAGAACTCTCCCAGCTGCCCTCCACTGTTTCCCAGCCTGCACTCACCTGGTCAGCAATCCCTTGACTCCCCTTTGGGATTGTCTCCTTAGTGGTTGGGCCTCTTCCTTCCTGCTACGGGTGCTCCCAAGTCCTCACATGTCTCTCACTTGAATTTATAAAGCCATTTTCTAATTTGTTTCCTCCTAACTGACTCAGCACACTGTGATAGTTCTTTTAAAAACTAATACATGAAAATTGTACGTGCTTGTAGAATGCCATGTGACTGATGCTTTGATACATGTATCCCTCGTGCAATGTTTAAATATCGGTGACAGATCTCTCTTCTCAAACAATCACAGCTTCTTTTTATGGTGAAAATATTCAAATATTCTAGCTTTTGAAGAATCTACAGTGCATTGTGTTTGTCTGCAGCCATTCTCTCATGCAATAGCATACCGAAGCTTCCCCCTTGTCCTAGCTAGCACATCTCGGTGTCCAGCCACAACTCACCCTTTCCTTTCCTCTCTTCCATTACCCCCAGCCTTCGGAAGGCTCCACAGAACTCTCAGTTTTGGATATCTCCCTTTTCAGATTCCACATCTGAGAGAGACTACACAGCGTTACATTCACCTGAGAGAGACGGTGTGATCCCACTAGTCTGGTTGTGGATGAACTGTCTGTGCACAGAGCGTCTGGCACGGCACACACTGGACTGAGGACTAAGGAGAGAGCTGTTTCCTCTGGCTTCTGTGGTCTGTACTTTGTTGAGATGGAGGGCCTCCCTATGCAGCCCAGGGTGACCTTGAACTCAGCATCCACCACATCAGCCTCCCAAGGGCTTACAGGTGTGTGCCATCACGCCTGACCTAGAAGTGTACACGATGATTTGGGGAAGTTGAAGTTGCTTTCTTGGAGACTTTTAAAAACATTTAGCTTACAGAGTATTAGGTTTTGCTATGGAATTTTCTAATACACTTTAATTTGTTGACCCTCCTCCCGCTAACCGTCCTCCTGTCTCTCACTATGATTGTACTTTTCCAGCCCTAGTTCCACCCCCTTCCTACTTGCATCTCACATTGTATCACAGTGACACCCTGCCACTGCCCAACGCCAAGATATAAATGAATAATTCCTGAGTCTCAAACCCCAAGTCTTAGCTTTTCTTCCATTTTGTCTCTAGTTTCTAAAAATCAGATGTTTTTATAATTATGTTCTTATAAAGAAACTTTAATTAATATCAGGGTTTATTTCTCTAGCCCTGGATTTGGATGGCAACACTTTACAGAGCCCCTAAGTGTGTTAAGTACAGGTTACACCGAAACTACTCTCCTCTGTTGGCCAAAGGGTTAATTCTCTACAGAAGTCATATTGACTCAAAGGACTTTTCAAAAGAAAATGAAAAAATGCTCAATCAGTCAAGTTACTGGTGGAATTGTTCTTTAATCTGTATTGTCAGTATTTCCCTACTTCTTAGCCTGTTAGCCACTCCTTCATCAATCTCGCCTCCCGAAGACCAAATCCATCCTTCTGAAGGGCAAGTTTGTCTCTACAGAGGTAGAAATGGGGTTTTGTGTGTCCCCGTGGCATTGTCCAACATTAGACATAAAATTAACTCTCAGTAAGCGTGGATAAAAACCAGAAAGGTAAGGGAAGAGAAAGAAAGGGAAATAAATAAATAAGTGAGTGTAGATAGGATTGAAGAAAGGAACAGCCTGTGTATCTTAAAAATGAGGAAAACGTCCAAATCAGGCAGCGACTTGCCCACGGGAGCTGTACAGTACCCAGAGCTGGGTGCCTGCCCCCAACCACTATCTTGTTGAGTCTCTGTGTCTGAAGCATCCTTCCACCTCATTCTGACCTGTTTTTCTCAGTTCGGCCCTCAGGAAATGATACAGAAATCCCATCTGTTTCATGACGCTTTCTTCGCCTGTGCCGACCCATCAAGATCCCCACTCTACTGAAGAATGATATTCACAAGGTCATTTTAACATCTAATGAAGTGCACATTGGGCTTCTCACAGGTTCATTTCATTTATCTCTTCTCAGAAAAGAGTTTTGGGTGGATTTGAACACATGAAAATTCTCTCTAAAATCCATGTAAATTTCTTGGGAATTACAGCTCATATATCTCACGTTTGATGTCTGTTGGGCCATAAGAAACAAGAATTTTTATGGTTTAGTTAATATTCATATTTCTGGAGTTCTCTTACCACAATCTCCTACACGCCCCTCCTGTGTCTCAATATTGGCATTTAAACTGAACAAAATGAATGTAAGCCGGGTGATCTGTTGACTTAGTTTTATGCCTTCTGAAACCTATTGAAACTAAAACCAGAAGTCATGATGAGTCAATCCTCATTCCCTTGCCCAGGAAGAAGGTACAGTTAGAGAAAGGAAACACAGAGAATGAGACTGGGGGGGGGGGGTGCTGGAGAGATGGCTTGGCAGTTAAGAGCACTGACTGCTCTTCCAGAGGTCCTGAGTTCAATTCCCAACAACCATCTGTAATGAGATCTGATGCCCTCTTCTGATGTGTCTGGACTTACACATTTCATTATGCTTTACAGGTTTAAGTCATGAAGAACGATAAGAAGAATTGCTGCTGGTATTTGGAGCAAGTCAACCAGTGAAAGAATAAAGTCAATGTTTGAAAGGGGTTGCCCACTCCTTTGCATGTCTGGAAAGAAAAATTACTTACTCGGTTTAATAAACATAGCATGTAATAACAGCAAGACAGCTCTTGAAAAGGAGGAGACAATCATCCCAGGATCAGGAAGTCACTGGGAAAGTCGCATCAGGCTAAGATCTCCACTGTGTCTTTGCCCAGGTTTACTAGATGAACAGTTCAGAGAAGGTAACTAATGTGCACAGCTGTCTGGCGTTTATCACAAATTCTGACTCCGCTGTCGTGCAGATAACAGTGCAGTGGAGACACTAAAGGCCCATCCAGCGGTTACTGGTTAGTGATCTCATCAATCGGAAAGGATGTCTCGTTTATCTACTTTAGACAACAAGTCTATCTCTTTAACCGAGTCTCATCCATTATGTGTGCCTTACTGCACAGCCTAGTACCACCCCACGCTATTTTTTGCCTAGGTTCTTGGCCAGTCTCTGCTTCTGGTCTCTCAGGACTATTCTCAATATTTTAAGAATATTCAGCTTTCCAACATTGCCAGTTTATGTTTGTTACACCATAATCATTATTAATAAAGCCCTCGCTATGTGAATTTCATACCTCTCAGTGGCATAACCCCAACCATATTAATATTGGTCCTTTAAGTGATTTTTCTTTGGTGTGGCACTGGAACTTGAACTTCCTACTATCCATAACCACGAGGCAGAGGTTTTAGGTATTATGTGTTTTGGTTTACTTTACTTAGACCATTTAGTTAATGGGCATAAACCCATTGCTCAGAACTGCTCCTAACACATGCTAGATGCTTAAATGTTGTTGGGGGTCCCAGCAAAATGGCTCAGTGGATAAAGCTGATGACCGGAATGACTCCATTCTCCATGATGGAAGGGGAGAACTGATTCCCTTCTGAAGGCTTCATCTTAAGGTGTTACTCACAACACACAACACACACACACATAGAGACAGACACACATACACACCACATACACAGAGACACAAATACATGCAGCGCCATATACACATGCCATACACACACACACACACACACACACACACACACACCCATAAAAGAATGCATTTGGGATGATCGGCCCACAATCCTTCCACCTGATCTTCAGTCAGGCTACATTTCATTCCGGTTCTTTTCACAAGGCCTTTAAAGGTACCCTTCCTTTCACTGGTGTGCTTTGCTCCTGCTGCCCCATCCCTTCTGCCTTTCTCATCCCCCAAATTTTCCTCAGGACCCAGCCTTAAAATCATTTCCTCTGGGAGACCTTCCTCACCCTCTAACTAGGAAATGCCCTCCTGCTAGGTCAGCTCACAGCAGCCTGTGCTTCCCTAAGCTCTTCCTAGTCATCAGGATTCTTTTCCTGCCACGTTGGTTTGCAGTGAGACCACACGTCCGCGTACTCTCAGCACCCACTCACCTGCACATTGTCTTTCATGGAGTCAATGTCGGACTCCCGACTTGAAACTAATGAATAGCAAGGTGAGATGGAAGGATAGCCCTGCTTTACTCTGTGCTGGAGTGTGCTCGGTTCCGGGTGCTAAGTGTTAATGAGAACACACTCCTTCCTGCCCAGAGAAAAGCAATCAGTAGGTTGAGAGTGCAAACTGGAAACAGTTCAACCTAGGAAAGAGAGAAAGGAGAAGGGCAAAATGAAAGACATGAGGACTTGGGCTTTCTGCAAGAATATTAAGCATGGGTTTGCAAGCCCTTGCGGGGGATGAATGGTAGGAAATTGTAGGGTAACAGATACGGGCTCTCAATGCGCTGTTCGTGGAGCACCAAGTTCCCTGGGCACTCACCGTGGAGCAGATTACAACTCTGTGGAGTACGTGGGCCTTGACTATTATTAGCAGTGAACACCAGAAGGGACGTAGAAAGGAGTCAAGTGTCTAAATGGTTTGGTCAGATTAGAAAGGAAAAACTAACTAAATAAAAGGCCCCAGTGCGAACTTCACTGAGCTATAAACTCATCCCCACCCCATTCTCTCCTGTAGACCAGAGGGAGGAAGCAAGACAAGAAAGACAAGCCCCTGGTGGTAAAGTTAAAATTACAAAAGTCCGACTGTTGGTTAGCAATGCATTTGTGTTAAAAACAAAAATATTTACAAATAGATATTGGAGCCAATTATCACTGACCTGTTACAAAAAGAGGGGAAAGTATCCACCTTAATTCCAGGTGAAGAATTGATTTTGTTTTTCAAACCAAATATTATCTGATGTTTATGTTCATGAACTTTGCTCCTTATCAATTAATAACTTAAAAATTGACAAAATGAGGAAGCTAATTAAAAATTCCATGAACGTAAACACTTCCAACCACTTCACACTCATTTTGAAAATGTTTTAGGTTTATTTTATATGAGTGTTCGGCTTACATGTATGTACGGGCACCACATAGGTGCCTGGTGCTATGGATACCAGAAGATGGCATCGGATCCCTGGAACTGGAGCTATGAATGGTTGTGAGCCACAGTGTGGGTTCTGGGAATCGGACCCAGGTCCTCTGCAAGAGCAACGGGTCTTCTAAAGCCCTGGGCCATCTCTAGCCCTTTCATAGCACTGACCTCCAAGTGACTGCATGCAGTGGCTGGGTGATGCAGGACCCTGGATGACAGACTGATGACACTGGTCTGTGCTTTGTAAGCGCTGCTGTTCTGCTGACTTAGGAAGGGAAGCCAGTCTCAGAGCTATGTCAGAAGATGTGTCAGAGTTCTCCACAGGTATGAGACCTCAGTAATCTAAAATACCTTCTGAAGAATTCATGATCTCAGTCAGAGCAGCCCACTGGGACATCTGTGATGCCCTTATGCCTGACTACCATGCTGGCCACATTCAAGCACTCATTCAGGAAAAGAACAGTCAGGCTGGTTTCTAAAGTGCCCGCTAGTGTGCCCTGGCACGTCTTTCCCCTCGGTGTCTTGCCAGCTGTGCTGTGATCGTGCCCCTAGGGCACAAACCTGAGATTGTAACACCTCAAATGTAATAATTCACACATTCGCCAATCAGTCTAAACATACACAAAACCATGTTTTATAGCCTGAATGACCATTTTCAACTGCCAGATCCAATGGACACACACACACACACACACACACACACACACACATGCACGCACACACACACACAGAGAGAGAGAGAGAGAGAGAGAGAGAGAGAGAGAGAGTATGATCTAATCCAAATATAGAAAGTTTTCACTTTCTAGTTAGAAAGCAGAGTAAGAGATCAAATATGCAATGCCAGTTAAAGTCAACATTCTACAAATGTTAGAGGGCTTGGTCTTTCAAGACAGATTGACTTGCCTTCACAAAGTTTCTAAAGACTCTGTACTGGGTGCTGGAGAGATGTCTCAATGGTTAGGAGCACTGACTACTTTTTCAAAGGTCCTGAGTTTAATTCCCAGCAACCACATGGTGGCTCACAACCATCTGTAGTGGGATACGATGCCCTCTTCTGGTGTGTCTGAGGACAGCTACAGTGTACTCACATACATTAAAAGAACAAATAAATCTTAAAAGACTTTGCACTGAAGTCAGAGAGCATCTGTGAGGACCACAGCTCCCCCTGTCACCGCCCATAGTCACCATTACCCACTGGGAGGTATAAGAGCCAGGCCGTCAGTGCAGTCTGACAACTGCCCATGAAGAATTAACCTTGAAGATCCACAGCATTGGAAGTAGTTCAAGTGCCATTTTCTCAGTAAAGAAGGATTTGCCAATATCAGTCAGGCATTGGAGCACTTTAAACCGGAAAGAACAAGATAGGCAACGGATAGGCAGTGAGGGCATGAAGTATGCGTGCACCAGGAGGCTCTTCATGAAGACAGTACAGATGCGCACGGGGAGAGAGACCTAGGTTCCACTGTTCAACATGTCTCTGAGCTGCGGAAAGCACCTCTCTAAAGATCATCTCTAGTCTAAAAGGTAATCATTAGATGAGTAGCTTCCAGTCTAGTGATGACTCACTAGATCTAGGTACTGCCAATGTGCATCCTACAAAACCAAGAGAAAGGTAAGAGCAACTCTGGAAGCAATCAGGGAGTGTAGATGGAGGCTACATCTGGAGCAGACCCGCGTCAGACAGTGAGGCTGTCCTTGTGGGATAGCTGTGAGTCTGTCTCCACCCTTGTGCTAACCTGAGCACATAGGTTAGACTCAACGTTAACTTCCTCGTGTGTATACAGTCAGTCTAGCATTTAGGTCATTTGTCAACTGACTGATCCGTGATTCCATTGCTCTTTATAACTGTATCATTAACTTTATGAATTGAATGCCTGAAGATTTCATAGTCAAAGCATGTTAGGCAACCCAAGTCCACCATTGAACAACCAACAAAGCCAAGTGTTCTGAGGAGCATCCTGACGTGGCTGGCATGACTTTCTGCTCATTGTCAACAAGGTCTCAAAAAGTAGTCACCTTACCAACAGTGAGACATGATTCGAAGAGCCCCCCTCCTCTTCAGTTTCTGTGGATTGAAATTACATGTCCTTCCCCCCAGAGAGGGGCAGACTTGTGACTGGGAGAGGGGAGGAACTGGGGCCATGAGATGAATAGTACTGAAGCGAAGGAGAACATGCTTGGAACATACATACCTCCAGTGTAAAAAAAGAGATAAAACTATAGCTCTTTACATTGGGTGGAGAATGAAATTTCTTACTTCCCCTGGCTTTACTTGCTTTCCAGTGACGGAATGGGATCATTGTGGAGGGAAACTGCTGTGATAGTTACAAACCCATCCACTGCAACCACGGTTCCCAGTGTACTCAGGCCTTTTAAGATCTCTGGCTGTGGAGGTGTGAGAGAAAATTCTGTATCAACCTCCAGAAGCCCAGGAAAACCTGATGGGAACTGGTTCAAATCCCTGCATCAACTTATTCCTCCCACAGTCTAGTTAGTATCTTCTTGTTCATAGTTCCTTTTCTTGCTCAGATTTTACAAAGGACAATCTGGATCCATTGTCTCTGAAACCTATGAAAAGTGGCTTCGCTTCACACTCCACTCTTACTTTATTTTTTCTACCATCACTCAGACTAGAGATGCAAGGATGAACAGGCAGAAAATGCCCCACCCGTACCCAAATACAAGCAGATTGGGAAGGTGGACCTCTGCCGTCTTTTCTTTACTATTGCCTGTGAGACATCTTCTCTGTGGGATTCCCACAGCCCTCTTAGCTCCTTAGGAACCAGATATTTCACTTTTCCAATCAAATGTTTCCTCCTCTGTGAATTCCTCTACTCCCCACAAGGACTTAAATGCTTGTTTCCCAGAGTTCCTCTGCTATCAGTGTCCAAGCAGCCTGTCGGTCGGTGGTCAGGGTCTTACTAGCTGTTTGTTGTCATCCACCTACCAAAGCAGCAAATCCTACAACAGAAGCATGACTGTCTGTTCGCTTGCTTGCTTTTTCTGCAGGTCCAGTGCCCCAAATAACACTGCTCCTAATACTTAGCTGACGAGTATGTGTTATCTAGTCTACTTTCCAAACAAAATGCCCCGTCCATTAATCAGATCACGCTGCAGCTCGCAAGCTGTGTTTCAGCCTGGCCTCTTCCCCTGCTCCATCAATGTCTAAAATATTGAATTCTCTTCTTTCTAACTCCATTTTGCAGCCTCAGCTCTGCCCTTGTCTTCTCTCTCGTGGCCCATAACTTGACCTACAAATTGCTCATCAATTTTAGTTCTCTTGATACTGACTA
This sequence comes from Rattus norvegicus, assembly GCF_021556685.1. Lineage (NCBI taxonomy): Eukaryota > Metazoa > Chordata > Mammalia > Rodentia > Muridae > Rattus > Rattus norvegicus. Next base: position 76,569,337 of record NC_141539.1, on the reverse strand, counting down.
ATCTTTCAAACTCATGGAGAAGTAGTTTTCTAAAGCACAGTCCTGGTCCTGTGACTTCCATCTGGACATGGGTTCACATCATTTCTTCAGTATGTAGCCTCTATGGACACATCATTTCTTCAGCCTCTATGGCTACTTCATTTCTTCAGCCTCTATGGCTACTTCCTTTCTTCAGCCTCTATGGCCACATCATTTCTTCAGTCTCTATGGCTACTTCATTTCTTCAGCCTCTATGGCTACCTCATTTCTTCGGCTTCCATGGGGGCCTGATCCCAGCAGCCATTTATTCACCTTACCCCTGAAGCACAAACTGGTTTAGGCCACATTTGTTCATGTTTCCTTCTGTACATGCAGTTCACACTATCTGGAATGTTGCCACCAGTCTCTCCCTCTCCTCCCAAACACATATAAACACTCACAGTGCATGTATGCTTTATCCTGGGCCTGCAAATCCTTAGGGGCTCTACCCACATGGCAGCTTCTTTTCCCCAAGTCTACTAGAACTCACTTGTTCCCTTCACACTATACCCATATTATTTTGGTTTGATCCATAATATTTTAATGACATTTACGGATCTGAATCTCCTCTAATGGTATCAACCCATGGGTGTCCATGACATATCTCATTCATCCTTCTAAAGAGCACAGGTCCTGCAGTACTGACACAGAGTCAGTACTTACTCCATATGCCCAACATTAAGTCTGCACACCTGAAACATTCAACAGCAAAGACATGAAACAGTTAACCAACTTGGGTGCTGGGGCACAGGCTGGTTCACAGGCAGAAGGGCACAGAGACTCCCTCAAGGGCTCTGTTTTCCAGGGGTGATTCTCACGGCATTACTGTGCTTCTGCAGTAAGTTAATCGGTGTGCCAGGTGTTGTTGGAATTACTAGTCAACCATCTTAGTCACTTTCACAACAGCCTGTAAGTTACACAGCGCTGACGGAAAAGCAGTTGAGAGAAAAGTCTTCCACCCTAAGCCTGTCCAGGAGCACCCTACAAACAGACCTAAGAATCCTGCACATCAGGGAACACGAGGATTCTTCAGGTATGGAAGCAAGCGACACTCCACTGCCCCTCAGTGAACCTACAACAAAGGTGTGTACAGAAGCCAATGTTTTCCCCTGCAGCACAAGATAGATCTGGTTCTACAGAGATTCAGCCTCTAAAGTTTACCCCCAAACCAGCAAGAATCTGATTGTTCTGACAACTGAAGCTGCAAATACACCCCGCAGGAAGGAAAGTGACCCCAGAAGCAAGCAAGGACATTCTAATTAGCCCCTCACATCACAGGTCGTTCTGCAGAATCTAAAGCAACTCATGGGCGGCCTTCCTCTACGGTCCAGCGATTGTCCAGTTACTGTGTTTGAACTAGCTGCCAACTTGGCTGTCCGCTGCCTTCTCTGGAGTGCTGGCCTCACTGACCTCCTGGGCTGCCTTTGTTGCGCCTCCTCTTTCCTCCCCTCATCCTTTGCCATTTATAACTGAGCTTAACCCAGATTCCCTCATCCCACCAGCTTCCTCCCCTACAGATTATAAGTGACGCTGTGTCATTGGCCCATAATTATCTTCCTCAACTTCTCAAAAACATACGCTTCATAGAAAAGGTGAGAGCATCGAACAATGTAATAAGTAAACATAGTATTAGATGCTAATTCAAAACACAAAACAAATATGTGTGAGTTCATATGGATGTAAGTAACTAGTGAGTGATGGAGAAAAAGGAGCAAATGTTCCTTACATGAACACGCAATTATTAAAGGTAAGTGAATAGGGAAAATTAAAAATTACTATTATAATATCATCACAGTAATAATATTCTCAAGAAAGACTACAGGAAAGTGTGATCAGTAGACAAAAGGTTTTAAGAGGAGTAAGACAGGTGCATAGCCTCAAAAAAATCTCTCCTTCCAGATTTACCAACTTGGGACTTTAACATGTGCCCATGCTGGGGGATATAATGCTGAAATAGAGCTCTTGACTAACACGTGCCAGGCCACAGGTAAGAATTTGGTTTATACATGCCAAACCTCCTTTGATAGATCTCCCTCCAGGAGATGAACTCAATCCCCCTCCTTTTGAAAGCCCAACTAAACTGAATGAGTTTCTTCTAAGGAATGATTGTGGAAAGGGAAAATAGTCACTTTACCAGCACACACCAAGTGACCCAAGATAGACCTGCTACTAACTACATGGACAGTATGAGCCTTTGTCTACAGTGTGAAGAAAAATACATGTCTGTGGGACTCTCCCCAAATCTATAGCCTCAGGCAGTTCTGGACCAGATACCAGATAGACTCAAACACGGAAACACCCTACAAGTCTTGCTACAAGTCTTTAATAGCACTCATTGAGGACAGGTGAAAACCAAATTCAATACAGGAACCTGGGTTGGATGTTCATCAGAACAGAAAAGGGATGCTAATGGAAACTCCAGGACAGTCTGAAAAAAATCTATAATTAGTGGTAAAGTGCCAATATATTGTGGTTACATTGACTTTTTTAAGTTAATTTTTTCTGGATTCTTGAGTGTTTCATACATGTATACAATGAAATATGATCATGAAATATGATCACTAACATACCCACCCCCAGTTCTCTCTCCAATTTCCCCTGTACGTTCTCAAAAATGTCCTTTACTAACTTCATGTCCCTTTCTTTTTGTCGGGGAGTAACCCATTAAGTCAAGTTACTGCTGCCCATATGTTCATGGATGCGGGACTATCCACTGGGACACGGGAAACCTACCAGCGGGAACACCTGCTAGAAAGACTGTGTCCTTCCCTTAAGAGCTATCAACTGCCAAAAGTTCTTCACTAATGTGTAAGGACTAGAGACTATCTACCTCCCCATCTATGCTAGAAATTATGACTGGCTTGACCTTGTGTAGATATTGTGCAGGTTGTGGTTAGCTTGGACGCTAACAGAAGAGGAAGCTGGATAAAGAAGAGGAACTCTGGCAAATAAACATTTCAAAATAAGAGTTCAGACATCCATTTTGTCTTGTTCTGTTCCTTTGACACGTTGTGTATTCTGTGTCTTTAAAATGAGCATGTTTCCCTTAAAAATTCAGAAACTTTTTCATTTTTAAAGATCACCTTCTTAAAGAAGTCTCTCCTCGGGAAAGTAGGTAATGTCTTACATTGAACTTCTTCTGGATTTCCTAATCCTAAACTCCAGTGAAGCTCTCCTTCATCCCACTTTATTTCAATGGTATTTGGCATGTATCTCTCTTTTGGCAGCTCTACAAAGGCAACCGCCCTTTAAATCCCATCCACATTTAGAATCCAGTGCTCCCCAGCTGAGTTATTGTTACCAAAGAAGCCTCCATCCATCCAAGGCTAGTCCCCGAGCCAATTCTAGTTTTGAGACCAGCCTGCCAGCTGTTGTTTCTCCAGATTTCCTCTGCACCTGGGAGCTCAGCAGGTGTCTGCCCTGATGAAACGTTCAGCCGAGCTCTGGGGCCAATGTGCCCCAGCATGATTTATTCAGACCTTTTCGGACCCTGGCCACTCGGGGTTGGTAAAGCACCAATCACTGGGGCTTGCTCAGTAGGAGTTGAATGCTGGTCCAGGCATCTTCGCACCTGCCCTTCCTCCCACAGTCTTCCCCTCCTGCTGTTCCTGGGAACCCTACCCATGGTGCCAGCTCCCAAGTAAACAAATTCACCTACAACCAGTATCTGTTCCATTCACCACCAAGCTTTCTGAAATCCAAGCTTTCTCCAGCCTTGAGACATTACAAACCAGAGCACACCTGGAGGGAAGTCTCCCCGTATTTATTTGTTCATGCCCCCAACACACAGGTTGGAGAGCAAACTTAGAGGGAAATATAAAAGTAACAAAATATATCCAAATTATTGGATACTATCCAAAAAGTATCCAAAATATATCCAAACTTCATCCTTGATAAGATAAAACAAAAACAATAACAATAACAAAAAAATCATCAACAACAAAAACAAGGATTCATTTTTAACCAGGAGAAAAGGTTCCTGGCATCTTTTGCTGAACACATCAATCCTAGGACTTGCATACAAACAGGGATTCTGAATTCCAGATCAAGAAAGTATAAGGTGTGGCAAAGATCAAATGCTAGCTACAACTTTTGTTTTATGTACTTTTTTTTTAAGTTTCTTATTTTTTTTAATTAGGTATTTTTTTATTTACATTTCAAATGTTAGCCCCTTTCCCCGTTTCCTGTCCATAAACCCCCTATCCGGTCCCCTCTCCCCCTGCTTCTATGATGGTGCTCCCCCATCCACCCACCCACCCCTTCCTGCCTCCCCGCCCTGACATTCCCTTACACTGGGGCATTGAGCCTTGGCAGGACCAAGGGCTTCTCCTCTCATTGATGCCTGACAAGGCCATCCTCTGCTACATATGCAGCTGGAGTCATGGGTCTGTCCATGTGTGCTCTTTGGATGGTGGTTTAGTTTCTGGGAGCTCTGGTTGGTTGGTATTGTTGTTCTTAGGGGGTTGCAAATCTCTTCAGCTCCTTCAATTCTTTCTCTAACTCCATTGGGGAGCCCATTCTCAGTTCAATGGTTGGCTGTGAGCGTTTGCCTCTGTATTTATCAGACTCTGGCAGAACCTCTCAGGAGACAGCTATAACAGGCTCCTGTCAGCATGCACTTCTTGGCATTAGCAATATTATCTTGGTTTGGTGTCTGTATAAGGGCTGGATCCCCAGGTGGGGACGTCTCTGGATGGCCTTTCCTTCAGTCCCTGCTCCAAACTTTGTCTCCATATTTCTTCCTGTGAATATTTTTTGTTCCCCCTTCCAAGAAGGACTGAAGCATCCGCACTTTGGTCATCCCTCTTCTTGAGCGTCATGTGATCTGTGGATTGCATCTTGAGTCATCTAAGCTTTTGGGCTAATATCACCTTTCTAAACTGTGTACTTGGAAATCTGTCCCAGAGCTTCTGTAAAATGGCTTCCCTTGGAAGCACAGCACTTGATTCTTCTGAGCCTCCAGTGCTCTCCCATGCCTGGTTTCAATGCTGTAGCAAGCACTTATGCAGATGTGGTCTTGGGTAGGCTGGAGGTGATGAAAGTCCACTTCTCCAAGCCTTCAATTAAGCACAGCTGGTACTGTTTTAAATCTGCAAACATTTACCATCTTTCAAAAAATAGCCAATTGGTTGCAAAACTACATTCAAGGAGAGATGCAAAATGGCCACAACATCACTACTTGTACGGTACCATAGATTTGCATATTTATCAGTGAAGTTTCCAGAAGGTTGCAAGAACATGCATTATTCTAATAAGATCAGTCAGTTACAGTAGTTTCTAGAGATAGTAGTGAAGTGTTTTGAGGAAGGAATGTCCTTTTCTAATTTTTATCACAGAATCACGTGAACTCCCAGTAGTTATGTCTAATGGCCCACCGTGAGGTTATTTCCTGTTCACTAGTCAGTGATTTGATTATTTTTTTAATGTTATGTAGCCAAGGCTGGATTCAAATTTGTAATCCTGTCAAGCACTGCATATCACCAAGCCTAATCCTGAATATCATTCTGCAGTAAGAACTCACAAACATCCCTAAACTTTTAACCATTTCTCTTAAGAGTTTCTGCAAATATCATCTCATCTCAGATAAGCATTTATCACCTCAAAAAAGCCAGCAATAATATGCAAAATAACAATGGAGCTAAAACAGTACATTGAAACAGCATGGCTTAGTCCAACCTGCATACCACTTTTAAAGTATGTACAGTTTCAATGTTCCTGCATTACAACAGTTCCATGACCTGGTTTCTCCAGTAAAAAAAAAGAAATCCAATTACTTTACACAGCAATACTAAAATGTTGCCCTCAATTTATAATGAAAGAAATTAGTTTGCTTTCACCCTCTAAAATGAATTAATTTGTATTAGTCGCATATTAGTAATTCTTCACTAATATTAAATATGTCAACAAATATTTCTTAAAAAACGATAACTATATAAAGTTCCTATCATTTAGAAATTAAAATTTTATGTATTTATTTGTGTATTTATGCATTTATTGATTTATTTAAAATACATGTTTTTCATCAAGAATTTTATACCTCAATGGAAAAGAAGAATATATAAATACATAATGATAACAGTGTAACATGACCCTTACTAGAAACATGGCTTAGGCTCAAGCATGAAAGCGGGAAGAAAGGAGGAAAGAGGAAGGGAGGGTGTCAACTATACGTGAAGCATCAAAAACTTTCCTAGGAGGGGGTCCCTTGGCCTAGTCTTGGGAGATGAGTAAGAATTAACAGGAGGACAAAACTAAGGTGTAAGAAGTCTGTGTGGGGGTTCTGGGCATGAAAAAAAAATCAAAAGACGTGCGTGCAGGCACATATATTGTCGAAGTAAGTTGTATCAGTAAAGAGCAGAGGAGAGTGGTAGGAAATGAGGCCATTGCCTGTGGGTAAGTTTCTCACAATATGCACGGAACTCTCAGATGCAATCTACAGGCAGGAGGGTAACCTCTGAATGTCTTCGGAGAGGTTCTTCTCAGGTTTAGAGAGATTAGCTCCTCAGAATGGGCAGTCCAGCGCTTTGGGGAGGTGTATAGAAGAGGACCATACCAGGAGTTAGGCGTGGAACAGAGAGGGCATAAGAAACCCCAGGAGAAAGGAGTGTAGAGTGACTGGCTCAGGACAAAGCTGAGTCCTGGGAATATTCGGGGCAATATTAAACACTGGCATAGATGACGGCTCCATGAGAGGAGTAGAGACGGCCCCGTGCAGGGGTGCAGGCAGGGACGCTGCGGTGGAGCGCTTGGACTCCTAATGGCTTTGTGGACAGAATTGGAAAGATCGGAAAACTTAAATGGGAGGAAAATTACAACCTCATGGTCACTAACTAAATTTTCCCCAAATAATTTCAATTATAAATACAGAAAATATACTCCATATGTATTAGCAATACCTCTGATCACCAGAATAAACCACATCACAGTTCTTAAGTGTATCCCGAGAGTATATTTATCCTAATTACTGCTTAAAATTATAGTAGTTATTAGGGTTATCCTTGGGTCTTGTCATTCAGTGTGATTAATTTTAAAAAGAAAGAAAGAAAACAACAAGACTTGATGCTAACACCTGTATGTAACCCTAGAGCTTGTGGGTAAAGGTTGAAAGAACATTAGAGGCCATCTGGTTACAACAACAGTAACAATATTAAAAATCATCTGGATATATTTTAACCAGTCATCATGCCTCAAGCCTGTAATCCTAGCTCTCGGGGAACTGAGGTAGGAAGACTGCAGCGAATCTGAGACTAGCCTGGACTACACTGGGAGTCCCAAGCCATTCTGGACCAAAACCCTGTGTAAAAACTACAACACAAAATTAAAATAACAACAACAAAAAGCCTTCATTGACATATCACAATTTTCAGAAGTATTTTTACAGTTGCCTTTCAGTATCATTCTAAGTATCTGGTTCAATGCATTTAGAAATATTTTTCAGAAAAAGGACCAGTAGGTTTCCCTCTCCTGTCAGAGGTCTATGGCATGATTCAAAAAAAAAAAAAAAAAAAGAACAAAAACAAAAAACAAAACAAACAAACAAACAAAAACCCCTAGGTTAGTGTGAGAACAAAACCCCTGGAAAACGTAGGACTCGAAGACACCATGTGAAGCAGTAAGAGAAAGTCAGGACTGTACCACAGCAGGATTTACAAGAACGGAGACTTGTGAGGTGTTAGAAAGTGCATTGCACAAAGACTGAAATGCCTCCTTTACCACTTAAGATGCATATACATATCCGTTTAAGAGTTCTCCAAGCAACAGAGTTAACAGACTCAAAACCAGGGTTGAAGGAATAGGAAACAGCCCAGACTACAAGAAACGGAAGGAAGCAATCCATAGCCAAGAAAAGAACCACATGGTCATCTCATTAGATGCTGAGAAAGCATTTGACAAAATTCAACACCCCTTCATGATAAAAGTCCTGGAAAGATCAGGAATTCAAGGCCCATACCTAAACATAGTAAAAGCCATATACAGCAAACCAGTTGCTAACATTAAACTAAATGGAGAGAAACTTGAAGCAATCCCACTAACATCAGGGACTAGACAAGGCTGCCCACTCTCTCCCTACTTATTCAATATAGTTCTTAAAGTTCTAGCCAGAGCAATCAGACAACAAAAGGAGGTCAAGGGGATACAGATCGGAAAAGAAGAAGTCAAAATATCACTATTTGCAGATGATATGATAGTATATTTCAGTGATCACCAGAGAACTACTAAAGCTGATAAACAACTTCAGCAAAGTGGCTGGGTATAAAATTAACTCAAATAAATCAGTAGCCTTCCTCTACACAAAAGAGAAACAAGCCGAGAAAGAAATTAGGGAAACGACACCCTTCATAATAGACCCAAATATATAAAGTACCTTGGTGTGACTTTAACCAAGCAAGTAAAAGATATGTACAATAAGAACTTCAAGACTCTGAAGAAAGAAATTGAAGAAGACCTCAGAAGATGGAAAGATCTCCCATGCTCATGGATTGGCAGGATTAGTATAGTAAAGATGGCCATTTTGACAAAAGCAATCTACAGATTCAATGCAATCCCCATCAAAATTCCTACTCAATTCTTTATAGAGATAGAAAGAGCAATTTGCAAATTCATTTGGAATAACAAAAAAACCAGGATAGCGGAAACTATACTCAACAATAAAAGAACTTCTGGGGGAACCACCATCTCTGACTTCAAGCAGTATTACAGAGCAATAGTCATGAAAACTGTATGGTATTGGTACAGAGACAGACAGATAGACCAATGGAATAGAATTGAAGACCTAGAAATGAACCCACACACCTATAGCCACTTGATCTTTGACAAAGGAGCTAAAACCATCCAATGGAAGAAAGATAGCATTTTCAACAAATGGTGCTGGTTCAACTGGCGGTCAGCATGTAGAAGAATGCAGATCGATCCATGCTTATCACTATGTACAAAGCTTAAGTCCAAGTGGATCAAGGACCTCCACATCAAACCAGATACACTCAAACTAACAGAAGAAAAAGTGGGGAAGAGTCTTGAACACATGGGCACTGGGGAAAATTTCCTAAAAAACCACCAATGGCTCATGATCTAAGATCAAGAATCGACAAATGGGACCTCATAAAACTACAAAGCTTTTGTAAAGCAAAAGACACTGTCATTAGGACAAAATGGTAACCAACAGATTGGGAAAAGATCTTTACCAATCCTCCATCTGATAGAGGGCTAATATCCAAAATATACAAAGAACTCAAGAAGTTAGACTCCAGAGAGCCAAATAACCCTATTAAAAAATGGGGTACAGAGCTAAACAAACATTCTCAGCTGAGGAATGCCGAATGGCCAAAAAGCACCTAAAGAAATGTTCAACATCCTTAGTCATCAGGGAAATGCAAATCAAAACAACCCCGAGATTTCACCTCACACCAGTCAGAATGGCTAAGATAAAAACTCAGGTAACAGCAGATGCTGGCAATGATGTGGAGAAAGAGGAACACTCCTCCATTGTTGGTGGGATTGCAAACTGGTACAACCACTCTGGAAATCAGTCTGGAGGTTCCTCCGAAAATTGAACATTGTACTACCGGAGGACCCAGCTCTCCTGGGCATATATCCAAAAGATTTTCCAACATACAACAAAGACACATGCTCCACTATGTTCATAGCAGCCTTATTTATAATAGCCAGAAGCTGGAAAGAACCTAGATGCCCTTCAACAGAGGAATGGATTCAAAAAATGTGGTACATCTACACAATGGAGTACTACTCAGCTATCAAAAACAATGACTTCATGAAATTCATAGGCAAATGGAATGAACAAGAAAATATTATCCTGAGTGAGGTTATTCAATCACAGAAAAACATACTTGGTATGCACTCATTGATAAGTGGATATTAGCCAAAAAGCTTGAATTACCCAAGATGCAATCCACAGACCACAGGAAGCTCAAGAAGAAGGATGACCAAAATTTGAATGCTCCCATTCCTTCTTAAAAGGGAGAAAAAAATATCCATGGGGGGGATATAGAAGCAAAGTTTAGAGCAACGACTCAAGGAATGGCCATTCAGAGCCTGACCCACATGTGGCCCATATATACACAGCCACCAAAACTAGATAAGATTGATGAAGCTAAAAAATGCATGCTGAAAGGGACCAGATATAGATCTCTCCTGAGAGACACATCCAGAGCATGTCCAGTACAGAGGTCAATGCTAGCAACAAACCACTGAACTAAGAATAACCTTGTGGGGAATTAGAGGAAGGATTGAAAGAGCTGAAGGAGCTTGCAACCCCATAAGAACAATGCAAACCAACCAAAGCTTCCAGGGACTAAACCACTACTGAAAGACTATACATGGACTGACCCAGGGCTCCAACTGCAAATGTAGCAGAGAATAGCCTTGTTGGGGCACCAGTGGAAGGGGAAGCCCTTGGTCCTGCCAAGGTTGGGCCCCCAGTGCAGGGGAATTTGGGGGGAGCAATAAGGGGGATGTATAGGGGGAAATACCCGTATGGGGGAGGGGGAGGGGGAGGGGAGGCAATGGGGCTTTTGGACAGGAAACCGGGAAGGGGAATAACGTTTGAAATGTAAGTAAAGAAATATATCTAAAAAATATTTTAAAAAAATAGTAAAAAAGAAAAAAAAAACAAGAAAAGACTATCGAGGGTGGAGATGAATAGTTAGCAGGAAGGAACTGCTCCTGGCATCACTCCCCTGGCTTTCTGGCTTGACCTGATTTTTGTCCATTGCAGGTTTTTTTTAACTGAAATGACAGTTGCACGAAGACCTACAAATGAGGAAGTCAGCTCCTTAAGATACAGAGAGCCACCGAGATGGTAAAGGATAAGTAAGATCAAATGTCCACTTAGCAGTCTCCCCGGTGACCGCAGTGAGCGCAGTCTCCATGCACCCTGATCCAGATCTCTACTGTGTAGGAGCTGGCATCGTGAAGAGCAGAGCGTCCTACTCTGACAGAAAGCGTGGCTGTTAGAAAAGAGAACCGGAAAGAGGATGAATCAAGAGTCGGGCTTTGGTTGTTCCTAGAGAAGGAATCAACCAAGAAGATGGAAAGGACCCCGGGAGAAATGGGCTCAATCTGTTCAGATATAAATTACTATCCCCACTTTACCATGCCAAGCACTCGCTACAGCAGACATCAGTCTAAACGCCTGTATTATGTTTTAATAGTAGGGATTATTAAAGTAACTAATTATCTCTAACCTACAGGCAAGGGAGTTTAAAATTAGCAAATTTGAGGGCCTGCACTGTCACTTGTGTCCAGGTGACATCCAGGTCTGTGCTGCCTCTGAGGGCCATGTCTGGGTCCGTGGTCCTACAGCAGCCATGGCCTATGTTGACGTTTGTGGACCGTATCACTACCGAAGACCATTTGGATGTCCAAGGTCTATGTTCATGGGACATGCTGCCACGGGGAGCGGGGGAGGGGGGATGGAATACTGATCTGAGTGGCCTGTGCTTGCCACTTGAGGCCATGATGATGTCCTTGGTCCAGGCTGCCTCTGAGGGTTTATCTGGGTCCGAGGTCCTTCTGCACCTGTGTGAATGGTCTGTGCTGTCACCGGAAATCACGTGGAAGCCCAGGATCTGTGCTCTCACTGACTGTGAAGAGCAACGAAGCTACTTTTGCAGTGATATCGATGACTGCAGATGCACAGTTGAGAAAGAGGGACAGGGAAGGCTTCTGTTGTAACCGTACACCCTGCCCCCCAAAAAGAGTAGCAGCCTAAACAGGAAGCCATCAAAGAAAACTCTTAAAGCGTGTGATAGGGATGCTGGGTGCAGCTCTCCACAACTGGTGGCTGTTGGCAGGGTGCAGTAGGTGAAGGAAGGCTCAGATCTATTAAGGGGCAGGCCACTGAGAATTTGACCATGCTCCAGTGAGTATATAGACAATCAAATTGGGCTTGGTTTGTTGTTGTTGCTGTTAATATTTATTTTTAAAATTTATTTTTGGGGGAGAGAGAAGTCACAAGGTTTGGGGGATGAACATGGAAAGTCTGGGAAGTGAGTGTGATCTGGGTGCATGATGGGAAATTCCCAAAGAATCAATAAAAATATTATGTTGGGGGAAAAAATGAACAAGTTTTAAGTAAATTGTTTAAGGACCCAAAGCAATGGTGAGCAGGGAGGACGCCCCTTCTTCCTGATTTCCAGGCCATTTTGACAACTTTTACCTCTGTGTATAAAGCGCAGCACTAAAGAGAAGCGTTCTAGCTTGTTGGTTTGTACTAGAGAGGTGAGCTATGACAGAAGTTTCTGTCACTTAGCTTCATTTTTTCTTTCTACAGAGAAGTGCCAGTCATTGGTTGAGAAATAGCGATTGAGAATGGCAGAGCCCTGGCCTCAAAAGTCCTTCAAGGTTGTACATCCTGTGCAGTATAAATGAGCCAAGTTTAGGTCCCAGGTGTGGCTGTGTCACGAAGAGCAGTGGCAGTAAAGAAAGCCAGCCAATGTAGACCCAGCTTTTGGGAGGATGAGGCAGGAGGTTCATGGCCATGCGTTCAAGACCAGCCTCTGCTACACAGAGAGTTTGAGACCTCGGCTACAGAGTGAGACCAAAACACCAGGGAAGATAAAAAGTAAACAAAATCTGCAACTGTTCTAACTTGTGATTTCTATGGCCCTAAGCACAGATAAACAAAGGTTGCAATTCTCATCCTACCTAAACTAGAAGTAATGTTATTAAGTATTCAGTTTCTACCAGTAACCGTTTAAGCTAGGATCCATCTACAAAGTTAAATGTAGTCAGCTATTGGCAATATCTTTATTTCTGCTTTTCTAAATTATTAACGCATTGTTCTCTTTGCTTCTAAAAAAAGCATACTGTTACCACATACTATTTTTAGAGCACCAGAGATAATAGTTTTGTGTAAGGAGATAAAAATTTAGAAATTCTAAAAGATAATTTCAGGCTTCTAGTGTGGAAGAAGAAATAAAAAAGACTTAATATCTATTAAAATCATCTAAAAGACTTAAAATGAAGATGCAGACTTGACAGTTTAGAGCCTCTGTGGGAGCGAAACTCTCACAAACATTTAAAGGTGATCTGGAAAATCATCTCTCTGTGTCCTGAAATTAAGTCTCTGATACACTGTTTAGTAGATAAGAAGCAAGTTGTGGAACAGGACAAAAATAAAGATTTTATTACGTGCTTTCCAGCTACCAGTCTGTATGTCATAGAACATGTCTGGAAGAATGCAAACCAAATCATTAAGCTATTCGCTCATGAGATTGAAAGGCTGTGGGTTGATGGTTCTACTTGGAGAAGAAAATTGTTATTTAAATTTTCTATAATATTCTGTTGTTTTCATCTAAGCCTTTATCACCTTTTATTAATCCATTCATTTAAGAAGCTTTTCTTTTTAGAATAATTTTATATTTGCAGAAAAACTTTATGAAGTACAAATTTCCTCAAAACTCATAGCTGTATTTCTTCTGCTATCAACATAGCGTGTTCTGGACCTCCATGTGGTAGCCGATCTCAGCATGGCTCTGTAGTCTCTAGGCTTGCCTTTCAGCAGCGTTTGCATCAATGTTCTCTGTTCTAGGACACAGCTAAGCATACCTCACTGTACTGGCCGCCCTGTCTCCTTGGTCTATAGCTATCAAGAACATTAGGTTTTCATGATCTTGACAGACTTAAGGAATATAGGCCATTTATCAAAGAGAATGTGCTGTCTTGACTTTACTGATGTTTTCTTGGAATCTGAATGGCATGAAGAGCAGGGTGACCCACACAGTAATCCAAATACTTGAAAGGCAGAAGCAGAAGGATCAGTTGGTTTAAGGTCACCTCAGCTACATAGTAAGTTGGGGCCAACCTGGGGTACATGAAAACCTACCTCACAAACGTGATTATAGGTTTAGAAGGAAGAACATCACACAGATGGTCGCATCACACCACGGATGCAGATAGTCACGCATCACTAATGACATTAACGTCTTCGTTCGGATAAGATCTCGTTTGCACTTTCTCTGTTGTAAAGCTACTATTTCCTCATTTCCCTACTTTGTTCCTTGAAAACAAAACCTCTAAATCTAATTCATGCCCACCCCAGGGTGGGTTAATTTCTTCCTTCTGAAGATGGGAAGACTAACATATATAGTCTGGAGTTATTCTGTAATGAAGGTTTGTCTCTTCTGCTCAGCTATGTATCAATCACTGTTTCTAATACAGTACAGATTCATGTGTGTTCATTTCAATCTTAAGTTGTAAATCAATACTATGTTATTTGTCAGCTTTGGGCAGTAGAAAGCTTTTCAGTTTCTTTAAGTTTAGTCTCCTCTTTGAAATGCTCACCCTTTGGGCTTTATTTTATTTACTGTTTTCTTTTTCAAATCATAAAATGGCTATGTTTACCTTGAGTCTTTCTTTGTACTGGTTCCATAAGTAGCCATTTCTCCAAAATGTCTTTAATCTCGTTATTGAAGAATTGTATAAGGAATGTACAGCTAGCTAGTATATTTTTTCAGCTAGCCCTTAGCAAGTGTTGAAAGTTTGAGTGAGTGTATATGTAGCAAGGCTTAACACGGAGCCTGACACATAATCACTCCGCAAGTAGAAGTCCTTACTGTTGGTATTGCTATTGCTACGCGCGCTTATGATAAATTTGTACGTTTCAAGTCCTAATCCAAAATGGCATCCCATTGGCATGGCATCAAGCCTGCTGTGTCTCTGGGTGTTTCTTCATTTCTGAGGCTGAAGACCACATAAATTTAAGGAATGGAAATCTTTCCATCCCTACCTCAGGAGCCTGCAGTCACTGGCCATAAGCTACAAAAACCAAAGACTTCTGTGAGAATGTTCTTCTCTGATTTTCAAGTCTAAAGGAAACATTTTGAAGAGCACTAAGAAACAAAACAAAATACAACAAACCAGAAACATACAAGTCAAATTCGCATAAGGTCTAGACAGTGCACTCTTGAATCTGTGCCCAAAATAGATAGTTGTTGCTGTAAAATGCTGCAATGTCATTTTTTTGGAAATATATATATATATATATATATATATATATATATATATGTGTGTGTGTGTGTGTGTGTGTGTGTGTGTGTGTGTGTGTGTGTGTGTGTGTGTGTATGTATGTATATCTTACCTGTATTCGAATGAGTCCTATTTCCTGAAACACAATGTCACTGTTTTTACTTGTTAACGGAAACAAATAGATATCCCTTTCATGAGTTAAACTTGAAAGGAAGAGTTCTAAGAGAGTAACTTGAAGGGGCTCTCTGCCTCAAACACTCTAGTCAGGAGAGTAGCTGCCAGGAATCTTCTGGAACAAGATCAGATGACGATCCTGGAGGATCTGTGAGCAGAATGTTGGGACCAACGACCAAGCCTTGGGAATGAGAACAGGGTTGAATAAAGGACACAGGGGCACCTACAACTTTCAAAGAATCATCTGGACTCTGCTCTGTTGCTGTATGGGAGACAGAGAGACCCATTCCAGGCTAAGGTGGGGTCTTAGGACCAGATGGCTTCACATGAATGCCTTACAGCTCCTGAAAAATGTAGCCCAATCTTCCTTCAGGAAAGAATTATAAGAACCTAGGCAAGCAAAGCCACCTTTGAGAAAGTTAAGTAAAACCTCATAATTCCGGTAGGAATTATCCATCTGGGGAGACATACTGAAGAGGCCAGGTCAACAGAAGGCATAGATTCAATACATTAAAATAAAATTACAGTTATGGATTTATTTGGGTTGGGTGTGCCATCTGTATGCTACCCCTTGCATGGGTGAAGGTTAGAGAACAGCTTGTGAGACTTGGTTCTCTCCCACCATATATGTTCTGAGGATCAGGCTAAGGTTGATCCATTGGCTTAGGAGCAAGTACCTTTGTCCACTGAACCATCTCACCAGCCCAGATGCCTTCATTTTTAATGTTCAAATATTAATACAATTAAACTTTGAAATTTGCTAAAATGTCACATCAATGGGCAGGGTGTTTGGGATCCAGGAGGTCTGTCCCAGAAGTGAGTGCAGGATCAAATGTTTTGGTATTATTAAAACAATATACAGAGTAGCCTGAGGTGAGTTACTAATCCACCTCTCATCAGATGAGAGATAAAAGATAGAATCTTTAATGTCTCTCATCCGGTAAGAAACTTAACCTAGTTTGACAAAATCTATCATTTACTTTAAAATAATTTGACATCATGTGATATATATGCCAATTAAATAGTTTCACTTCAAGGCAAATACTCTAACAGTTAGAAATGGTTTTTATTTGTTGAAATTACATATATCCAAGACATGCAGGTTAGCCGAAATAGTTTTAAAAGGTATTTGCAAGAAAAAAGAATAAGAGTTCTCTGAGGTCTTAACTGGCAGCACCTTTTAGTGATGGCTTTTTCTCTGTGTCTATGAACACTGGGCTAGAAAGATTTCTGATGGCGAGATGTATATTAAAGGATACAAACCCCATACCACAAGTAACACTGTTAACATATACTTGGAACACGTACGGAAAATGGACAGGCATGGTGGCTGATGCCTCTAACCACGATACTTGGAAAGCTAAAGCAGCAGGATTT
The DNA here is from genome assembly GCF_021556685.1 of Rattus norvegicus. Classification (NCBI taxonomy): domain Eukaryota; kingdom Metazoa; phylum Chordata; class Mammalia; order Rodentia; family Muridae; genus Rattus; species Rattus norvegicus. Next base: position 76,552,783 of record NC_141539.1, on the reverse strand, counting down.
CTGGGAGTTTCTAAATACTGAGAGCCTGTATTTAGAAAAGGGGGGGACTCATCATGGAAGCTCCTCAAGTCTACCAAGCAGGTGTGTGGGGTATTTGATGTCTACTTTGCTAACAAGTGTGAGCCGTCTAAATGTCTCTATGGATGACAGACTGCAATCTGAGACTCTCTCTCATTAAACATGCTATGGAAGAATAACTATTACCATCTTAAATTTGGGGAGTGACCATTGTTTCCAAAAATAATTTGAAAACTCTGAGTGGTCAAACTGGCTTAGCATGTCTTCTTAGATAGTCTTCTTAGAGGTCGTCTTTCGGTCAAGTGACGGCATAGCTGGAGCATTCTGTCTGCTCCAAGGCCTGAGATTCTATTCTCTTTATTTCCTTGACCAGTTTTGTTTTTCAGTGTCAGACACTGGAGGCTGTCCTTCTGACTTCTATTGGGCACACTGGCACACTCACATATCATGCACACACATATTCATAGGCATCATGCGCACACACACACACACACTCCCTGAACATGTATATGTTGCCTCTGTGTCTGCTTATATCTTCAATGTCACGTTTGAAACTCTAAGGCTAATTATATTTAAGTATACCATAGGCTTTAGCCTGTGTCGGAGAATAAATAAATTTTTTTAAATGTGTGGTTTTCCTTGACAATATTTTGAGCTTTCACTTGGATTTTTTATTATTCACTGGGCTCCAATTTTTTTGGTATGGAAACATTTTTTTCTAAAGTTAGAGGCAAAATATAAGATATTTATAGTAATATATAAATAATCTTTTAAATAGCAAGTTCATGAAAAGCCTTTCTATATCTTACCCAAGCCAAATCTCACTCTACACACTCATTACCCTCACAGACTTTTATAATTGTCACATAGGATGGTAAGCACCTGCACTTGCAATATTCCACATCCAACCAAAGGGAGCGCTGAATCATTCCTCAAAGCTTAGGTCAGACTTACTACCTGATTGAACCCCTGAGCCCCAATTAACTACACACTCATGTGTTTCCCAATTACACCTTCTAGTTAATAGAAAAATAAATGGGTTTATAGTTTTCCTGACTTTCCTACAATGACTTTACTACATATGTTGTAAATCATATCATAGTCACTAAGCAAATGTCAAAAATAACACATGCTGAAATTTGATTGCTGTTCTATGAAGGAACAGAATCTTTTGGTCTTTAATCCTCCACATATCTAGAAAGGTCATGAAACACTGTATTCGCAGTGATAAGACAGTGTACAAGTGGATCATGGGACATTGCTTTAGAAAACAGGCATGAAGTATTATTAGAACAGCCTTCTGGCTCTGCCAACAGCAGAAAAGACCCAGAATACAGGAGAGATAGTCAAATCGCATCTGTCCTGAGTTCCACACAGGCCACTGGGAGTGCCATTGCCAGATTCCTTGCAGAATACAAGAACAGGCAGAGTTGCTCTTGTCAATAGCACTGCCAACTGTTTGGGAAGTCAGTGCGCATGTTTACAAGCTCAGTGTGAATAAGTAACAACATAAAATAAAAGACTTATTGCTTTATAAATTCAGAAGTTATGAGGACAGAGTTGGAGGAATGAGAAAAGGCTTTAAAGGGACCTAGGATTTATGGGATACAACTCGAGGGTGAATTCACAAGGAGAATTCCTATTTGTCTCCCCAGCCCTTCACTGTGTTGTTAGTTGTGTGATGTCATTTCCTGCCTAGTCAGCACAAAGAGAAGATGCTGGTCCAGGAGTCTGACCACTGATAACCCACAGGTTCGGAACTAAAACAGAAATAGTTCTAAAATGGGGACAAGGCAGAGGCGAGCTATAAATAGCTCAGGCTCTACTGATCACTGCTGGGCATTTCCTGTACCCCTCCCCACCAAAGCACTATGCTACAAGGTAATAAACATTTTTTCCAAGATTCACAATGTTTGACAAACAGCTCCTATAAAGAAAAGCAGGACCTAAGAAGGCTGGGTAGGCAGCTAGCGTTGTTGGGACTAACCTCTAAACTCAGAAACCTAAGCTCGCCAGTGTCCCAACTGCTTTCTTCAAAGGAGCCAGTCTTCTGACTCCTCAGAGGAAGGGGTGCTGTTTTGCTTTATTTTAAACATTGCTGGAAACAGCGTTATGTTCCCAATATTGAGTAAGCATGTAGTAACCACACACTAACTTTGGAAACACTTTGACCAGATAAAATTTTAGTTCAAATTTAAGATGTAGCACATCATTTAGGGCAACATCTGTTTCCTACACTCCAAGGAGATAGGGGAGCCCAACCTAATCTACTACCCATTATATATATATTTTACATACACACATATATACAGAGATATAGATATAGAGATAGAGATAGAGATAGAGATAGAGATATATGCATCAGCTCAAAGTTACCAAATGTTCAGCAAGGTTTAGGTGAGGGAAAAGGATGCAGAGAGTGCTGACAGGACACCTAACATCCTCCTGGGGAGAAAGACTGAGGACAATGCTTTCTCCAGAGAGGAAATGCCAAATACGTAGGTTTGCAATGGAATGACATTGAGGTATTCAGAAGAGTCATGTCGAGAAAGTTCAGAAGACATCAAAAAACAGAAGAAGGATGAATCTGACCTCAAGAAAAATGCCCTGAGTCTAGAAATCTGAATTCATGAATAGTCAGCCCTCTCTTCTATACTAGTCATCAATAAACATGGATTACTCAGAGGAAAGGCCTGTGTCTCCTAAACATTTATAACATTTAACCTCAATAAGATATTTTTAGGGCAAACTTTTGTTTTGCTTTGTTTTTTGTTTTTCAAGACAGAGGTTTTCTGTATAACAGCACTGATTGTCCCATAATTTGTTCTGTAGACCAGGCTGGTCTCTAACTCACAGAGATTCACCCGTCTCTGCCTCACAAGTTCTGGCATTAAAGTCACGCAACACCATGCCTTTCCAGTGCAAAAAGTTTTCATAGTACAAACTTCGAAAATAATTTTTTATAAATGTACAAACCTTATAGTTTTAATGAAATTCCATTATTTGAAAAAATTAAAGAAAGAACATTTTAAGATGCCAGATAAATTATGAAATCTACTCCCAGTATAACTACCTGAGGGCAATACAAAAGACAATCTTTTTACGCCTCTCAGAAATGTCTTTAGAAACCTTGTCAGAGTGATTTTTGGAGAGACTCTTCCCACGAACCTGCCCTTTCTTTTTTTTTTTTTCTTAAAGGTTTTATTATTTATATGCCAGTTCGTTGTCACTCTCTTCAGACACACCAGAAGAGGGCATCAGATCCCATTAAGATGGTTGTGAGCCACCATGTGGTTGCTGGGGATTGAACTCAGGACCTCTGGAAGAGCAGTCAGTGCTCTTAACCACTGAGCCATCTCTCCAGCCCAGCACCTGCCCTTTCTTACAGCAATTTCTCTTCTTGTCAACTGACCGGTGAGCATTTAGACATTGTGCCGGGAGGTCCTGTGGTGGTTACTAGTGACAGCATCATAGCAACATAATGAGTGTCAACATCTGTCAGGTGCCACTCTGTGACCTGTGACCATTGCCAACAAGCTTGCAAGGCTGGCCTTACCATTTCCATTTTTTAAAATGAGGACGCTGAAGCTTGGCAAAGTTAAGCAACTTAACAAGGTCCTATTGTTGGAAGCATGAAAGGCAGAACTCAATCCCAGAGCGGACTTCACCGAGGCCTTGAATGCTGTGTAATACTTGACTAGCTCACTAGGACTGATTTTCATCGCTGACATATAAAAACAGTAAAAACTACTAGTTTATGATGACAAATGATTTCTATTAACCCACATAAAGTTGATAATTATTTGGCCATTTGACCACAAAAAAAAAATGGGAGTCCCATAAGATTCAAACTCATAAAAGCAGTCAGTCACATTTCATAAAGACATCGGAGGCACATATGAATTTCCAAAGAGAGTCTATGCTCAATGGGTAGGGCAGGAAGAACCATGTTTTCATCCTGATCACTACTGAGTGTATATGTTGTGACAGAGGGGGTCGGGGGTCCACGAATCCACAAGATAAGATAGAGAAGTTAGGGAGAATTACTATGAAAGAAAACAATTGGTTAGTTTAAACGAAACCTTATAAAAACCCCGATGAAATGAGGGGTGGACAACCATCATATACTAGGAAATTCAAGCTAAATAACAAATAAACAAATGTTCATTGCCAAAACTTATGTGTTGAAACCCCAGCTTCCAGGGTAATGACATCAGCAAGTGGAGCCAATAGGAAACTCTTCAGACCTCAGAGAAAGAGGTTAGTGCCCACATAAGGGAGGCCAAGCGAAAACCAGAAAACTGTGGTTCCCTTCTGTGGACACTTACTGCACGCCAAGTCTACAGGATCCTAACCTTGGGTCTCTGGCCTCCATTCCTCATTGTGAGGAATGAGTTTCTGTTATAAGACACTTCCATGGCTTACCATTCTCCCTGCCGGGCACATTTAACAAAGGTTCTCCCCAAACCCACCAACCATCAAGCACAGCTTTAGCTAAGGATTCAGGAATTAAAGGGGAATCAATGACTCTGAACCCAATGGAGCTTCAAGTTCACCAAAGCAGACAACCACCAGAAGAAGAACCAACGGGTCTGACTGGTCTGTCTGTCTGTCTGTCTGCCTGTCTGTCTGTCTCTTCAATGTGTGTATGTACCAGAACGTTCTGTCTTTGTAAGTGTACTTGTGTGCACCTGCATGAGTTTATATACACCATGAATGTGCAGGACCTCTCAGAGACAGAGAGAGCATTGGACCGCCTGGAACCGGAGTTATAGGTTGTTGTCAGCCACCATCTGCTAAGCGACTTCCCCTCTTCTTCAATTTATCTGACCACTGAGCTACAGAACCCCAGCTCCCTCTTGAAAACCCCGAGGAGAGGATATTGCTCTGCCTCAGAACTATTCCTTGCTTCTCTCTAACAAATAAGTCGAATAATATCAACCAAAACAAAGAGGCTGGGATGACGAAGCAGAAACTAACAGAGTAAAAATTAACTCTTCTTGAGATGATTACCTTGGTTCTCGGTTTCTCAATCCATTCACTTTCCGTTTTATTTAAAACCCATATGTTTAAAATTTTAATTAGCAGGATTAAGGAGATAGCTAAGTGGTAGAGTGGGTTTGGTCCCCAGAATGGAAAACAAACCAAAACCAAAACAACAACAAACCGTATTTATTCCATGCTAGAATAACCTCAGGTTTTTTTTAAATCTGATATTATTTTTTTTATTTATTGCTAAATTCCTGTCTCAATGTAGGAGTCTGGGCCTTTATTAATTCTCAGAGCAATCACCACCGTTTTATGGGTTTGCTTTTGCTTTTTAACCTTTGTTTCCTGACCTATGACCCTGCCCTGAAGCAGCTGCCCTTCTGAAGCGGGTGTTTACAGTAGTTTGTAGCTACATTTCAAGCCAGTGCTGAAGAAATATGCATCTTCCTGGCTTGCTCTGCCTACTGACTTCTCATTCTTCCCTCCCTTATCATTATCTTTAATGAATAATAGTAATAAAGAGCTTTTATCAATCATACTTACTATGCCTATTTCATTTTTACATATAGTTTTCTGCCACATATAATCCAGTTTTTGGCTATCATTGTAGACAGGCTGTCTACAATAGCGATTAAAATTATTCATAAAGAAACATTCTCCTAATTCACAGAAACACAAACACCAGATTGACATAGGGCAGTATTTGAACTATTAAAGATGAAATGTAAGCAGATTATTTTGCAAAGGGCATTAAGGAGACTGTGGTGTCCGCAGACTGCCGCTATGCTGATGTAAAGGAGGTAAGGGTGGTAGAGACAGGGCTGTGGAGGCTGCTGACCAGACCTGAGGTGTCCAGCATGAACTGTCTTAAGTAACTTTGCATGGGGTAGACACAGGCTAGGAATGGTGATTTCGAGTGACCCAGTGAGTGAAAGCAATGAGTTGTTTAAGAAGCATCTACACTGAAAAGTCAACTAAGGTAGATAAAAGGGTGACCCAGCATGCTTCACTTCATGGGGGTAGGGGTGTCCAGAGCAATGGAACAAGTATCAGGACAGTTGCAGGTGGCATTCAGACTATAATACAGTGTTGAATCTGTGACAAGCTCTCTAGGCAGTGTGTGTGTGTGTGTGTGTGTGTGTGTGTCCATCCTTGTAGTTGTCCTTATTTTTTTTAGGGTTTTTTTTTCCTTTAGCAGATGGTGGAGATTTGATGCATTTGTTCCTTGCTGACTGCTGATGAAATTATCTGAATTAAGCTGGTTGAACAATGGTAGCCATGGTAAATACCAATATTGGTATGGTGTTCGGTTCTTGGGGCTCAACCCTTGAAGAGAACTTCATTTGAAGGCTTCCAGGTGACAGCAAATCCCTTCATAGGATCCACGGTTCCTATGTAGTCATACATTCAAAAAAGAAGAAACTAGTTATCGTTTTCCCTCAAGGTACCATCATCCTTGTTAATTCTCCATGCAGATCTGTGGGTTCACACATGAACTCAGTGCCTCCTGATTGCCCTGATGAGTGAGAGTGTATCCCTATCTTGGGGTCCAGAGCCAATCACTAGAGCGCCATTACCACAAACCTAACACTGGATCTGGACTGTGGGACATTAGCCAGGCAGAGCTGAGAATAGCTCATTATATCGACTGCAATTCCCTTTTTAATTAAAAAAAATATATGAACTCTTCCTACAGTGTTACAACCTCCAATCACAGGCCCCCGGACCTCCTGGGGAGAGGGACTAAGATGCTAAGTAAGGGGGTGGGGGAGTGGTAAGAACATAGCCAGGCAGCATAAATACATTGTGTAATTAGTTAAATGAGAGTTAAACAAAGAAGCTGATAAAAGTAATCAAGTAGTCAACAAAGGGCAAGAGAATTGCTATAACCACTGAACCAATAGGATGGTTAATTAGCTGGATTTGCAGACAAGATTTGATTTCTCCCCTGAAAGCAACTGAGAGGACACATAAACCTGACTTCCCAAACATTATCAGGTGTGATGTAATCTGCCCCTCATTGCCTCTAAAAGCAGTACCACTGAGTTGCTGTGCACACCGCTGGTTTCTACGGGGATGGGGAGCCTTTTGCTCTGGGTTGTTTTAATAACAGTGGTCCCTTAGCTTGAAAGTTCTAAACTACAGCTCAACTGTCTCAGAACTAGCATGTAAGCCAGCCTCAAACTCAAAGCCTGTAGGGCTCAGGCAGCACCAAGGGAACTGTAAAGAACTCACTGCGTGTTTCACAGAGCTGAGTATAAAATGAAAATCCAGGTGCCCTCAGGCAGACATGATAAAGTTCCAGGATCACAGCGGCAGAGTAGTAAGCCACTTGTGGACTTAACTAACTGCACAGGTTATGGCATAAGCCTCAAGCCGGGTTCAGTCCAGGCACCAGTCAGTTCGAGAACTTGTTCTGAAAGTTCCACATGCATCCCTAGTTCTCCCCGTGCTTCAAGCATATGGTTACAAGATGGCTGAAAGAATCTGGAGCATGCTTTATGGCTGGGGAGCCAAGAAGAGTATAGCTGGTGAATTATAGGAGAAACAGTCTCTTTTATAGCCTCACCATGTCTTAAAACCAAATCAAGGATTCAGATTCTGACAGATAAATGCTCCTGGGGAAGAAACCTTATGCCTTTTTAGTTCAGAATGCCTAAGAGTCAGATACTATCTTACAAAGACCTATAAAAAGTGATACTCCCACGGAAAGGCTTCTCACTCCTGACAGAAGGGGCCGTTTCCAGGTACCAGCAAAGATGAGGGAGAGCTCCATCTTAAGTGTTTGTTTTGCTTTTCTTCCTTGACAAGCCAAGGTGGACATATAAATGTTGCTACAGTGGTAATCTGGAACATTTCCAAAGGTTCCTGCTGTAAGTACTTCATGCCTTGCTGGTGTCACAGTCTGGGGATGGGAAACATGGAGGAGTCTTTGATAATCATTCTTACCTCTGGTTCTAGTCCGGTTCTCTACTTTCTGACCCACCAAGATATAAGGAGCTGTCCCTCAATCTCCTGACACCAAAAAGGTACTCGAGCTCATGTCACAACATCTCAGTTATGAGAGAGTACACCTTCTGAATCCATGAGCCAAAATAGGCCTCTGCCTTCCTGAGGCATTTTGTTCAGTGACGAGAAAGAAACTAATACAAGTGTGGACCTAGAAATATCCCTGTAAACACAGCTTTAAATAACTTAGTTAAGACACTGGTTGTGAAGGCTTCTCACTTGAATTGATATTTGGACTGCATGCTAGTGTAAATGTGTTAGGTTGGAGCCTTGTATGCATGCCCTTCTACCAGCCAACTAACTTCCCAGCATGCTATACCTAGAGGCCTTTCCAAGAAGGGAGTTTGTCAAGGTGAGAGATAGTGCAATTATTTTTTTATATATCTCCTAAATTGATCTGTCTTATACATTTCTTATTTTCACAAGTCAGTTTTTTCCAAATAAGACAGAAATATACTTTCTGAATTATTGCAATTATATTTCTCAGAATAGCTTACACCAATAAGACATTAATGGCAATATTGGCCTTTTTGACACATAGCAAGATTCTTATCCATCCCAAGGAGGAAAAAAATGACTATTATTCAATGTAGTGCGTTCATCTCCATATATAAAGTGTGTGTGCACGGACAGCTATACAGGTAGAGTGCTTTCTACACTGCCTCATGGAATCGAAATAAACAGAAACAGATTTTTAGTATTTAGATGAAAATAATCATCCTAACAATTGTACCATTTTCTTTCCATCTCCCCTCTAGAATACAATGTGTGTGGAGATGCTCTACTGTTTCCTTAGCAACCTCTCAATACTGTACCTCATGCAGAAACAGACTTAGGCCTTCTTGGAGCAGTCTAGGTTAATGGCTAACTTTTCCCCAGAACCTAGAAGAAGCTAATGCACCCTGTAGAGTAATATTTCTAAGTATTCGACACTCCAGAATCAATGCCAGCATGCTATCAGTGTGTGCATTAGCCTATACTTAAACAAAGAGCAGCCCCAAGAGCCCTGTAATGACACTGGGGGTGGGGAGCTGGGGGTGGGGAGCTGGGGATGGGCAGGATGAAGTAGAGATGACTGTATTGGCTCTCCACAGGCACAGGCTTCCGGGATGTTGCACAAGGCTGTGATTCTGTATTAGATCACACAGCTCTCAGTTCAGCCACCGATAGATACATCAGCCAAATAAATCCTCTTTTGATTTTCTTGACTCAAGAGATGAATTCAGATTAAACCCTCTAGCCCATGAGGGAGGTTTCTGCTTTTATATGACGGGTGTTGCCACCAAAGCAAATATCTCAAGGTTTAGCCAGACACTACGGAGATTGCTGATAAGACAGGATCGACAAACTTGAATCAGTGACTCAGGTAAGACTCACTATAGTGAGACTCTGTCATGCCCACGATCATTTGTGGAGCAAACACTTCCCATGCACAGATTCAGCTAAAACAATGTCACGCAAGAAGAGTGCTGGCCAAGGTTCTCTTGAACATCAATTCTGCATTACTTAAACAGCTATGGTCAGAGTAATTATTCACATCTGCCCAAGATCCGTGCTCATCTTTACAGTAAAACCCATCAGACTCTAGCGAGAGTGCATTCTACTTGTGAAATCTGACCTTCCGATTAGCATCAGGAAGGGTGGGGTTCATCCGAGAAAGTGGGACTGAGTGAAAGAAGGCGTCATAACATTGGATAGCTGTGGAAAGCTCGGAGGCTTCACGGCCAGACTACACTGGTTTGGAATCCCAGCCCAGCAATTTATAAAACATGTGACTTCAGCCAAGTGTCTAACCTAAGAACTGATCGGGTAAACTATGAACACCAGTGCCCCGCTTATGAAGTGCGATTGGTACTTTCTATCTCATAATGACATCTTAAGAGTTTAAACAAGCTAATGCACAAAGCTTGGCTCAGTAAAACTGAAAATGAGTTGAATTCATAGTAGCTATTATAGTTGTTATTGTGATTGTTATTTGTATTAGCCCACTATGGCCTAGCTATCTAGAAAAATTTAAATCCATTGTAACTTTGTAATTCGGTAACAAAAACCATAACCAAAAGTATAGGTTAACTGCTTGTGAGACTTACACAGTCTAAACTTGGCCACACAGTCAACACTGTTTTGATAATATTCTAGTCATTATACACAGCAAAATACTTGAAGAAAATTTCACTGAGGCACCAATAAATCCAGACACAGAACAATCTCTCCCTCCCCCATACACACACACACACACACACACACACACACACACACACACACACACCCCTTGGGGATATATTAAAACTACTGCAACTGAAATAGCCTTAGCTAGTAATTAAGGCATAGCTAATCAGAGCGCAGAATGCAGCACAGGCTGTGGTCCTCTAAGAAACAGAACACCGGGTGACAGCTCCTGCTATCAGGGCTTTGTTCTCCTGGAGCAAAAAGCACAAAAGCATAAAGTTGAGGATCTGTAGCTGCATGTGTGGGGGTTGGGAGGATGACAGGTTTGCCTGCGCCGGGCGGATGTTCCACTAGCAACTGCGTGGCACCCCGCACCTGCCGGTGCCCTTCCCCACCCTCAAAGCATGACTTCACTTTTCTAACACTGTCCTTAAGGAATCTGGCCTCTGTGACTTCCAGTAACCATCCGTATCACCCATGATAAAGCAGAGGAGAGCACTGTTAGACAAAAGGAAGAAGGATTAAGCCTAGAGAAAACCCACTACACCGTTGCCTTCAGTCAACCTGTTTCACTCCTAGCAATTTATGTCACTGAACAAGTCTTTTCGCATCGCTCGCTCGTCGGAAGCAGTACTTCAGGGGCTTCTAACCACTTTCCCTTCCCCCACTACCGGCTTGCTCCTCCCTTTCACCTGAGAGCTTCTGACTTGGCTGCGTTCACACCCAACGGTCCCAGCAGAGCTCTCTGCTCACACGATGCGATGCGTCATTTAAAGAGAAAAAAAAAAAAACAAAAAAAAACAAAAAAAAAAAAAACAAAAAAAAAACAGGCAGGGAGCATCCATACTCTTAATTGCTTGTGAGAAGGCCAGGCCGAGTTGACCTGCTCCATCCCATATAGCTGCATGCCAGCCATATAAGCTTAAAAGACTGGGAGTAGCATGTGTGGTGTGGGGTAAACAAATTAATTAAAACCAGAGCTCTACCACTCAGCCCCGTTCCTAATGGGACCGCTATACTCAACTCCATAGGACAGAAAAATCAGTCCAAGCTGGCTAGAGGTATTGCTTTTCCTGCTTCCTATGAAATATCGGTTTTAGGTTCCATCTAAAGTGTTTGGGCTCCAGCAATCTTAACTAATGAAAAGGAACTCAGGGGCGCTATTCTTTCCAGGAAGACCGTATAAATGAAAACTACCAGCTCGACTGCACTGAAACACAGGACCACTCCCTGACTGTAAGCCGGCAGATTGATCAACTGAACTGACATGTGCTTTCTCCTTTCTCTCCCCGAGTAGCAATCAGTTGCACCAAGGAAACTAATTTCATTTCCCAAAACAAAAGGCAACAATGTACACTGTTCCTTGCTGACCTGTTAGACTGTGTTTTAGCAAATAAAATAGAAAATGATTCATAAAAGGAAGCCCAGAATTAAATGTAAACACTGTATGTTTATCTGGAGCTTTGGGACTGAGTTGAGGTTATGGGTCCAGGGATTTGCATTCCCAACCAACATCAAGGCCCCTGACACTTATCCATCACACCAGGTTGGGGCTAAAGTTAAGCGAGAGACGGCGGGCAGCGGCATTGGCCTTTCCTGTCTCTTCCCCGGTTATCCTTGACTATAACTGCCGCAGAGAGGAGACTTGCTCCTCTCTCAGTTACAAAGCAGCCTGGAAACAACTCCAGATACAGCCTCTCAGCTATGGAGGACAAGAATTGACAAAATTCCACACAAATCAAAAGGCATGAATAATTTCATCTGGTTTCAGTCTTAATGTTTTTAACAAATCATTCCTTGACCATGCAAGAGACTCCCTTTCGCATAGGGTTCTGTCAAATGCTTATTCAGCACTCATTCCTCGCTGTGAAGAATCTGAAGCCCAATGGAGGTAAATACTGAGTTCCGTTCTGCAAGTCACTAAGTATTTCATAAATCACAGAAGCAAATGGGACCAATTAGCCCTGCATCATAAAAAAGAAACATATCTTTACGATGTTAAAATACAATGGACCACACATTTCAGGGCTTATTTAGGCTTTCGCGATAGAAAATTATCTTGTGCTTTTTTTTTTTTTTTAATTCATGAGAACACTAAAAATAGCAGGCGTAGACGGAGCAAGAAATCCTTGCATTTTGATTTTTAGGTGACTCTCACAGGCCTTTGTCTTAACACAGCAGCCTGAAAACAGAATTAGGCAAAACAACCCTTCTTTCTCCAGTCCATTTTAAGCAGACAACATCCCCCCATCCCTGCCTTAGCAGCCGCCACCGTCAAACCAACAAAACAGAGGTGCAATTAAGGGCCAAACATTTAACACTCACCATCTCCTGCTCCCAGCGTCTCCTTTTGATGTTTACAGCACATCTGGAGGATGCAATACTAGGAGATGCCTTGTTTGACCTGCTGCATGATGCTGTGACATCAGTTCAGATGATGCAGCTCATTATGGGAAAGGCTGCTGTTGCTATGGCAACTGGGATGTGCTAGGAATCCTTGCTGCATTTCCAGTGGAGCCTGAGACAATACAGAAGCCCTGTAAGAAACAGACAATACGGAAAATGTAGTCCAAAGAAACAGGGCTCCTCATTGGACGTAAAATCTGTAAGTTTAAACCAGGGTTTCTTAGAATAATTTTAGAAAACAAACTAAAAATTACCTCTTCGTTTGTTGCTCTGCATTTAGAGAATAAAGGTGCGAGTGTATGTAGATTTGGTACTAAGCAAATACAAACTCATATTCATGGTCCCCTATCAGGCGATATGATCACTCTTCTCTCTGGCTAGTAATAATACCTCTGTAAAAGTTATTAAAGAGAGGCTTAGTTCATCTGTCAAGGAGAAAATGAACAGAACATGGACTTTAAAACAATTTAAAATGTAATAAACAGCTGACCAAGTGAGTCTAATTCTCAAGTACACAGACTAATAATTGTCAGAACATGAGCAAAGCCTCAGCCAGCTAGGTCTGCCCTGAGGGTGTTCTCCGGCAGACACCGCCCCACAGAGCCTGCTGCTGTAGATCTCAGCTGCCTCCAAGAGCTGAGTTCAGGAGCAGTGGGAAGAGGTTGGATCCTAGAGACCCTTCCCCTGTTTTACAGAGAACTCTTCTTACACGTGGCCAAAAGGCAAGAGTCTTCTGGGGCTTAAATCTGAAACAAGTGGAAGACCTGTAAAAATGTCTTGTCACCTCCACTCCCGACCCTGGGGTTTGTTTTGCTCTTTTGAGGCAGTAAGACTGCCTACCAGAGAGGCTATTATTCTCTCCCCTCCCCCACTGGGACTGGACCCCTGACAGGCACATTAAAACAAGACTCCAAGAGGATTTCTCCAGTTAGTCAAAGGAAGGGAAATCCAAAGCAATCACTTCTTTCCAGTCTGAAGCATAAACAAACATCATGTTGTGACCCTGAGGGGAGCTAAACATGGACCAGGAACCCATCTCAGGCATCTGAGGCTTGCAGGCCACTGACAGAGAAAGGTACAACCTAACTGACCTAATCCAGTCTGTCTCTACAACTCTGAGGAAGCACAAAATTCTGAAACCCAATACAGAATGAAACAATTGGATTGTCCCATCCTCACCGGTATGTAAAGCAGCTCTCTTAACCAGCAGCACGGGGGAGACAGAAGGAACTCAGGTAACCCCTTGTAAAGAAAAACTGATAAAATGCAGGAGAGGTGCCAAGACCCAGCCTTGCACAGACAACCTAGGATGTGAAGTCATGATTGGGAGCAAGGAAGGGAAGAACAAGAGGAGAACCTGTCTATATACTCAGCAGCCCAACAGAACTTGACTTCCTTATCTTAGACCACATGGTACTCACTCACTAAGAGGTTAGCATGGGGCTACTGCAGAGCCAAGAGCGTCAAACCTGGGCTCAGTAGGTCTACCTGTGATGGTACTCCCTCCCACAGCTTCTTCTGTGTACCCCAGAGGGTTAGTAACCTCTCTGGGGCTCAGGGGTTTCATCTGAGGGAGGATGGACTTAGATAACGATCATGGTTTACTAATAATATTTTAAAATGTGTCTTTCATGATACAGAGCAAAGCTGGACTGTCTTCACTGGAGGAAAAAGAGAAGCCCAGAATCAAGATTGTTGGACCCTTCTTGGCATAAATACTAACCCTGCCTACCACGGAGTACTACTGGCCTCCCTGAAAAACTCTTGGGCCTCTAGAGGAAAAAAAATGGGTGAAGGCTGTACACCTGGAAAGGATTAGCCTTTGCAGAGAAGGCTGCATAAATCCCAAGGCGCCACAAAGAGAAGAGGGCAGGCCGGCAGATGGACAGAAAAAAGAGCACGTCATTTTACCTAGCCACAAGGAGAATAAAATTATTTCATTTGCAGGAAAATGGGGAGAATTACAGATCGTGACAGGAAGTAAAACGAGCCAGCCTAAGACGACAAATCTACGTTTTCTTTAATCACACCTGAATATAGTTTCTCAGAATGAGAAAATGTCCATAGTCCCCCTTTCCAGGTTCTAGGCATGGTGAGAAAGATCAGATAGTTCAATAAATCTGCCATCAAGTCAGATTGTTGACATCCTCATCCTAGACAAGCTAAACAATAGCTTACAAGTTGACCCATCTTTAGTAGAAGCAAACCATGGAGCAAGTCCTTGTTTTGTGCATGAGAGTATGGCAGTTCTCTCTGAACTTCCCTGTGGCCTGTTACTCTGCTGCTTACTTCCTAGGTTGTTTTGAAAATTATATGCATTGACCTATATAATGGTGTCTTAGACAGTGTTCTACTGCTAGAAAGAGACACCATAACCATGACAGCCCTTAGCAAAATGCAGCTGGGGCTTGCTTGGTTTCAGTGGTTTATCCCAGGATCATGACAGGGAGTGTGGTGGCAGACAGGCAGACACACTGCTGGAGAGGTAGCTGGGAATGCTACATCTAGGTCCACAGGCAGCAAGAAGAGAGAGACACTGGGACTAGCTTGGGCTTTTGAAACTTCAAAGCCCACTGGCGATGACACATTTCCTCCAACAAAGCCATACCTCCTAATTCTTCTCAAGCGGTGCCCTGATGACCACCCATTCAAATATATGAGCCTATGGGGGCCATTCTTATTCAAACCACCACATACGGCATTTGTGGAAACCAGAAATACCAGACTTTGTTAATGCCACTGTTAATACACTTGTGCCATTAGTGGAAGTGACTTTCCACTCAGATGCTAGGCTCTAGGATCAAATGGTTGATAAACAGCCAACAAGGTCTGACTAATGACTGAAGAAAGCCAAACAGACAACACCCACTGCAGAAGAGATCAAGGAAGGCTAAAGGGCAGGCAGGGGGTCCCCTCAGAGAAGTTTTGTTTTGTTTTGTTTTGTTTTGTTTTGTTTTGTTTTTGAGAGAGAGAGAAAGTGTGTTTGATTATTTTTATTTCTATAGGTTTTTTATTTTATTTTTGTGTGTTTACATTTTAAATATTATCCTCCTTTCCCCTCCACCCATACCCCATCCCTCTCCCCCTGTTTTTATGACAATGCTTCCACTCCCACCTCAACACCCTGGCATTCCCCTACATTGGGGAAACCATCCTTCACAGGACCAAGGGCTTTTCCTCCTGATGCTAGACAATGCCATCCTCTGCTACATATGTGGCTGGAGTCAGGGGTCCCTCCGTGTGTACTTATTGGCTGGTGGTTTAGTCCCTGGGAGCTCTGGTGGGGTTTTGTTAGTTGATATTGTTGTTCTTTGTATGATGTTGCAAACCCCTTCAGCCCCTTCAGTCTTTTCTCTAACTCCTCCATTGGGGTCCCCTTGTTCAGTCCAATGGTTAGCTGCAGCCATCCTCATCTGTATCAGTAGGGCTCTGGCAGAGCCTCTCAGGAGACACCCATATCTGCTCCTGTCAGCAAGCAGCTCTTGGCATCAGCAATAGTGACTGGGTTTGGTGGCAGCATAAGGGATGGATCCCCAGGTGGGGCAGTCTCTGGATGACCTTTTCTTCAGTCCTTGCTTCAGTCTTTGTCCCTGTATTTTCTCCCATGAGTATTTTGTTCTCCCTTCTAAGAAGGAATGAAGCATTCACATTTTCTTTCCTTTTTCTTGGACTTCATATGATCTGTGAATTTTTTCTTAAGTATTCCAAGCTTTTGGGCTAATATCCACTTATCAGTGAGAGCATACCATGTGTGTTCTTTTATGACTGGGTTACCTCACTCAGGATGATATTTTCTAGTTCCATCCATTTGCCTAAGAATTCCATGAAGTTATTGTTTTTAATAGCTGAGTAGTACTCCATTGTGTAAATGTACCACATTTTCTTTTTCTTTTCTTTTTTTCGGAGCTGGGGACCGAACCCAGGGCCTTACGCTTGCTAGGCAAGTACTCTACCACTGAGCTAAATCCCCAACTCCCTTACCACATTTTCTATATCCATTTCTCTGATGAAGGACATCTGGGTTCTTTCCAGCTTCTGGCTATTATAAATAAGGCTGCTATGAACATAGTGGAGCATGTGTCTTTGTTGTATGTTGGAAAATCTTTTGGAGTGATATAAATGGGTCCTCAGGTAGTACTATGCTCAATTTTCTGAGGAACCTCCAGACTGATTTCCAGAGTGGTGGTACCAGCTTGCAATCCCATCAACAATGGAGGAGTGTTCCTCTTTCTCCACACCATTGCCAGCATCTGCTATCACCTGAGTTTTTGATCTTAGCCATTCTGACTGGTGTGAGGTGAAATCTCAGGGTTGTTTTGATTTGCATTTCCCTGATGACTAAAGATGTTGAACATTTCTTTCAGCCATTCGGCATTCCTCAGCTTTGAATTCTTTGTTTAGCTCTGTACCCTACTTTTAATCGGGTTATTTGACTCTCTGGAGTCTAACTTCTTGAATTCTTTCTGTATATTGGATACTAGCCCTCTATCAGATATAGGATTGGTAAAGATTGGTTGCCATTTTGTCCTAGTGACAGTGTCCTTTGCCTTACAGAAACTTTGCAATTTTTTGAGATCCCATTTGTCAATTCTTGATCTTAGAGCATAAGCCAGTGGTGTTCTATTCAGGAAATGTCCCCCTGTCCCCATGCATTCCCCAAATTTTCTTCTGTCAGTTTGAGTGCATCTGGTTTGATGTGGTGGTCCTCAGCCTAGGCTCGTCAGCAGGAACACCAAAAGTTCTTGGCTGTGCCTTTCTCAGGGAAACAAAGATCAGCAAAGATGCAAGACCCACAGCATTGCACAGCTAGCTGTCCCAGCAAACCAAGCTCCCTCTCCGGCTCTCTGATACCTTCAATGTCCTCCACGTGCCTGGCCTCAGCATGGCTTTGCATCAGCGTGTGCATCCAATCCGTCTGAGTCCTTGGAAATGGCAGCAAACTGCAGCTCACCGCCAGAAGCTTTTTGGTATGTTTTTGGTGTCCTGGCAATTGCAGCTCAACTGATCAATGTAAGGCAGACCAATGTATACATGTCATTAGCAAAGAATCTTTCATCACATGTCCTTTCACGTGCTTGCTTTAGCAGAACATCCTCGTTCCTGTGTCTGGTTCAGCTGAACGTTCCTTCATGAGTCTGCCTTAGCCTTTCACACTTGAGTCCACAGCGCGCCTTCACGGGTTTGCCCCAGCAAAGCACCATCCAACTGACGTTCCCTGGAACCCTTAAGTTTCCACTTCAAATTATCCATGAGTGGTTTGACTTAGTGAACAAGCTGAACCGTTAATTGCTTTAACTCAAGTAAAGGAGCCATAAAGATGGTTCAGTAGGTATAGATCTTGGTGAACAAACATGAAGACCTGAGTTCAGATTTCAGCACACAGGTCAAAACCAGGTGTGACAGCACATGGCTATTACTTTCCATGCCGCCCTTGGGGAGTTAGCAGTGGGAACTTGTGGGCCAGACAGTATAACCAAAATGGCGAGTCCAGATTTGATGAGAAACCATGCTCAAAATAAGACAAAGGAGCTACTGAAAAAGTCAACTGAAATGAAAACTTCTGGCCTCCATAAACACCTCCATGTGCAAGTGTGGTCACCCACTCACATACATGCACACATAGACATACAAGAAAAAATATGGATAGACTCTTGGGAGGCAGTAGCACTGGGGAAGGAAGGAAGGGCTTAGGAGGAGGAGGCAGGTCATGGTAACATGCCTTAGAAGCACATGTCTTAACTTTGACCCCTTCCTGCAATCCATCTTTGCGTCATGACTGCCTTGAGGTAAATTGTCTGCCTTCACTGTTAAGGTTTTTCCTTCTGCATGAAAACCACGCATCCGACTGGGAGTAAGGAACAAAGAAAAGCTCTCCCTTTTTAAGTTGTTTGTCTCAGGCACTTTGCCACTGTAACAAAATAAATTTGTATTTTTAGATTTAATTATATATGCTGGATTAGAGAGATGATGCAGTGTTTTATAGCTCAATCTGAAGACAAGCATTCAGATCCCAGTATCCTTCAAACCAACATTCACAAATGCCTCTAACTCCAGATCCAAGGAATCTGACCTCCTTCTGGCTTCCACAGGTCTGGCACACACACACAGATATGTCCCCACACAGACATAGGCACAGACACAGACATACACACGAGCACACACACACACACACACACACACACACACACACACACCCAATCAATATTTAATTTTTTTAATCTCAAAGCCACTTCTCCAATACATTGGGCCTATTCCTCTCAGCATTTAATAAGAAAAGGTATGTATATGAGAAATGTTGGGAAATCTGAGCCAGTTTAGTAAGTACTAATAGGTTTAAGATAAGACTCCTCCCCACACCCCTGTCCAAGTCACTGTTTAATATAATAATGTTTTGTATTTCACGTGTCTTGTACTTCAATTGACGTCTCAGTGGATACTATCAACCACCACGGACCACTTCAAAGACTCCCTGTTAGGGCTCCATCACCCTCTAGTACCTGAGTCCTTGGAATACACTGGTCAAGTGGAGAAGAAAGATGAGTGATGAATGGAGTCCAGTCTGAAAGAATTAGTCATTTCCACACACATTATGAAAGTTAGAGCTCAGGTAAATGGCCACATCCTTGAAAGAGGCTGGGAGCATTCAGGTGTACAAGTTGATCACAGCATTGGTCAACTCAGAGTTTTCTGGCAGTGCAGCGTTAAACACTTCTTATTCAGCAGACAGCCATGCAGCAACCCATCCAGCAATGTGGTGTCCAGGAACTATTGTATCTGGCCCCCAGTAACAGCTTAAGAATAATGAGGATACTGTTAGGCCACAAAGGAGGCTTCCAAAATGCCAGTGCGTCTGACAGTGTCCTAAGTTGATGATTTGGCCCAAACCAGGCTGAATTCTTACTGAGCAAACAGAAGGGCTGCCATCAGATAAACAGAAACCTAAACCCAGCATTCCTTGGACATCTGAAGCAGGTTCTGCCTGTCAGGAAAGACACTACTTCCCTTATCTGCCCCCAGTGGTTGACTGTGTTGAGCAAAGAGCTTCTGGTTCCTGATTAAGCCAAACAGAACAGCCTACAGCAGTTCAAAGTCCCCATGCTGACACCCAAGTGCTTCTGGCCTGCATGCTACCTCCCTCCACTAACTTCTCAAGGCTTTCCCCACCAGCTGCTATTCTCTGAGACAGCCCAGCCTTTTGTTCCCACAATAAACTGCCTTTCTGCCCACAGAGAGGTCTAGGTCAATGGTTTCACTTTACTTTGCTTACAGGCACTATATATCCAAAGGTATACAGCCTTAAAGCATTCTCATTCACAGGATCCGATATCTTTGTATCAACTTCCCAGATAGAATTTCCATGAGAGATCTGCCCAGTCATGAGTCTGCACCTAGACAGGAGCAAAACGATGATTTTGTAGAATTCTCTTGAAAAGTTTGACACAGACACAAATCTAAAGTAAATGTGTATGTGTGTGTGTGTGTATACATGTATGTGTGTGCATGCGTATGCATGCATATGCCACAGAGAACATATTCAGTATTATAAAATAACAAAATAGAGTAATAAAATTATTGCTTTGTACAGTTCTGTGTTTATAGTGTTCCTTAGTTTTTATATGTACTTTCCCATAAAGACAACCCTTTTTCCTACCCATACAAGATTAGAAGCTACCCCAGAGTCTGTTTTATTGGCCTGTTGGTCCTTGACTTAAGTAGAACCACCCAGGAAGTGTGGTATAGCCACGGAATGGCCACTGTGGTTAGGCAGCACTGTACTCGCATCTGCTTCAGGTTTTAGCTGTTAGCAGCACTGTAGAATATGGCTGGTTGGAGTAAAGAAGAGTTAAGACTGAAGGAGAGGGTGGTTTCCCAGGATGGAAATCAGCCAGCAACACTTCCAAATGTGAGATTTCATTTATGATTTGCTTTTCAAAGCGTGAATACCAAAGCCTTGCCTGCCCGGCAGAAGGGGCTTTGACATCTCAAGGTAAGCTTTGGAACCAACTTGGTGTCCTTGACCTAGCAGAAGCCAGTCTTCTGAGTAACTGCCACTCATACAGTGAGACTCAAGAAAAAGCCAACCCCAGACCCACTGTGTCCCTCTCAAGCCTGACCCCGGGTTTCTAGATCACCTCAGGTTTCAATCCACTGAGTTCGAAAACTAAGGAATATTTTGGTTGGTTAGAGGACTTGTCAGTCACCAGCAGCAGCCACCGATACCTGCATTGCATGCTGTGGGAAAAGCCATAATGGGTAGGAGGCATTGGGCAGATGATCTGGCTATAATTAGCCATGGGAATTAGCCATAGACTATTTAACCTCTTTCAGATTCACCTCCATAACATGAGAACTAAACACACTGCTTACCTAAGGCGGCTACTGCAACCCAAGAAGTGAACTGTGCCAGAGGTCACAGCTCAGGCCCAGGAGCCCAGCACAGGGAAGGCTGAGACCACAGGATTGTAAGTTCAAAGCCAGTCTGGAAAACAGCCCCTCCCTCCCTTGCCCTCCCTTTCCCCCTACAGGACCCAAGAAGAAGGAATGAATGGAAAGCAAGATGCTTTCTTTGTAGGCTTGTCAGAACAAAGGCAGTGCTCGCTCAGGGAAGGGAATTCACAAAGAGAAGAGAAGGAAGAATACAAGTGATAGAGGAGGGAGGGGCAGAGAAAGAGTTAAAAACTGAAGGAAAGGAAAGAACAGGGAAATAAAAAGGGAAGAAAAAGGGAAGGTTTAAAAAGAATAATAGTAATAAGACAATGCATGTTGATAACCTGAATCCCTGCCTTTCTACCCCTATCTAATATATGGCCTTAGACAGTGTTTCTATCTCAACTTTAGATTTTTCCTTAACAAAGGAGGACTATAAGGGCCTTGCAATCACTCAGGAAATCAGCATTAGACTAGTTTTATTAGCAAGCAATAGCTCCCCAGCTTGGAGAAGAGAAACTTAGAAAGGTGAATTTAGATGAGGAGGAGAAAGCCAGAACCCAGAGGAACTCTTTAAGGAACTGCTGTGAACCTGAGCCTCTGGAAGAAAAGTTCTGCACTGTATGGAGAAGCATCCTGACTGCAGACTGTGTGTGTAGACCAATAGGCACCGTTACACTGGATTTCTTTCTTTCTTTTTTTTTATTAACTTGAGTATTTCTTATATACATTTCGAGTGTTATTCCCTTTCCCGGTTTCCGGGCAAACATCCCCCTAATCCCTCCCCCTCCCCTTCCTTATGGGTGTTCCCCTCCCCATCCTCCCCCCATTGCCACCCTCCCCCCAACAATCACGTTCACTGGGGGTTCTACACTGGATTTCTTATGTGCACATATCCAGGTATCATAGGTTAGACTCATGAGCAGTCAAGACTGAAGGAAAAACTCCCAGGGGAGGCAGCAGATAGTTTTGCCACTGAAACTTGCTTTTAAAAAAGGCAAAAAATGAGCAGTTACCAGATAGGTTCTTTTTCTGTGAGAGATTAGATCTATAAATGAGCCGATCAGGTCAAAAGAGTTCTCAGTAGGAAAGCAGGGGAGAGGAACTGAGTGTTGGAGGCTAGATGCAAGAGTCTCAAATGGGCGCCAAGGGGCAGGACAGTGACTGCCTGGGAGGGAGCAGTAGGAACTGCAAGGGGAGTGCTGTTCTTCACAAACTTCTGATCCTAAAGAGCCAGAGTGAAATGGGGAGGGAGGAGAGAGGCAGATACCAGGAAAGGACATGCAACCCTTTTCTCACAAGCCAGGACCACTCAGGACATGGAGACTGCACAGATTAATGGCTCCCAGTAACCCTTCCGACACACAGTACCCAGTGAAGCCTACAAGAGCAAGAGGGATCTGGAAACGTCACCTTTCAGCTCAGTGTAGCTGTGCCAGAATTCGTAAGTATCTTTTTATTGCTCATTTCCTCCCACTTAATCTCCTTTCCCACATCTCATGATGGTTTTGCATTTATTGGTATATGCTTGGTTGGGGTTTAAATTTGCTGTGTGTTTCCTCAACCAGCCTGAACAGGTCACCATTTACTATATCTGTCACCCATATCTCATAGACTGGTTAGTTTTTTGTCAACTTGACACAAGCTCTGACCATCTGGGAAGAAGGAACTTCATTAGGGAAAATATCTCAATCAAATTGGCCTGTAGGCAAATTTGTGGGGCATTTTATTGACTCATGACTGATGTGAGAGGGCCCAGCCCACTGTGGGTAGTGCCACCATTGGGCAAATGGCCTTGGATTGTTAAAGAAAGCTAAGCAAGCCACGTGGACCGAGCCAGGAAGCAGTGCTCTCCATAGCCTCTGCGTTAGTGCCTGCCTTTTAGCACCTGCTCTGAGTTTTCCCCTGCCTTCCATTTCTGACAGACTCTCACAATAAGGAAAACAAATGCTTTCCTCCTCTAGTACAGGTTGGTTTGGGTCATGGAGTTTATCATAACCATATACAAAGCAAACTGGGACAAGACCTCTCTTATTTATACATATTTTCCTCCTGCCCCACCCTTATTCTCTTTTCTTTTTACTTCCTAGTTGAAGTTTTTATAGTTTTAACAATTTATAAAGTCTGTGGACTCTTTCCCCTCCCAGCTACTTTACCCACATCAATTTTTCTCTTTTCAAAGCCTGTCTAATCCTTATCCTCACCTTCACCAACCTTAATTCCCTCTCTGTGCTAATATTATTAACAAATCACATGTGCTCCTCACTATCCCTCACTGTATCCATCAGTAGTCTCCCGCCCTATCACCTATCTTCCTACAGTGGTTGAAACTAACTAGTTAGTGTGGTATTTGCACATTGATAATAGTTCAGAGTTATAGATCTCAAAATCAATACCCTGCTTAGGAAATAATATACAGTCTGTATCAGAAACTCTGAGTCTGAACTAAGAAACTATTTTCTGAATACACACCTCAACTCTATCTTATCCAAGTCCTATTTGGCATTTCAAATATCTCAACTGAAAGACCATATATATATATATATATATATATATATATATAGAGAGAGAGAGAGAGAGAGAGAGAGAGAGAGAGAGACTATACACATACATATGTACGTGTGGAAGAGTCAGAGTTGGGGTCACTCTAAGGCCAGTGGGAAAGTTCCACTGTGAACCTCCAAGCACAAAGTCCCCTCCCCAGTAACTGCAAACCAAAGTGTCAAACAAAGCTACCTATGACTCCCAACTGACCTCCCCTTGACTCCCAATCATCCCCCCTGGAAAGTACAGAATGGTCCACTGATCACGAGTCAGCTTGGAGGCCACTTTGCTCCATCAATAGTACCCTGTCTAGTTATCAATTGTTTGAATTCTGCCCCAATTGTTTGCAAGGCATGTAATTCCCTGTCATAGTCTGCCTGGGGTTGTCTCCCCTTGAAGTGGGAGGACCCCAGCATGCCGGAATTAAACTCCTCTTGCTATTACATCGATCACAGTCTTTATGAGTCTCTTTCAAGAGATCCTGGAAGAGGTTCAATTCAGATCTCACATATGCGCATATATATATACACACATATATATATATATATATATATGATTTTAGTTCCAAGCAATGAAACAACCCCAGATACATAAATCCCAATATAGTCCATAAAAATCATGGAAAACAAAGATAATATAACTCCTTCCAAAAATTATTAATTATATAGTAATGCACCTACTGAGAGTTAGAGGAAATCCCAGACAGAGAACTCAGAAGCGTTCTAAGTATGTCCAAAGAAACAAAAGAAGAAAATAAGTTCCTGATCAAGAACACACACACAAACTCACAAATAATAAATACAATGCAAACTGTGAGAGAGGAACTCAGCATGGAAATACTGAAGAAAAGCACATCTGAAATGCTGGAAATACAGTAACCAAATACAGAGCTCCAGGAAAGCAGACCATGGAGGAGACTGAATATCCGATCCTGAGACCATGTGGAGGAACTAGAACAATCCAAGCAGGACAGCCACTAAGCGATAAGAAGGTAGCAGGAGAAACTGCAAGACACAAGTGACACTCTGAAAAGACCAAGACTACAGGTTGTAGATGAAGAAGAGGAGAAATCTTGTTCTAAAAGAACACATTTTCAGAAGATGTATAATAGAAAATTTCCCATAGTAAGAGATGCCAATCTAGATGTAAGAGATATTTAGGACACCAAACAGATGAGACCAGAAAAAACCTTTCATTATCATATTACAATTAAAATGCTAAATATACAGACAAAGACGGCATATAGCAAGCAGCAAAAGAAAACTACCAAGACACATAAAAGTCAGGTCCACCCAAATAAATGTAGATTATACAACTAAAAATCTAAAAACCAGAAGGACTTAGAGCGGGGTATATCAAATACTGAAAGATAAGAATAATAACTTTTAATGTTAATGATCTCAGCTACCCCGATGAAGGAGCTAGACAGAAGACTCAGTGGCTAAGAACATGGACTTCCCTTCCAGAACACTGAATTTGAGTCCCAACATTCACGCCAGCTCACAGCCCTGTGCAACTCAAACTCCAGGAGGATCTGACTTCTCTGGCCTCTGTGGGCACCTTCATTCATCTGTCCACACACCCCACCACACAAACACATAAATATAAATAATAATTAAATAATTATAGATCAACTCCCCACCAAAGCCTGTTGCTCTTTTATAAAGTTTAAAGAAACACACTAACAGAGTATATCAAAAACAAAAATCAAGGGTCTCTCTCTCTCTCTCTCTCCCTCTCTCTCTCTCTCTCTCTCCCTGTGTGTGTGTGTGTGTGTGTGTGTGTGTGTGTGTGTGTTGCTCCAGGAAACACACTTCTCCCTCAATGATAGATACCAAAGGTTTTGCCAGGCAAACAAATGTAACTACAAACCAAGCAGGCATAGCTATTCTAATATCTGACAAAAATCACTTCAAACTAGAACCAGTTAGATGAAACAGGTCAGCTATAAAAAAAATTTTAGCAGACAAAAATCTAGAGTTCATGATGTCATAAATCAAAAGGGCCTAAGTGATATCTGCAAAACGTTTTACACAAACACTAAACAATACACATCCATCCCAGCAGCCATAGGAACAAAACTGACCACATATGAGGGCACAAAGAAACTCTGCACGAATACAGAAAAATTGAAATCATTTTCTGTGCATTTGGCTACATGGAATAAAGCTGGATACAACAACAACAGAAACTTCAAAAGGTACACAAGGTCACCGGACTAAGCTACACACTGCTAAGTGGCCACTAGGTCAAAGGAGAAATCAAAAAAGGGAAAATTTAAATTCTTATCATTGAGTGTCATAAAGCCACAAAGTACCAAAAATCCGTAGTACAAAACGAATATAGTCGTAAGAGGAAAGTTTGTAGCACTGTGTGTCTATATAAAAACATTTGAGAGACCTCAAATTAATGACTTACTGATGCATCTGAATGCCTCAGAGAAACAAGAACACATACATGCACACAAAGCAGATAAGGAAAGAGAACTAATATCAGGGCCAAATTAATGAAATGGAACCAAGCAAAAAATTTACAAAGAATCAATCAATCAATCAATCAATCAGAGAAATTAGTTATTTGAAAAATATTGACAAACCTTAAGCCAAATTAACCAGAAAAACAGAGGGATCGGGGATCCAAATTGATAAATTAGATTGGGGGTGTGCATTACAAAAGACTCTAAGAAAATCCAAAGATTTGTAATGATATTTAAAATTCCTCCTGTCTCCCCGAATACCTGATCCTAACCCCCTTGCCTCTTTCCCTCCCCTCTCCCACCCAGGTCCCCTCCTTCTCACTTGGGCCTGCCTTCTTGTTAAACCTCTTATGGTCTGTGAGCTGTACCATGGATATTCTGAGCTTTGGGCTAATACCCTCTTCTCAGTGAGTACATGCTATGAATGTCCTTTTGGGTCTGGGTCACCTCACTCAGGATGATGTTTTCTAGTTCCATCTAGTGCCTGCAAAGTTCATGATGTCCTCATTTTGAATAGCTGAGTAGTACTCCACTGTGTAAATGAACCACATTTTCTGTATTCAGTCTTTGGTTGAGGGACATCTGGATTGTTTCCAGTTTCTGGCTACTACAAATAAGGCTTATGAAAATATTGGAGCACATGTTCTTGAGGTATGGTGGAGCATCTTTTTGGTATATGCCCAGGAGTGGTATAGCTGGGTCTTCAGGTAGAAGTATTTCCAATTTTCTAAGGAACCACTAAATTTGTTTCCCGAGTGGTTGTATCAGTTTGCAGTCCCACCATCAATGGAGGAGTGTTCCTCTTTCTCCACATCCTCACCAGCATGTGCTGTCACTTGAGGTTTTGATCTTAGCCATTCTGATTGGTGTGAGGTGGAATCTCAGCGTTGTTTTGATTTGCATTTCCCTGATGATTAAGAATGTTGAATATTTCTTTAAGTGTTTCTTGTCCATTTAAGAATTCCCTGTTTAGCACAGTACCCTATTTTTTAATTGGGTTGTTTGTTTGTTCATTTGTGTTTGTTTTTGTTTTTGGAGTCCAACTTCTTGAGTTCTTTACCTATTTTGGGTTTCAGCCCTCTATTGGATGTAGGATTGGTGAAGATCTTTTTCCAAATCTTGTCATTTTGTCTTATTAACAGCGTCCTTTTTCCTTACAGAAGCTTTTCAGTTTCATGAGGCCCCATTTGTCAATTGTTGATCTTAGAGCCTGTGCCACTGGTGTTCTGTTCAGGAAATTTCCCCCTGTGCCCCTGTGTTCGAGGCTCTTTCTCAGTTTCTCTTCTATTAGACTCAGTGTACCTGGCTTTATGTGGAGGTCGTTGACTCACTTGGACTTGAGCTTTGTGCAAGGTGATAAGAATGGATTGATTCACATTCGTCCACGTGCAGACTGCCAGTTAGACCAGCACCATTTGTTTCCTTTTTCTTTTTTATGGTTTTGGCTTCTTTGTCAAAGATCAAGTGTGCATAGAAGCCCAGAGGGCCAGGAGAGTGATTGGAAATATGCAGCTGCTGGGGGCGGGGTGGGGTAAACGTCTAGAAAGCCCCAGGACTAGATGGGGATGACCTTAGCTGAAATGCCCAACCGTGGGGAGATGGAGCCTGAAGTGACCTCCTCCAGTAGACAGATAGGGCCTCCACTGGGGATGGGGTCACTAACACACCTTCAAAACTTTTTGACCCAGCATTGTTTCTGTCTAAAAGAAATGCCTGGACAAAAATGAAATGAGACCAGCCCAGCTTGGGATCCATCCTATAGGCTGGTACCAAACCCTGACACTATTACTGATGCCATGTTGTGCTTGCAGACAAGAGCCTAGCATGGCTGTCCTCTAAGACTCCACCAGCAGTTGACTGAAACAGATGTAGATACTTACAGCCAACCATTAGACTGAGGTCAGGAACCACTATGGAAGACTTAGGGGAAGGATTGAAGGATCTGAAGGGGATGGCAACCACATGGGAAGATCAACAGTGCCAACAAACCCAGACTCCTGGGAGTTCCCAGAGACTGAGCTACCAACCAAAGAGCATACATACCCAGGCTGGTCTGAGGGCCCCGGCACATATGAAGCAGAGGGTAGCCTTGTCTTGCAGTGGGAAAGGATGTGTCCAATCCTGTAGAGATTTGTTGCCCCGGGGGAGGGGGTGACTGGTGGGTGGGGGTGTGGAGTTGTGATTTGGGTGGGCATATGGAGAAGCACCCTCTCAGTGGCAAAGGGGAGGGAAATGAGATGAAAACCTCTGGGAGTGGAGATCAGGAAAGGGCAACATTTGGAATGTAAATAAATAAAATAATTACTTTTTAAAAAAAATCTCCAAAATTGAACAGCAAACAAAACAAATGAGCAAACAAAAAAACATCATATTCCATCAAATTGGAAAAATCTGAATGAAATGGATAAATTAACCTACTAAAGTTAAGTTTAAATAAAGTAATTAATTTAAGAACAACAAATGAGATTGAAGGTGTCATTAGAAAATTTCCAACAGCAACAAAAAGCCCAGGGCCAGATAAATTTAACCCAGAATTAGACCAGAACATTAAAGGAGAACTGTACCAATACTCCTCAAACTATTTTACAGAATAGAAAAGGAAGGAACATATCCTATTTACCCTTATGAAGCCAGCATTACCCTGATACCAAAAGCAGACAAAGATCAAACAAAAGAAGAAGGGGAGGAGGAAGAGGAGGAAGAGGAGGAGGAGGAGGAAGAGGAGGAAGAGGAGGAGGAGAAGAAGAGGAGGAAGTGGAAGAAGAGGAAGAAGAGGAGGAAGAGGAGGAGGAGGAGAGGAAGAGGAGGAGGAGAAGAAGAAGAGGAGAAGAAGAGGAGGAGGAAGAGGAAGAAGAGGAAGAAGAGGAGGAAGAGGAGGAGGAGGAGGAGAGGAAGAGGAGGAGGAGGAGGAGAGGAAGAGGAGGAGGAGAAGAAGAGGAGGAGAAGAAGAGGAGGAAGAGGAAGAAGAGGAAGAAGAGGAGGAAGAGGAGGAGGAGGAGGAGAGGAAGAGGAGGAGGAGAAGAAGAGGAGGAGAAGAAGAGGAGGAGGAAGAGGAAGAAGAGGAAGAAGAGGAGGAAGAGGAGGAGGAGGAGGAGAGGAAGAGGAGGAGGAGAAGAAGAGGAGGAGAAGAAGAGGAGGAGGAAGAGGAAGAAGAGGAAGAAGAGGAAGAAGAGGAGGAAGAGGAGAAGAGGAGGAAGAGGAGAAGAGGAGGAAGAGGAGGAGGAGAAGAGGAGACTACAACAACAATGAGGAAGAAAAGTGGAAGAAAAATTTAGTTTAATATCTCTTATGAACATAGATACAAAATTTCTGAATAAACTGTTTCCAAACTAAAGAGCACTTTAAAAAGATTATCCACTACTGTTGTCTCAGTTATGTAGGATGATGTCATTATGGAGGTAAAGGCAGGTACAAGAGAGAACAA
Source organism: Rattus norvegicus (assembly GCF_021556685.1). NCBI lineage: Eukaryota > Metazoa > Chordata > Mammalia > Rodentia > Muridae > Rattus > Rattus norvegicus. The sequence goes on along the minus strand of NC_141539.1, from coordinate 76,523,321 downwards.
GCCCTGTCATTAGACGAGAAGGAAGGATAGGCAGGAGGAAAGTTTTAGAAAGGAGGAGGAGACTGGAGCGGGAGAGAGAGAGCAGCGGAGAGAACGTGGCGGCGGATGTTAAGAGTCCTCTCTGCACATTTGCAGGTTGTCATGAATGTTCTTAAGGGATGGATGTGGACAGGGCTTTGTATCTACATCTGTTTCAGTCAACTGCTGGTGGAGTCTCTTAGAGGACAGCCATGCTAGGCTCTTGTCTGCAATTATATATTATCAATTGGGTCAGAGGCTATTGTGTTGTGTTCTTTCATGTGGCAATTTAATTGAATTCAAGAGAATGTGTGGTGGCTGAAGACACTGGGCCGCCACAGAATTGGGATGCGTATGTCTGGCATGGTGGCAAGCTGCCTCTGGAACTAGACAGGTGGAGAGATTGTTCCCAGGCTCAGAGAGAAGCCATCAGCAGTGTGATATGGAGCAAAGCAGGTGACACGCTTTGCTGACTGAGATGAAGACATCCAACAGACGTCTTGGGGCACTGCGGTGCCAGACCTAGAGCAGGATAAAAGAAAGCATATTTATATAAATTTTACAGCAACATGGTTATGTTTATGTTGCTGTTCTAAGACACCATGACCAAGCCAATGTTTAAAGTTAAGCACTTAATTAGGGGGCTCGTTGTTCCAGAAGGTTAGACTCCATGACCATCATGGTGGGGAACATGACAGCTGGCAAGTAGTCATGGTGCTGGAGCAGCAACTGAGAACTTACATTTTAATCCATAGTCACAAGGCAATGAGAGCTAACTGGGAGTGATAAGGTCTTTTCAAACCTCAAAGCACACCCCCAGTGGCATACATCCTCCAACAAGGCCACATCCCTTAATCCTTCCTTAAAAGTTCTGTCAACTGGGAACCAAGTATCAAATATATGAACCTATGGAGACCATTCTTAATCAAACCCATTCCTGGCACTGAATATTTTACTTGTAACATAAGATGTCTACTTGGAAGCATTTTCCCCTATTGTTTTGTGATTCCTTTTAGACCCTTTCATATGTGTATGTATTTTAGGAAGCTTCTATAGTAGTAGGTTTCCACTTGGTTCTTCAAGAGGCCTTTTGTGTTAGTTGTCCCTCCCACAGTACCTTCTTTACACTTCTCTCCAATTCCCCCCTTTCTCCATTTAATACCCCAATTTCCCCTTTATCTCTCCATACTTCTCTCTCTATTTTTTTCCTAAAAAATCAACACCTCGATTCAGAGAACACCACAGAAGAAGGGGTAGAAAGAATGTAAGATCAGAGGATGGAAAAGAGTTCTACACAATGATATCATCTAAACGTGTTATGGTCACTACACAAGAGCAAAGTCAATATCCCAGCCTGAATGGAAGAGGGAATCACGAGAGTGAGGAACTATTAGTTAGTAGTAGCTGCTGAAGGAGAGAGACATTTTTCTTTGGAAGTGTGGCCACTGATAGGTTGTTCATAGCCTACTATGAACATGGCCCTACACTCGTATGCACACAAGAATCACTAATTAGGCTCAGTAGATTACACAAAAAAGAAGAGGGTATGTATGTGTATGGGGGAGCCCAGAGAAAGAGGAACGGGAGAGTTGGAGGGATATGAATGAGAAATACTGTAAACACAAATGAAATTGTCAAAGAATAAATAAAAATCTTCTAGAAAAAGTTTGAAGACTGAAATAAATAACTGGCATGTGAGTAATTGAGCTATCTTGTTATGCTATGTAAAGTACATGTATGTGACTAATATATACGAGTCATTATGAAGTTTTTGTAACTAGAACAGGGAATTTTAAGATTTTCTGCTAAGGGTGACATGTTTATACTGTCCTCGCTTCCCTTCTTTGTTTGACAAGCATGAAGTGAAGTGTGTAAGATGAGGCCTGGGAGGCAAAATGGAAGGATCTCAAATGAACCTCTTGGAGGTCTCAGTCTGGGAGGAGCTTCTCCATATGAATTATAAAAAGGTGAGAACAGTGGTCTTCAAGTGGAATTAAAACAGGCTCTTCACCTCATCTTTAAATTGGCACGTCTCTGTTGCTTTGAATGAGAATGGCCCCATAGGCTCATACATTTGATACTTGGTAGAACTTTTGAGGAAGGATTAGGGGTGTGGAGGTCCTTGTAGGAGGTCGGATGTCACTGGGAATGGGCTTTGAGGTTTCAGTTAGCTCACTCTGTCTCATGCTTTTACATCAATATGTAAGCTCTCAGTTACTGCTCCAGTGTCATGCCTGCCTGCTGCCATCCTCCCTACCATGAAGGTCATGGACTCTAGCCCTCAGCACTATGAGCCCCAAATAAAACATTTTCCTTTATAAACTGTCTTGGTCATGGCGTCTTAGTACAACAGTAGAAATGTAACTAAGGCAGTCTCTTGTCTACAAGCCGTCTTCAGCGTTGACTCTCAACTTGAATAACAAAAGAAGCACATACAGAGAAGCAGAACTAGTATCCAAATTTTAAAAATCAAATATTAACTATATTTTAAAACTATAAACACTTCTGTTACAGTGCATGGGTGTGCAGTGCGTTAGTAAACAACCCTCCTGGTTGCTGTATATTTACTTCCTTGTGTAATATGCGTTTGTCTGTCCCAGTCCCATGCACTATGTGTAATATGCATTTGTCTGTCCCAGTACCGTGCACTACCTTAATAACGTGGGTGCTGCTCTTCAAGCACGCTCAGGGCCCTATGAGAGTAAGCCACATGTTTTGTTGTGAATGGCCATCAGTTTATGGAGCAGTAACAGCACGTAGGCCTTTGCAAAGATGCCCCTGTGTGGTGCTTTAGTCACAGATGCTTGTGCGGCGCTCGTACATTTGTGTGCAGTGAAGTTTTTAAACACAAGTATATGTTTAAAAGGGAAACAGTTACCAAAGAGCCAACATGCTCAACCATATATAGAACGATATATTTTCTAAAAAGGAGAAATCCAATAGAGAAAATGCATTTATCTTGTTAGCAGATGTACAAAGACGTTAGAACACTCATCCAAATGAATGTGCACGAAAGCTCGACTAAGCACACCAAGATAACAACCCACTACAGAGTTAACCTCCTCACAGAACAGCAGAGAGTGGTTCAAATACATCAGGAAATCTTCACTTCCCAACCCTTGTTAATGTGAGCGTGGGGGACCACACGCTGTCCTTTGAGAAACAAGTCACACGCCTTCCTTTCTGCACAGGCCGGATGAGCCTATGATGAAGCACTTTGTCTCTCAAGGTCACAGGGAAGGTTCCACTTGTCTGGGTCCCAAGAAGAGAAGCAGCTTTTCTCAGAGCAGTCAGACTTGTCAGCCCAGAGAAGAGAAAGTCTGGTTTCTCTACTTCTGTGCAGTGGACACCTAAGAGCCAGGTTCCCAAGAGCAGTGGGGAAGTCTGTTCACAGCGCAAGAACTGTCAGCTCTGACTCCTCATCACGGCATCGAGGCCCTGAAACTTCCCTTGACCCTCTCCGGAGCAGAACCCCTGATTCCAGATTCCTGACCTTGCCACGCTCAGTATTTGTCAGTAATGGACCTGAGCTGAGAAATGGAAAAGTACAAACTCTCATGACATCAAATTTTTGCTTATTACGTATATCCATCAACTAGCTGACTGTGAGTCAGGGTGACTCTGTGAGGACAGTGGTCCAGGGGGGCAGTTCTGAGCCGATGGTTGTCTCACAGACAGCTCTTTGCTGGTGCCAGAGACACCCTCTTCCTTTTTTGTGGTCCTAGAGTCACAGAGTCAGATCAGAAAGATTAAGTAACGGTAACAGATGTATCAGACAGAACACTGGTGAGAAGCAGCAAAACTAGGTGACACTAGAGCCACAAACATCACTAATCATTTCAGTGGTGAGGTTCGGAGTTGCTAACTAACAGTATTAGTAATGTGGCAAATGCTGCTATGATCAAAATACCTGCAAAAGCACTTACAGGCGGGGTGGCTGACAGTTCCAGAGGCATCCGTGCATTGCAGTCAGAAGAGACTAGCAGGACAGAGGAGCTCATGCCATGGTGGCCAGGAAGGACAGAAAAAGATACAAGATGTGGTCAGAGTAAGATACAACCCCGAGGAGTCTACCTCCAAAAGTCCACAGAGTCATAACAGATGTGGCATTTTTCAAAAGTCCCAAGTATATAAAATCACAATCAGAGTTACATATGTCCAAGATAAAACGGTGCAGACTAAGCATTCCCATTACAAAGGGAGGACAAGGCAGGACTGCAGGGAAGAACTGAGTGAAAGCAGGACCAAGCCTCGGCAGGCCTAGCACTAACCCTGTGTGTGACTCTGTGTCAGGGGGCATGCGGCATCCTGACTCCTGCCGTCCTCTCAGCAGCCAGCATGGCTCTTCTTTCAGGCTAGCCCCACCCTTTACCCTGACTTCTGTGTTCCATGTTCCTGGCACTTTCGGCATCCTGCAGTTGCCAACCAGCTTCACCTTCAAGGTCTGTTCCACCGTCCTATGGGCTACATTTACACTGACCGTGCCAGCCGTTTCTGACGTGACCCGACGTCTCGGGCTTTCCTTTGGAATCCGGGTGCAAACTCAGTTCAGTTCCACTGTTGCTGCTCTTGCCAGTGAGCATCTGACTCCAGCTTCTCCGGCTGTTTAACATGGACTCACGCCGATGACGCTCCTCGGGCTCCCTTCAACCTTGGCTCATACCTGACTGCGTTTTTGACACCCCTGAAGCTTCCACCTTCTCTGCAGGAGATGATCAGTTCACTGCCTTCCTAACTTACAGATGGTCATTGTTTGACTTTCCAGCCTCCAAGAGCATAAGCCTGTCTGATAAGCATCTTTCTGAAATTTTATATAATGCAATTTATATGATGATAGGCAGCCTGCTCCTTTGGAGAACTTTACTGCAGTCCTCTCCCTAAGATGGACCTAGTGTCGGTCCACCAGGCGTAAATGCTGTTAGCTACCTTTATTCCTATCACTGAAAGGGTAACATCTGACTCAGCTGCTTCTAAAAACATATTTTAATCTAATTTATTATTTTAAGCTTTTAATGGTATAAACGGTTTCCTCCTCAAATGTTGGAACATATTTTAGCCGCATTAAATATATTCCATAGAGATTCTAGGCCAATCATTCAATCAACAGACAGGGGTGAAAAACACTTTAAAAATGTGTCTTTCCCTTCAAAAGATGTTATTTTCTACCATTAAAGAAAACATTGGTTGGCCTGACACATTGATATTTTACTGAGTCTATCAATATCCAAAGCTATTCCAAGCAATAAAAATCAATTCTTTTCTTTTTAACTTATTTATGGTTTACTTTATTTAGATGTGTGTGTGTGTGTGTGTGTGTGTGTGTGTGTGTGTGTGTGTGCCTGAGAATATGCGTGTACATCATGTGAGTGCAGGTGCCCTTGCCCAGAGAGGCTTGAAGAGGGCTTCAGATCTGCCGGGACTGGAGTCAGGCAGTTATGAGCTGTCTGACAAGGGAGCTAGGAACTGAACCCAGGTCTCTACAAAAGCAGCAAGTGTTCTTAATTGCTGATCCATCTCTCTCTAATCTCCAAGAAATCAATTCCTTAATTATAGTTAAGTGACATTTAACTCTGTCGCAGACTTGAGATAGAACGCATATTCCAAATACTATTCCTGTTTCTTCCTATTATTATACACTAGAAACATGTCTTTGGCAGTTTTAGAATAAAGGTTTGGCCCATCATTCCAATCAAGAGGTTCAGAAATATAGAGGTCCAGCTTTAGAGAGTAAGGTATCACGCTGTGCACAAGACCTGAACAAGACCGAGCTAGTCTACATTTCAGCATGAATGGAAGAGGGGCTCATGAAGCTCCACTCCCAGCTGAAGGGCTAATGATGGTCGGTGGCTGCCAAAGAAAGGGTGTCTTTCCTTTAGGGATGTTGACCCTGAGAGTCTGCCCATGCTCCAGTGAATGATCCTACATCCATGAACTTGCAGTATAAAGTAGACACAAAGGATTTTAAACGTTTGTTTTAACAGTAAATAAAGGTCTGAAAAGTTGACTCAAGTGCATAAGGCACTGGCTATTCTTCCAGAGAACCCAGGTCTGGTTGCCAGTACCCACATGGCTGCTCGCAACAGTCTACAACTCCAATTTCAGGAGCTATGATACCCTCTTCTGGGCTCTGTAGGCACTGTAGCACATAAGAACATATATGTGCATGCAAAAAGCCACAACATAACATGGAATTATATAAATACTAAACAACAACAACAACACTCCAGAAAATCAAAACAGAGGGGTTGGCATTGCTATTCTTGCAGAGGACTCCCGTTCTCAGCACCCACATCAGGAGACTTACAACTGTCTGTAACTCCAGCTCCCGGGGTCCAGAGGCTTCTGTCTTCCCAGACACATGCACTCATATGTGCATATCTACATGTAGACACACACCTACACATAGCTCAAGACAATAAAAATGCATCTTAAAAATAAAATTAAGACTAGTACATTAAATTGCAGGGGGGGGGGTAAAAACAGCGGAAAGGATGGGGGAAGGGTTATATGCATGTGTGAAATTCTCTAACAAGAGAAAGACAGACAGATATTGTCTATCTATGTGATGTAGTACTAGTGGCAGGCAATTTCCTTAAGGAAATTTTCTTATGTGATGGAAATAGTTCTCTCCTTAAAGACATGAGTACATGAATTTTCTTTGAGGTGAAAGAAGCCATTGTTTAAAAAAACAGATTTTGGAAATATCTACTCATTTCCCTTGGGAAAAAACATGAGGCAATCTAAGAAGAGATGGTTCAAATTTAAAATATAAACATTGCTATTTTGGGAGGAGGTGATTTTCTTTTTGAGATCAATTTAAGTGGGATGTATATGCATATGTACATGTATGTGTTCATGTGAGTGTGCCAGTGTAAGTGCACAGGTGTGTGTATGTACATGTTCATATGTATGTGTGCCCCAGTATAGGTGCACATGTGTGTGTGTGTATGTATGTGTGTGTGTGTGCGTGTGTTTAGAGGCCATAGTTGGCAGCTAGTAGATTCCTCAATCACTCTCTATGCCATGTTTTGAGACAGAGCACTGTCTCATAGACCATGGAGTACCCCAATTCAACTAGACCAACTGCTCGGCAAATTCCAGGCTTCCCCTTGTCTCCTTCCCCCCAGCGCTGGGATTACAGGCACACACCACCACACACAACTTTTTCACGTGGTTATTAAGGAAACAAGCTGTGCTTCAGTAGCAAGCAGTAAACCACCTCTCTAGCTCTTGAGTGGCTTTCCGAGACTTTTTCTCTTTTAGGAAGGACTATGGCTTGAGAATATGTTCTGCTAATAGGAGTAGATAGTCATGCTACCTGTGCCCTGAACTACTCACCTGCCCTTGTGGGTTGGGAGTGAGGTGGTGCAGAGTCTACGACCCAGACTCTGGGAGCAGGTGAGAAACGCTGAAGCAAGCTCTCTGAGCACTGCTTCAAGCTCCTTTAATACCCTCCACCGGTGCCCCATTGGTCCCAAGAAAGCATCTCTTCTAAACAGCAGTTCCTGATTGGCTGGCATTGTCTGCACCAGCAATTCTTGGTCTCTCAGGCAGTTCTCAATTAGGTCCTCCTATAGGAGATGCTTTTACAGCTGCTTGGCCCCTAGCATTTACATAGAGGTGGCCCCACCATTTCTGCTACATGGTCACAATCACTGGATGGGACAGTGATCAGTGGATGAAACTTAAGAAAACACCCAGGGATTGAAAAAGCCAACCTTGGGAGATCAGTAGAAGAACTTCCTCTCTGCCTGGGCCTTGTGCAGAGAGGCACTACCCACTAGCCTGTGCCACACAGAGGCATGCAGAGAACTGAACAAGCTGTCACTAGAGGAGGTTCCTGCATCTATGTGTACCTTCACTGGAGGCAGCCAAACTTGTGGGCCTCTCCTCTAAGTTACTATGTTAAGGACCTAACCCCTAATATTTGGAGATAGGACCTATAAAAAGATAATAGAGACCAATGAAGTTGTAAGAGCAGAAATCAAGGCAAAAAATACTAGTGTAATTTTTAGTGGTGGTGGGGGGGAATTTATCTCCTTTTCACCTTGTGAGAGCAATGAGAAACTGACCAACTGAAAGTCAAGATCTCATTGGGTTCTAAGTTGTTCTGAACATTGATTCCGGATTTTCTAACCCTAAAACTTAGAAACATGTAAATTTCTGTTGTTTTAACTCATCTAGTCATTGGTATTTTATTATAGCAGCCCCAAAGACTGAAATTTACTTTAATAAGAACACGCCTTATTATAATCCCCGGATAAACTAACATTAGACCAAAGATTTGTTTAGTGAACTACAGAGTCACACTCTGGAGTAAACACATGCTATTTCTCTCCAGCACCCATGTCCAAAACTTCTAAGTGAAGTTTCTTCTGGGAAAAGGGATCTAAAATTTCCTTTGGAAAACAAAACAAACAAAAACCCAAAACACAAAACACCCTTTCCCGTTTTCTAGTCATATGGTTTTAATGAAACTAAGTACAATCCATGTATTCAGGGGATCTCTGGCTGAGTTAAAATAATAGCACATCCCACTGCTGTGGCTGCACTGATTAGTTCCAGAGTGGCACATAACATAATCACAGTCAAGGAGACATGTTTACTCTTTCTCTGGAATTGTTAGTGCAAGCACAAAGCCGCAAGTCTGACAGCCAGATGAAGCAAACAGAAGCAGATCTCACTCGTGGTCTCTGAGCACTGAATCTAGCTGTACTACCTCAACCTGATTGTGGATTTTCATACAAACCAATAAATTCTCATCTGGCCCAAAGCACTTGGAACTGGTTTTTCTATGAACTGCAATTTGAAGAACTATAGAGGGCATGGGATTTGTTTTCCCTGTCTCCCACTCTCTTCCTGGTTGTAGCAGGGTATAACATAAAAGCAATGGGTCTCCTACCTTAGCCCTCTTGGCGAGGGCTGCTGAGACTCCTCTGGTAGGCCCTACAGTGATCCCTTCAGCATGCATATCATAGAAAGGGGTCTGTGTCCCTACAGTTAAGAACTCCAGCTTACAACTTCCCCTCCCTGCACTTGTTTCCTATGATATTAAGGCAAATGCTCAATATGTGATGGCCAAGCAAATCCCAGGGCTTGAGACTCAAGAATAATTGTTGGCAATAACAGGTATCAGCCATTTTGTTTCCTGACCAACTATTTTGTTACCATAGCTACTCAAAACAAAGAAGTGGATATTTTAGGCCCAGGTGAAAATACAGAAACAGAGAGCAAAGACCCTGAGTGCAAACAGGAGGTTCTAATTCCTCTCAGTTCATAGAGATGAAGACTAGGTGTCCACTGGCTTTTCCCTCGGCTCTCTATAAATCTTTAACACTTGCCCTTTTCCTTATGGTTACAGGATTCTGTGCATAGAATTATATTTTCTCAAAATTCCTATGTTGAAACCATAACCCCCAAGATAACTGTATTTGAAGTCAGAAACCATGAGAGGTCAACAGAGATTAAGGGTGGAGCCTTAGCCAATGGAAGTTCTAGGGTTTTTGGGTTTTTGGTGGGGGGGTATTTTATTTATTTACATTTCAAATGTTATGTCCTTTCCTGGTTTCCCCTCCAGAATCCCCTATCCCATTCTCCCTCCCCCTGCTTCTATGAGGATGCTCACCCACTTACCCATCCACTTCTGTCTCCCCTCCCTGGCATTATCCTACACTGGGGCATCGAGCCTTCCCAGAGGTGGGATACTTGCATCAAATACAGAGGTTGATGCTTGCAGCCAACCATTAGACTGAGCGCAGGGTCTCCAGTGGAGGTATTAAAGAAAGGACTGAAGGAGCTGAAGTGGTTTGCAACCCACAGGAAGATCAACAATATCAACCAACCAGACCCCACAGATCTCCCAGGGAAATTTTAGTCTTATAAAAGAGGGAGAGACACTGAGACCATGTGAGAACACAGTGAAAAGCCAAAGAGAAGCTCCCTCCTTACCAGCAACCAAATTACCTAGTGTGGTGGTTTGAATAAGAAATGCCCCATAGGATCTCATAAAACTGCAAAGCTTCTGTAAGGCAAAGGACACTGTGGTTAGGACAAATCGGCAACCAACAGATTGGGAAAAGATCTTTACCAATCCTACAACAGATAGAGGCCTTATATCCAAAATATACAAAGAACTCAAGAAGTTAGACCGCAGGGAGACAAATAACCCTATTAAAAAATGGGGTTCAGAGCTAAACAAAGAATTCACAGCTGAGGAATGCCGAATGGCTGAGAAACACCTAAAGAAATGTTCAACATCTTTAGTCATAAGGGAAATGCAAATCAAAACAACCCTGAGATTTCACCTCACACCAGTGAGAATGGCTAAGATCAAAAACTCAGGTGACAGCAGATGCTGGCGAGGATGTGGAGAAAGAGGAACACTCCTCCATTGTTGGTGGGATTGCAGACTGGTAAAACCATTCTGGAAATCAGTCTGGAGGTTCCTCAGAAAATTGGACATTGAACTGCCTGAGGATCCAGCTATACCTCTCTTGGGCATATACCCAAAAGATGCCCCAACATATAAAAAAGACACGTGCTCCACTATGTTCATCGCAGCCTTATTTATAATAGCCAGAAGCTGGAAAGAACCCAGATGCCCTTCAACAGAGGAATGGATACAGAAAATGTGGTACATCTACACAATGGAATATTACTCAGCTATCAAAAACAACGAGTTTATGAAATTCGTAGGCAAATGGTTGGAACTGGAAAATATCATCCTGAGTGAGCTAACCCAAACACAGAAAGACATACATGGTATGCACTCACTGATAAGTGGCTATTAGCCCAAATGCTTGAATTACCCTAGATGCCTAGAACAAATGAAACTCAAGACGGATGATCAAAATGTGAATGCTTCACTCCTTCTCTAAAAGGGGAACAAGAATACCCTTGGCAGGGAAGAGAGAGGCAAAGATTAAAACAGAGACTGAAGTAACACCCATTCAGAGCCTGCCCCACATGTGGCCCATACATATACAGCCACCCAATTAGACAAGATGGATGAAGCAAAGAAGTGCAGACTGACAGGAGCCGGATGTAGATCTCTCCTGAGAGACACAGCCAGAATACAGCAAATACAGAGGCGAATGCCAGCAGCAAACCACTGAACTGAGAATAGGACCCCCGTTGAAGGAATCAGAGAAAGAACTGGAAGAGCTTGAAGGGGCTTGAGACCCCATATGTACAACAATGCCAAGCAACCAGAGCTTCTAGGGACTAAGCCACTACCTAAAGACTATGCATGGACTGACCCTGGACTCTGACCTCATAGGTAGCAATGAATATCCTAGTAAGAGCAGCAGTGGAAGGGGAAGCCCTGGGTCCTGCTAAGACTGAACCCCCAGTGAATTAGATTGTTGGGGGGAGGGCGGCAATGGGGGGAGGATGGGGAGGGGAACACCCATAAGGAAGGGGAGGGAGGAGGGGGATGTTTGCCCGGAAACCAAAGAATTATTATTAAGTATTAAATAAATTTAAAAAAAAAGAAATGCCCCATAGGCTCATATGTTTGGTCACCATGGAGTGACACTATGTTTGGTCACCATGGAGTGACACTACTTGAGAAGGATTAGGAGATGTGGTCTTACTGGAGTAAGGGTGGCCTTGGTACAGGAACTGTATCACTGGGAGTGGAATTTGAGGTTTCAAAAGCCCAAACCACCCCAGTGTCTCCCTCTTTTTTGTTGTCTGCTTCTTGAAGAGGGGTTGCCCCCAGCAAGTAGTCCATCACATTCTCAGGTGATCTCATTTGAACATTCTTCCCATTTTAACTGATCAATAAAAGCTAGAGCCTTTAACTAGTCAATGGAGGGGAAGGTGAGACTGGAGGTTTGAGAATGGGGGCAAGTAGAGAAGAAGAAGAAGAAGAAGACAGAGGGGAAAGAGAAGGATGGGGCAAGAGAAGGAGGAAAACATGATCAACCAGAACCATGCGGCCAGGAGAAACAACAATTAGCAAGGGGTCTTATAGCTTGGGGAATAAGTTAGTATAGTGTCAGATCTGCCCGATCTAGGCATATAGCTTATAATTATAACTGGACTGTGTGTTTTTTGTATGGCCTTATTGGGGTTGGAAATTCCAGCAACGGTTGTCTATGGATCTAGATGTAAAATTCTCAGCTACTTCTCCAGTACCATGTCTGCCTGTGTGCTACCGTGTTCCCCACCTACAGTGATGGACTAAACCTCTGAAAATGTAAGCAAGCACACAATTAAATGTTTTCTTTCATAAGACTTGCTGTGGGTGTGGTGTCTCTTCATAGCAATACATCACTGAGCATAACACAAGTTAGTACCAGGGAGTTGAGTCTTGCTGTTGACAGACCTGACCACGCTATCTATTGGAACGTGGACCTTGGGACTTTGGATTAGGAAAGGATTACCAATCGAATTCTTTAAGGGAGAATTTAATGACCATTCTAGAAGCTTAGAAGTCAGTGGTGCTGACAGCAGAGTTGATAAAGGCATCTCAGGCCCCCATTCTTGCTAAGTGACCTAGAGTCAGTTCTTGTGATATTTTGGTGAAGAATGTAGCTGCTTTTTACCCTTCCTTGTCCAAAAATCTGTCTGAGGCTAAATTGAAGACTTTTGGATGAACAGCATTGTCAGAGGAGATTTTAAGACAGTCTAATATTGACTCTGCCGTGTGGTTATTAGTACCCTCTCTTATGTAGATATATAATGAAAAGGAGCAAGCTGAACAAGGAAAGTACAAAACATACAAGTTGGAAAGAAAAGGAGCACCAGGAACTGTAATAGAGCTAAGTCTAGTGCTCAAGGAGATAAAAAAGATTTAAAGAAGAGTCTAATGCTAAGTGGAATAAAGGGACTGGTGACCTCAGGGGAAGACCCTGCCCAGCTAAGCTTCCAATTCGTGTAAAGCAATCAAAGGAGAGTTTAAGCAGTGAAGGAAATCACCAGCAAAAGAAGTTTGGTGAAGAGAATTTACACAAAGTTATTAAGTTCAGCCTCAGCAAACAGAACCCAGCAGCTTCCAACGCGTGGTCTGGCTCTAGGGCCAAGGATACACAAAGGGGTTGTAGAATCTCCCTCTATGGGTAAGGAAAGCAACTGAGGCCAGAAGTGTTAGAGGTGTCCCTGCATGGAGGATGAATAAACTCTGAAAAAACCATTCAACAAGCTATTTCCAGGGCAGGCACTTCTCTCAGCTTTTTGACTATAGGGATCAGCCTACCTGGTTTCAAACCCCAGCTCTGTCCTTACAAGCTGTGTGACTTTGAGCATATTATTTGGTACCTCTTTGTCTTGCCTTCCTCAAGAGTATAGGAGTATGTGCTTCAACATCTGGGGGGAGGTTAACTGTTGTATGTAAATAACCTTTGAGGCACAGGCCGCTGGCCTATCCCAAGCCCTCAGAAAGTGTTATCTACTGCTATTAGTAGGTTAGTGGCAAATTTGTGCTCCTTCCCATTAGAACTAAAATAGATACCAAATGTACATGGATTAGTCTTTGAGACTAGTACATGACAATAAGAGCAAATAATGACAGATGTCAAATTTCAATTTCACTTCAGGAATTGAACACTTCATGTGCTTCATCTATAATCACCTAGCAATCAGCAAACCGACAACCGTTGTTTGCATCTGTACTTCTTTTCTCGATGCCGTGACCAATGCCTCAAAATAAGCAACTACACTGAAGGATTTCTTTTGTCTTATGGTTTGCGGATAAGGCCATTAAGGATGGAATGCCATCTTTCTCACATCTTGAACAGAAAGCAGAGAAAGGAGACTGCAGATGTTTCTCCTCTTTCCTTTTTCGTTCAGTCCTGAGTCCCAGCTGATGGGATGGTGCTGTCCACATTCAAGGTAGGTTTTTACCTCCTCCATTAAATTCTGTTCAAACGCCCTTACAGACACACCTACGTATGTACCTCATTAACTCCTTGCTTCTTTCTTAATGCGATCCAATAGACCATCAAAATTCACCTTCACGTATCAAAGGCTTCAAAACGGTTCATTAGTTGTCATGCTACGCCTAAGCCTGATCATTAATTCCCTTCATGAAAATATTTGCTAACGTTTAGCGGCATGTGCTAACATCTGAACATCTGGGTTTATCTTTAAAAGGGAATGCATACTTCTTAAGAAATGGTACTTTGGAGCCAAATGTGGTGGTGCGGGCCTTTGATGCAGGTCTTCAATCACAGTTCACAGGAGGCAGAGGCCTGAAGACCTCTGTGAGTTGAGAATTTCTACATATTGATTTCCAGGCTACCCAAGCCTATATATGGTAAGAACCTGTCTTAAAAACAAGCAAAAGGAAAAAGCAAACAAACCAACAAAACAACAACAAACACTGAATGTATTTACTAGGAAAAATGAAATGTTAACTGTATCCTTGCTTTGAATTTTTTTTCCAATCAGTACGTTGTCTTAGACTGGTACATGATCCTTGTCGTTCCAATTTTCAGTATATCTGCAAGTTTTTATTTATTAATGCATCATTAAATAACTAATAAAATTGAAAAAATATTCACCCCACATTTTTTTTAAAGTCAAAAATTGTTTTTTATGGTAAGATACTTATTAGGTGGACATAGGGACACAAATCTACCTTTGCCAGACTCTTTCTGTCCTAGCAGTCATGTCAAAAGCAGTCTGTTCCTTTCTAGTACTTAACTTCATCCTCTGCACACTTTTGACATAAGTAGAGTGGGCAATATACTGAGAGTGTTGGGAAGAGTGGCTGTGAAGTTAGGCAATCTAGAGTCAAATGACAGCTCTGTCATTTACTCCATGATTCATATTGTATAAGTTACCTAACTGAGGTCTCAGCTCATTCACACTGTAAAACAAGTAAGACTAAAATTGTGCCTCATCCCAGGCTGTCTTGATGACTAGTGAGCTGATCAAGGGAATCTACCCAGCACATGACTACTCCTAATGAGGCGCTAGCTAATTATCATCATCCTCACTGATGGTCGAAGAAACCAAGGCAACTTAGTGAAGGAACAGAGACAACCAATCCAGTTTCATGTTTCTCAGCCATTTTTCTACTAAGTCATATATAGTCATACATCACTTAATGATGGTGATACATTCTGAGACATACATTGGTAAGGGATTTCATTGCTCAAACATCACAGAATATGTGGACACAAGCCCATATACTGCAGCCTCCTATCTGTTTAAGCTATACTGTATGTAGAGATGGCATGATCTACTGCTTGTAGCATCATGGTAAATAAAGTAACATGAGACCAATAAGCTCAGGAGAAAACAATGAAGAGATACAGTAAGCACAGATGTAGGAGGTTGCTTCTGGGGTATTACATCTCCTGGAGTAGCTGTATAGAAAATGTTTTTTTCTAAGTTGGGATACACTCTAAATCAACTGCAAAAGCATACTGTAATAAATTCATAAGCCAACAACAGTCATTTATCATCAAGTACTATGGGCTGTGTATAATTGAATGTGCTGTAATCTCATTCTACTGGAAGCACAATAGAGTTTAAGCACTAGTATTCTCACACTGCACTTGGAGTTTCAACAGCTACAGCAACACTAGGACTACTCGGGTTTCCATCCTAAACCGAAGTACTGAGCTTCTGTGAGCTTGAATATTCTCCACACCAAGCCCTACACTAGAGGCTTCCTGCAGAGCCATAGAAACTGCTTTTTCATGTTGCCCCTCCTTCTCCCACCCATTCAACATCACTCAATATAAAAAGGCATTTTTCAGATCTTTGTGGTCCAGTGGCAGCATCCACAGCCAACACTCCAGGGGCCAGTGAGGTGGCTCAGCAGGTAAAGGTACTGGTCACCAAGAGTGATGACCTGCATTTGACTCCCAATACCCACATGATGGAAGGAGAGAACTGACTGCATGAAGTTGTCTCTGAGCTTTACACGCACACCATCACACATGTGCACAAGCATGTGAGTGTGTAAGTGAGCACACACACACACGATAGATAGATAGATAGATAGATAGATAGATAGATAGATAGATAGATAGATAGATAGATGGATGATGGACGGATGGACAGACAGATAGAAAGGTAAGTAGGCAGATAAAATGTAATAACTTTTAGAAAAGAGATGTTCCAGGCCCAAACTTTGGCTTCTCCCAGCCTGGCTACAAACCTGCATGTGTTGCTATAGAAACGTCATTTGCTTTGCTTTGCTTTGCCTTTATTTTTCTTATCAAAGGGTATTATGGTCATTTTTATTAAAATTTCATTATAAATAACTTACAAATAAAAAACAATACATAGTGAAATTAACCAGACCTAATGTCTATTCCTCCCATTGAACCCCCATACAGTTAGAGTAGCCTTTTCAAAGCTGCAGAGCTTCACATTGGATTCTATGCTTTTACCCTGAAATACATTGTTATGTACCTGCATGCCACAAAAAAGGAAAAGAGAGCAAAAAATCCGCACTAGAGTTAAAACTGGAAAAACAATAAGCCTTTATCTTTTCATGGCTCCAGCATCCATTGTTTGCACCTTGTCCTTTCTCTCACCCAATGTTTTTTTCACAATGTATCTGTCCTTTCTCTCACCCTGTAATTTTTTTAAGATTTGTTTGTTTATTTATTTATTTATTTATTTATTTATTATATGTAAGTACACTGTAGCTGTCTTCAGACACATCCAAAGAGGGCACCAGATTCCATCACAGATGGTTGTGAGCCACCATGTGGTTGTTGGGATTTGAACTCAGGACCATTTGGAAGAGCAGTCAGTGCTCTAACCACAGAGCCATCTCTCCAGCCCACTTACCCTTTCTATTTCTTCTTCCTGCATGTTACATTATGCACACATGTACGTTTGTTTGCAAGTATTCATACATACATGTATTATAGGCTATGATCCAACACAAGAAAGAACATAACAGGTTATTTTTGAGCTTGTATGACCTTGCATTCTAAGTCTATTTGTTTTCTTCCAAGTTTTTAATTTCATTTTTTAACAACTGAATATGTGTGTATGCGTGTGTGTATGTGTGTATGTGTATGCGTGTATGTATGTGTGTATGTGTATATGTATGTGTATGTGTGTGTGCATGTGTATGTGCATGTGTGTATGTATGTGTGTGTATTGTATGTGTATATGTGTGTAAGTGTATGTGTGTATGTATGTGTGTGTGTATATGTGAGTGTGTGTGTGTGTGAGTGTGTGTGTGTGTTCTAGATTTTCATTATCAAACTCATCTGTTGAAGGACAATTAGGTTGGCACTATTCCTTGTTATAGTAAATAAAGCAGCAACATGCATGTAGATAAAATGTTTCTGTGGTAGAGCATGGAGTTCTCTGGGTCCAAAGAATGTTTTCATTTTGTGTTCCCACTAACTCTTTTTTTCCCCATCTTTATTAACTTGAGTATTTCTTATTTACATTTCAATTGTTATTCCCCTTCCCGTTTTCTGGGCCAACATCCCCCTAACCTCTCCACCTCCCCTTCTCTATGGGTGTTCTTCCACTAACTCCTAATGGAGTTCTGAATAAAGCCACCACAGGTAAGCATTTCCTCCTGGTAAAAACTCTTGCCAACTCAACATGAGTGGCGCCCCTGATGATGGAAAGCAATGTCCTCTCTCTTCTCCTATGGCCCATGAACCAAAGTAATAGTCCTTGCATTACATTTTTTAAAAGAGAAGCAACTGAGGACTGATAGAGCTATCTGTTTTGCCCTTAGATCAGACCTCTAACCTACACTTTTACATAAACGATCCGAATTTCATGAGAAATCCTGCTCCCCCATATGGCAGAAAGAGCTGTTACCACAGGACAGCTGCTAAACTGTGGCTCAAGCCAACATAGAGAACTTATTGCCCAGAGGGTGTCACCTCCAAGATGTTCAGGCCTCCATCTCTCCCTTCCTGCCTGTCTATCAGGCTTGGAAGCAGGCGTGAGGCATAATCACCCTGCCACCCCAGGTCCCAGAGGATAGCCCCTCCTCGGCTTGGAGCGTCTGTCATATGGCTACCAGGCATCTGGTTTTAAGCAGGGTTTTGTTGAGGGGCGAGATGGTGCCAGTATTGCACTGTTTTCCCTCCCTGTGGACTTCTATCATAGGAAGCAATGGGAGCAAATTAACCCAGCAAAAATTTGATCATACTTGGCTAAAGTGGATTGTTGGGAGCCAGAATCTTAATTCTCAGACATTAGAGATCTCCTCCAGTGCTAAAGTGTAAGAGGAGAGGGTGAGTTGTCCTTTAGCATTTATGCCCTTGTCTGCTTGTCTCTCACCACACATAAATTCACATTCTGCAATATCTAACTGGTTTGATTCTTAATATTTATTTGTATCCATGTCCTTGTAGTTATGTGGAAACATCTCATACTTCAAACTTGGGTTGATGAATGTCACAGCTTTCAATTATCTACAAATAGGCTGGAAAGAAAGAAAAAGAAAAAGCTGTTTCCTCCCTTAGCCCCAGAAAAGGCTGAAACTAGAGACATTAGAAGACTGACAGAAATAAAAGTCAAAATCTGGGTGGGCAGAATATTATTCAAGGAATTAAACCAGAAAGAGGGAGGAGACAGAAGGAAGCCAAAGAATGGAGATACAATTCAGGGATATGAACAGTAATTAAACATCTACTGTGAACCAAACCTTACAAGATAATTCCAGGTATGTCTAATACCCATAAGTGTCCTATAAAAGAGACAGCCCTCCATTTCAAGAGGGTGACTTGGGTATTGTGTAGTTGCTACTAAGTATTAAGGCCAAGAATCACATTTATTCTGGTTAAGACGCCTCTCTCTGTAAAATGCATTGTTCTGCCTCTCTCAAGTCTAAATGGTTGTGCTCAAGCAGAGTCACTAAGAAGTGAGTGTAATTATGGAAACATTACACTGTCACACCAGAAAAGGCTGGGCAGTGGGAATGTGAAGACTATGCTGCCTTTGCAATCTTTTTGCAATGCTAAATCTGTTTCAGAATAAACCATTTTTAAAAGGAATATAACTGCATTTCACAGGGTACACATCACCCAGATTAGGAGTCACTGAAGTGATGGACTAAGAGCCCAAGGATTCAAAGATCAATACATAAACTTAATATGATTTACACACTGCTCTTTGACCCCAGATGCTAATAAGCCCAGATAGTCCTTCTCACTCAAAAAAAACCAAAAAAACAAAAAAAAACAAAAACAAAAACAAAAACAAAAACAACAACAACAACAACAACAAAAAAAAAACACTTTAAAAATGCCGGCAGCCTTAAAATACTTCCCAGTATCTTAAAATCTGCTAATGAAATGAATATCCTAGTAAGAGCACCAGTGGAAGGGGAAGCTCTGGGTCCTGCTAAGACTGAACCCCCAGTGAACTAGACTATGGGGGAAGGGCGGCAATGGGGGGAGGGTTGGGAGGGGACACCCATAAGGAAGGGGAGGGGGGAGGGGGATGTTTGCCCGGAAACCGGGAAAGGGAATAACACTTGAAATGTATATAAGAAATACTCAAGTTAATAAAAATAAAAAATAAAAAATAATTAAAAATCACTTCCATGAAAAAAAAATCTGCTAATGAGACTAATTTAAGCCTAGTATCAAAAGCTGCAATTATTCTTTGGGCCACACACATGTAGTGGTTGTCTTATTTCTGGGAACTATGCCCAGGAATTCCATTCCTATTATGAGCAACTAAATCCATTAAAATATTGTAAGATTTTTAGACAACGCTATGGCTTGAGTGCATGTTACCCCAAGACTCATAGATTGAACCGTGATGTGGGATACCATTAGTGATAGGAGGGGTTGGTAGGGGTAGGAAGATGGAGTCGAGCCACACTCAGTGCCTGCCATTACTTTCTATGACACTTTGTGGGAATTTTTCCAGCCCTGTCCTTGTGGGATCGTATTTTCTGTTTCTGTTAGTCAGCTTCTCCTATAGGACCAGAAGTTTGTATCTAGAAGGCCCTTTGAAATGATTTGATAACAACCTGCCCTACCCCCAACCATCGCGCTGAAATCGAAGAAAGTTACTTTAATTTGTGTTTAGTCTTGCTAAGTGAAAGGTCATTTTTCGTCCTTGAGATTAATAGCACACAATTATGAACGGTCTCCGAGGGTTTTCCCATAAATATTTCACAATGTTGCTACTTAGGGGTTGGGGGGACTTACCTTAAAGAGTTATTGATGCTGTGAGCTAGTTTTATCCCTAAGTGGAATAGAATATTAATATTTTTCCTGTATTTTCCATTACCGAAGTGAGTTAAAAAGTGCAGAAAGTACTTCTGAACTTTATCTTAAAGTAGATTATTTTAATATGATATTAGAAGGGACTGTTTTAAGAATTCCCAAGTCTCGGTGACTTAGCACATTAAATATATTTCTTACCCAGGTCAAAGGTCAGTGAATATTACCCAAAAGGCTTCTCACAAAATTATCCAGTCCTCAGGATCCTCCATCTGTAACTGTGACCTCATCTGAGTCTCTGAATCTTCTGTTTAGAAATGGAGGACAGTAGGCTTGTCCACAGACATTTCCACAGGCCTGGCCACTCACATGCCACACCCCAGCTCAGTCACCAGGTGGCACCGTGGAAGATGTGTGCAATGGGAACTACAGAGGCAACGACAAGTGAGGGCCGACTGTGTGCCCAGGAAGGCAAGCACACAGACACTAGTGCACCAGTCAGCTCCACTGTATGCAGAAAGTTCCTTAGCTTTAAAAAGGCAAAGTCTAGGGTATTTATCCAAGCTCAACTACTATGGCAAAATTTATCACATTGGAATTCAGAATCTTCCCTACTTGAATAAGCTAGAGAGAGAGGGAGGGAGAGGGAGAGAGAGAGAGAGAGAGAGAGAGAGAGAGAGAGAGAGAGAGAGAGGTCTTGCTATATAATCTTGGCTGGCTTGAACTCACTATGTAGATCTCTCTCTCTCTCTCTCTCTCTCTCTCTCTCTCTCTCTCTCTCACACACACACACACACACACACATTTTTCTTTAAAAACCTGATTTTATTATGTTATAGAAAAATACTGAAGTTAAGCAATCTAGGTATGCAAAATTTGCTTGTTAAATAATGAAAGTAAAAATGTACTAGACAGGACTTCCAGTGCCCACCTTGGTTTTCCTACCTCCGTTTCTTTCAATATCAGTATAGGGGAAGAGAATCAGGCCCATGGCAACTAATATAGTCGGCAGAAAACACCTAAAAGCCACGTTCCAACTGAGGTAACATGAACTAAGGAAGCCTTATTCTGGTGTTGGGAGCCAAGAGGGTCCTCCCTAGAAGGATTCTATGGATGGTTTTATCTCCCACCACTGACTCTGCTGTCATAAGGCTACCACTACACGAGAACTCAACCCCAGCAATCCTTGTGTGATTAACTGCCCTGAATTGTTCAACTATGCCACCTTTACGTTAATAATGTCTTTGTCCTGTCTCCCTTTTTGGGAATCTCCTGGAGCAACCTTCTATGGGATGCAGGGGTTGGGGATAAGGGGTGGGGGCTTCAGGTTTACAGGAAGAGCAGCAAACAATTCTCTTTCCCAATCCAAACACCCAGGAGCACAGAATGGTTGCCAGAAAGAACATGTTTCTCACCCAAATAAAACCATTGGCTGTGGTGATAACTTAAGATGGCAGGTCTGGGATTGACCCTTAAAAGGACCCAGGGTATGAGTGCCTCCCTCCTGGCACAGCCCACCCTGGAGCCTAAAGCCTCTTAGTTCCTGGTGTTTCCTAATGATTACTCTAAGCACAATGGCTGGGGGGCGGGGCAGGGAGGGGGCAGGGAGGGGCAGGGAGGGGGCAGGGAGGGGCAGGGAGGGGCGGGCCAGCAGGCCAGCTTGGAAGCAATCAACTGGCAGGGCTGTCGGGGCTCAGGAGCCTGCTGTTCTCCGAGGGCTGATCAGAAGGACACATGAGAAGGCAGCAGCTGTGCTGGAAACAGCCTTCCTAACTGCTCCTTGGCTAATGCACTGGAAGGATCCAGAGGGAGTCGGGAAAGAATGAGTCCCCAGAGGCGTGTGTGACGACCTCTCCATACACGCATTTTCCATATTTAATTAGGCCTGATGGTTTGGTTAGGGTAATTCTTTAGGTAAAATATAGCCAGTGTCTACTTCAGCAGCTCTCCCCGGAGCTTAGAGTCAACGTTCCGCTCATGCTGCCTGATAAATCTTGGAGTCAAGATATTTTAGGAAAACAAGATATTTTAAGTATTTTTACTATAAAAGGGATATATTATAATTATTAAAAATCAAAACACTTAAAATACAACAGATAAAGAAAATGTGTCCCATATACAGACATCTCTCAGATGTTTTATTTAACTCACTTTTAGACACTCAAAATCACTTGCGTGTGCTGTTTGTACATAGATGTAGATATTTAAGACAACATTACTTTATTATATAGTTTTACAATTTGTTTTGTTCTAGTTACTGTTGTTACTTGATAAACATGCTTCATTTACTCTAACAGCTAAAGATAAGCTTGTTCCAAGCGTGTGTTTATTTAAACAATCTCGTATTTACTGGTATCATTGCATATTTTTCAAACTATTTTAGCAAAATACAACTCCTGACAGAAGGGTTACTAGATCAGCAGATTATACATTAGTATGTATTTATGTCCAATTTTAATGGGCATTTCTAAATTATACTTTCTGTGCTTATTAATTATAAATATGCTTCTAAAATGAATCAAGGGCGAGCTACTTGAACGATATGATATGTCCACTAAATAAAGCCATAAGAAGAATTCTTGCCTATACGAGTTTCAAAGTCCAGACCTGGGGCTAATTGGTCAGACTGCATCTATCCAAACTCGACAAAGTGCGAAGAATGTCTATATGAGCACACAGATTTGTAAATTGTTTTATATTTAATTTCAGATTCTGAAAATGACTCAAAATTTGAATGATACTGAATTCTTTGAAAGTAAAAACACTTTTAAGTTTTTATTTAACAATAAGTATGAGGTAGCTTAAAAACCAGAAATGGAGGTCAGGGAGGTAGAAGGCTGGTGGAGTGGCCCAGTTGGTAAAGTATCTGCTGCGCACACGTGTGCACAAGCGCATGTGCTCCCACAAATTCATACGTACGCCGTGCACATATACCAGTGAACAAACCAAACCTAGAGATGGGACTAGAGCCATGAGAAAGAAGACAACATTTACTGCTACCATTCTCATGGCGCAGATAAGGAATGAGGACCGCCCACAACCCCGCACACTCCCTTTGTGTGGGGGTGGATGGAGGTCCCCGGCCTGAGCACAGAACAAGGAAGCTGGGCATCCCTCTGTCTCTGCCATCGTAGATGGAGAGGAGACTGGTCCATGGTGCTACTTCTGAGTGCAACCACAGGTCTTCGACTTTTGCCTCCCTAACTTTGCTTATCGATGGGAACCTCCCCCGGATTGTGAAAAGACCGTGTATGGTTCCTGTTCACTGAAGACGAAGAAACAAGTCTGGGAAGTTGTTTTAAATCA
Source organism: Rattus norvegicus (assembly GCF_021556685.1). Taxonomy (NCBI): domain Eukaryota; kingdom Metazoa; phylum Chordata; class Mammalia; order Rodentia; family Muridae; genus Rattus; species Rattus norvegicus. The sequence continues at coordinate 76,499,871 of NC_141539.1, read as the reverse complement.
CCCAAGTCTTAGCAAAGGAAAGGAAAAGGAAGGAAAAGAAACTACCTGGTAAAACCTGGAAATACATTATCTCACTTAGTCCTTTCTTTCTCTCTATTCTGCTGCCGGAACTGAAAACTTACAGTAAGTGCACATTTCAGATTCTAATGTTAGATTTGTAATCTGGTGTGTTAAAATGTTTATGCGGTCCAGGAATAGTTCAACAGGTAAACGCACCTGCCACCCTGCCTGACAGCCTAAATCCAATCCCCAGTGCCGACATGGCTCCATATATGAGCTCTACACATAGCAAACACGCATGTGCATGCACATTAATAATTAAATAAATGTAAATAAATTTAGGCTCAAATATACGGAAGAAATTCTAAACGAAGTGGCTTAGACTCCACGTTCATCAATTACTGGAATCTAAGCAAGATTCAACTGACAAAGAGAGATCAGGGACAGCAAAACTCAGAATAGATTCAGCCTGTCCTTGATAGATTCGGGTTAGTGAGCTTTACATAACTGTAACAGAATACTCGAGGCCAATCAAGTTAAGAAAACAATTCTTTTAGTTCAGAGTATTGGAGGTCCCAAGTTCCTGGTTACTTGGTGTAGTTACTTTGAGACCTGCACCAGGGCAATGCAGCAAGTGAAAATGAAAGGTTGCTCAGGTCATGGCAGCCAGGAAGTGAAGAGAAACAGAAAGTGGCTGGTCTTTGCATAACCTTCACAGGTATGGTCCCCAGTGACCTATCTTCTCCCATGAGACCTGCCTATAAACATTCATGTGTATGTGTATCCGTACACATGGAGGAATCTGTTACCAGGATTGACCTTGGAATCACCCTAGGATGCAGATATAAACATATTTCTCTGACAACCCCCTGACTGATATAACAAGCATAGACCTAAAATATACTGACTCTTTTCTTCCCTTTAATATCTCAAATACCACTGATTTTTCAACATGGAGAAGCAAAGGGGACAAAAATTAACTTAACAAGGGTCTGTGGAGGTGGCTCAGTTGGTAAAGTGTCTGTTGTACAACATGCTTACCTGAGTTTGCATCTCCAGCACCCATAGATAGTCAGGCATGGCGAGATACAACCTGTAATCCTCGTGTTGGGGAGACAGAAACAGGAGGACCCCTAGAGTTCAGCTGGCCTTGCCAACCAGTGAGCTTCAGGTTCAGTTAAAGACCCCGTCTCAAAATATGAGTTACAGAGCAACAGAGGAAGATACCCAACATCAACCTCTGGTACCCACATGCATGTACACGCATGTGCATGCACACACACATGAATACATAAAAATAAACATTCCCCACCCCGTAGTTTATGAGACCGTAATCAGTACCCCCACAGTGTGGGGTATGAGAAGATTAAAAATATATCCAAAAGGTATATTATACAATGTTTACAATATGATTCAGTTTTCAGAGGTTCATTGGCCTCAAGAGAGGTTATGCCTGCCTTAGCCCTAGAAGACAGCTCTCCTTCAGTGATTTTATAATTGTAATTATACATTTTTATGAGGTGTCATGTAACACTTCAATACCTGCATACAACATCATGAGATCAGGGAAGTTGGTGTGTCAATAACCTTAAGCGTTTATTATTGTTAAGAATACTCACAATTCTCTTGAGTAACTACTTTGAAATATTCTGTTATTTTCAACCATAGTTATCCTACTGTGCAAAAGCAGATTAGAACTTTTGCAATCCTATCTCCATTCATCCCTACCCACACCCAACCCTTGGGCTCTGGTAACCATATTCTAATCTCTACTTCTTTGAGATTGCTTTTAAACTTTCACCCATAAGTGAATGCATATAGTATTACTTTTCTACACCCTTACTTGAGTTCCATCCCTGGTCTAATATTGACATAACTTCATTCTTTTATGGACTAGCAATATTGCTCTGCATGTATAACACATTTACATATGTGTACATCATGTTTTCTTAGATATCCACATTAAGAGACAAGTAGGTAGATTCCATCGGTTAGCTATTGCTAGTGTGCTGCAATAAACAGATCAGTACAACATCTCTTCCACACATTACTTAATGCCTTTGACTAGAGGCACAGTAGAAAGACTGCTGGGGCAGACTACAACATACAATTTCCAGTTTTTTTGATGAAACTTCTTATTGTCTTCCTCAGTCAATGTATTATCTTACATTACCCTCAAGAAACAGCCCAAACCAATCATAGTTACTTATTGATTGACTGGCAGTGACAGGGTAAGGATTAGGCATATGATGTAATTCTTAGAAGTAAAACAGAGCTATAGGGGCATAAGAAAAAAAAAGTTTCCATTTCTTTTATGAGTACCTGCACTGGCTGGTTTTGTGTGTCAACTTGATACAAGCTGGAGTTATCACAGAGAAAGGAGCCTCCCTTGAGGAAATACCTCCATGAGATCCAGCTGTAAGGCATTTTCTCAATTAGTGATCAGGAAGAGAGGGCCCAGCCCATTGTGGGTGGTGCCATCCCCAGGCTGGTAGTCCTGGATTCTATAAGAAAGCAAGCTGAGCAAGCCAGGGGAAGCAAACCAGTAAGTAAGATTCCTCCATGGCCTCTGCATCAGCTCCTGCTTCCTGCCCTGCTGGAGTTCCAATCCCGACTTCCTTTGATGGTGAACAGCAATGTGGAAGTGTAAGCTGAATAAATCTTTTCCTCTCCAACTTGCTTCTTGGTTATGATGTTTGTGCAGGAATAGAAACCCTGACTAAGACAGTACCTGAACTAAAACAGCCCCTATTCCCAGTCTCTACATGTTGTTGAGGGAAGACATGGCATCTGGGGTCCTTATGTCAGATAGGGTAAGACCCCCAAGACATCCTCATCCTAATCCTCAGAACCTACAAATATACATTAGGTCTGGTAAGAGATGGGTGAGTGGGTAAAAGGAATTGTTGGGATAATCTCTTGTGCACTGTGTAAAGGCTGCCTTTGTATGAAGCACCACTTGTCTCCGTGTTTTATGAACATCTTCTCCATCACTTTCTGATTAATTTAATAAAGAGCTGAATGGTTTAGAGCAAGGTAGGAGAGGAAAGGCGGAACATTCAGGAGAGACAGGAACTCTGGAAAAAGAGTCAAAGGCGGGAGATTCTCCAGCCAGACTCAGAGGAGGAGGCAAGTGCTGATAATCATGGCAGAAGAATGATTAGCACAACTGGGACAGTTTAAGTATAAGAGATGGTTGGTAACAAGCCTAAGCTAAGGCCAAGCTTTCCTAATTAATAAGCTTCTTCTGTGTCTTGGTGGCTGACAGGTCTGAGACAGCCGGGTGATAAGTGCTTGCTGTACAAGCCTGAAGACCTGAGTTTAATTCTCTAACAATGCACCATGTAAACCCAGCATTGAGTGAGACGGAGCCAGGAGGATCACTGAGACTCGGTGGATGGCAACATAGCTTTTGATTCAGTAAGGGACCCTGTCTCAAAGGAGTAAGGCAGACAGTAACAGTGCAGGGCAGTCTGAACACGCACATACCTCACATGTCCAAGTCTACCTACCTAAAAGTATGTGATACAAAACCTAAATTGAGGTTGAAAATAGAATGTTGCTGTCAACTACAGGACTTCATGGTACAAAGATTACCCTGGTAAGCCCAATGTAATCACTAAGTTTCTTAAAGGGAGAGGGTGATGTGATGGTTTAGAGGGTAAAGGTCAAGCCACCAAGCCTAACAACCTGGGTTCAATCCCCAGAACCACATGGTGGAAGAACCTACTCCAGTGAGTTGTCCTCTGACCTCCACACACATGCCATGACCCACGTACATGTGCACACACACACACACACACAATAAATAAATAAGGTGTAAGTTTTGAAATTTGGGTTTATTTCTTTTATCTGTCACTTGCATTCCTGGTGCCAGCATAGGTCAAAAGAAGATAAGATCCCCTGGAATTGGGGTTCCAGATAGTTGTATTCCACACAGTACTCTTAATTGAGCCATCTCTGCTGGCCCCAAATGTAATTCGTTGTTGTTGTTGTTTGTTTGTTTGTTTTAAAGGAAAGAGGGAAGTCTAAGTGAGTCAAGATGTGACTATAGAAGAAAGGCATAAAGAAATGTACTATTACTGCGGTCCTTCTAGGGCAAGTGGTTCTAACCTTCCACATGCTGAAACTCTCTAATACAGTTCCTCATGCCAACCATGAAATTATTTGTTGCTACTTCATAACTATAATTTTGCTACTCTTATGAATCATAATGTGAATATCTGCTATGTGACCCCTAAGGCAGTCGAGACCCACAGATTGAGGAGCCCTGTTCTAGGATCTCTTATGCATCCTTCCCAGTACTTTGTACTCAGCTAAGTGACATGCATGTTTGATTTTTGACCTCCAGAACTAGAGGACAATAATCTGTGCTGTTTTGAGACACTATATTTGTTCTACTTTATTTTGATAATAACAGGAAGCTATTGACAACTTCTTTGACTTCAGAGCTGATCCAGTTGAAATTTAAAAAACAAAACAAAACAAAAACAAAAACAAAAACAAAAGCTAATGGCAATGTGTAGAGTAAAGGAGATTGTTCTGCCCCAGTCCTTAGTTGACCCAAATCCAGTATGTTTAAACCAAATATTAAAGCCAATGCAGACACATTCATAGAACTGCAACTCTCCATATAATCCTGCCTAGACCCACAGCTGTGTCCACTTCTGGCATCACAGCAAGAAGGAGCTTTCGAACTAACATGCTCCTGACAGCAGATAAACAGACTTCTAGCAGGGAACCTGGAGAAAAGGACCAGTCCTTGAAGCCTTCTGAGCTACTATGAGATAGCAAGCCTGAGATGGTACTTCTCATTGAGCAAGCTGGAACCTATGTGACCCAATTGAAGAATCAAGTCAATCACAATAAACGGAAGGACTTCCAACCATACGGAATTGGCCATGCTTGAGGAGGGTTAATATTACTGGAAGAGATTATCTCTCCTAAACCTGAAGCTTTGTTGTTTTTTAAGTAAGATTTTTGGATAGTAGCTAGGATTAAGGATATAATACATATCCCTAAATTTCATAACCTGCCATTGCAGTAACCCCAATGATAAATGCATTAGAAAGTAGGGCCTTGGGGAGATTTAAGTTATGGAGACCTGGAAAAAAGTAACATGGAAGCTTGCATAGACCACAAGTGGAAGGTACCATCTATGAATTCAAAAGCTAGATCTCCAGACATCAAATATGCTTCATCTTGAACCAACCAACCTCTACAATTGTGAGGAATACATTTCTTAAATACCCGGCTTACAGGATTTTATAGCACCTTACAAGGATAGAAAGTAGGCTAGTAGCAGTAGGTTACAGACTGTAGAATTTACTTACATAACAGTTTGCCTATGTTGGTCACTCTCTGATTGGCACTACTGGCCAATGACTCTGAAGATACCAGCAGCCCAACTATCATCAGTGGGTGCCTAGTGTCTAAACATCACAATTTCTGTCTTTTAAAAAAAAAGATTCATTCATTTATTTATTTACTTTATGTGAGTACACTGTCACTCTCTTCAGACACATCAGTAGATGGCACTGGATCCCCATTACAGATGGTTGTGAGCCACCATGTGGTTGTTGAACTCAGGACCTCTGGAAGAGCAGTCAGTGCTCTAAACCACTAAGCCATCTCTCCAGTTCCAACATCTCAATTTCTTACTCTTGTTTTTCTGCAACTCACAGAGAACTAGTAAATTTATTTTTATTATTCCTCAAGTAATTTTACACCAGTATCAGGAGCCACCTTGGAGAGTCTAAGGCTAGCAGGTAACTTTCCTGGAGATAGGGCACCAGTGTTGCATGATTTACAATCAATGAGCTCTGAGAGGTAAGGTTCCAAGAGATATCATCTCAGGATTGCTTCTTGCTGCTGATATGCCTTTTCCAATCACTATAACGTAGTCATATAACATGACTCATGGGTATTAGCCCATCCTATTGGGCAGATTTCCTGCAGATCAACATAAAGATGAACTTTCATGAATTAATACTATTTAGATGAATTAATGATTTTACAAAATTCTTGATTTAATTCAAATAATTTTAGGAAGAAAGTTTTAAGAGATGGTTTTAGTTGTTTTGCCAGAAAGATATAATAGAGTTAGAATCAAAAATGGAATGTGCCCACTCCTCATAGAATAGTAAGTGAAGGCTGCATAGTAAAGAATACAATGAGCTATTACACTAAAAAGAGAAATAGGCTTGGGACACATTTGTGGTCAAGAAAAAGAATTCATTTTAAATCAGATCCAAGGATGAAGCCACCAGTGTGCAGTGATAAAGCAAGGCCATTGGAAACTGTTGCTTTGAACTTATAATGAGCTTATAGAATGAAACATTGAACATATCAACATCCTTCTGTGACTCCCTTTTTGTGTAACATTTTATCTAGGGGATCATTTTCTACAAGACTTTTGTCTAAGAAGATACAAAAAAGTCAGAGAAAAGGAATAGAGCATAGCATCTGGAGCTCTGCCCTATCTACCCACCAAATGTATGTGTGTGGCTTGGGGGGCTCTGCCCCATCCATTCAATGATAGGCCAGCGAGAGGTCCTTGAATGAGACAAAGAAACCAGCACTTGTTAAAGCACAGAGAGCTATGAAGTAAGAAACCAGTGCTTATTAGAAGTACAAGTTATAGAGTAAGAAACCAGCACTTATTGAAACAGAGTTACAGAGTAAGAAACCAGTGCTTAGTAAGGCACAAACAATAAGAGAGTTAGAGTAAGAAACCAGCGCTTATCAGCACAGAACAGTAAGAAAGAGTTAAATTTCCAGAGGTCATCAGCTTTTGGCTCCCAGAACAGTAAGAGAGAGTTACAAGGCCATAGATCATCAGTCTTTGGCTTTCGTCCAACTTTGTGTCCCACCTCAGCACTTGTGATGCTGGAAAGTTCTCCGGCAGACCAGTGGGGAACTTTCATCATTCTGTACAATCCTCCATGAAAGGCAAATTAATGAATTCTATACTTGCTAAAGTAATAATACTAGTGGCAATGAGATTAAACAGTATTTTTTTTATTTGTCCCAACTCAGTACTTTTTTCCAAATGATAATGTGGGACTAACCAAATGATAATTCTGACTTCTCACCTGGTCTGCTTTTCCCACCTGGTTAGGTCCTTTTGGATTCTCAAACATCTAAGTCTGATCAAAAGGAAACATGGGAGCCAAAAATCAGAGGTTGCCTTCTTCAAGGTCCAGAGGGCTTTGTTGCTTTCCTTTTGTTGAGGCGCACTTACCCTTTTGCCCTGGAGCTAAATATTGTATTGCCCTTTCCTATTTCACTCTGGTAATTCAGACAGGTCCAGTTCTGAGTGGACATGAGAAGGTAACACTGCTTTCCTGGGCCTGAAGGGATTGAGCAGTGGAGCTGTGTGCACTGAAAGCAGAAAAGGCCTGGAAAGTGAGAGATAAGACCTGCTGTGATACCCTGAGCCACAATGATCCTAAACAAGTCCTGTGCTGCTACACTTTGCTCAAGAAAAAATGTGAATGGTGAACAACTTCCTGCAAGTCCCAAGAGAATTCTCCTGAACCCTGTGCCTCCCTCACTATGGTGGGTGCTAGTCCTGGGCATCTCAGACTTGATTCTGTACTCTTGATATGCTCAGGAATGAGAATGAATTGTAAACTAGACCAATCAGAATCCACTTATTAATACTGAAGTAGAAATAGTGCAAAACTGGGGGTGTGTAGCGGTAAATATTAAGAAAGCACCACCTCACACTAATGCCGGCTACTCTCTGGCCCTTGTGGTCTCCTTGCCTCCATGGCTAGCCCAGTGCAGTGATCACCCATCTCATGGTTCTCTTGTGGGTCACTGCCACGGCAGCCCCACGCTAACAAATAAATCCCCACATTGGGGTGCACCTCTCGCAAACCCACACTTTGCTGCCGTACCTTTCTCTCTGGAATCCCGCTGAATAACCATGTGAAAGAAAACACCACACAAACTTAATTTAGAATCAACAGGTAACATAATCGCTAGGTGCAGCAACAAGCATCCTAATTTGTAAGCTATTTTAAGTTATAAATCCTCTGGTAGTGGGTCCCAGCAGATCTGCCACCTGAACTGTAGGTCCTCTGCTACCTACATTTTGGCCTCCACGCTCATCTCCCATCCCAAAAGCTCTACCTCTTCTCCTGCTTCCCCTCTTCCTCTCTCTGACCCGGAAGTCCCACCTACTTACCCAGTGATTGGCTCCTTGAAATCTTTATTCATTAAGGGAAGGTTCTGCCATATCTGACTTCAACTTAGAAACATTATAAAGATTTCTACCAACAAGTGAATAAACGTGACTTATTCACTTGTTGTTGAGACATATCTGCTCCTAAAAGCTCCCTATTTGTACATTCAAAGAAGCAGCTGAGCATCTCTACCTCCTGGTGAGGTTGTACATTGCGGATAGGTGGCCACTGGGCAGAAATTGCCTATTTCTCTTACAGACCTGCACTGTTCATGAGAGAACACAAGTACAGGATAGGACAACTTACTTCTGCCGAGACAGAATAAGCTAGTCCTTAATGATTCCTGTTTCACAAGGTCTGTCAGATTCCTGGGCCAGAAGGCTGAAGACTGTTCCTCCAACTTCCTGACATATTGGGGCTGTATAGGTAGACAGCTGTCTCTACGATTTGTCTTGGTTCTAAAAGCTGTGTTAAGCTTCCTGTATTTTCAGATAATATTGGTCGTTCTTGGATTTCTGACAGGATTGAAGACTATTTATATTCTCATAGCCAACCCAGGCTATTTAGCATTGATAGAACATTTTTTTTTTATTCTTTTTTTTTCGGAGCTGGGGACCGAACCCAGGGCCTTGTGCTTGCTAGGCAAGTGCTCTACCACTGAGCTAAATCCCCAACCCCTATAGAACATTTTTAATTGGATAGTTTTCACATAGTATACAAACTAAAACAAGGACACAATAGATATGGATTTATAAGTCTTTTTTAAAGTTAGGATAGATAACAGAGTGTTCTATTTAATTGACAAAAATGATGAATTGGGTGTTAAGGTATATTTTGTACTTTGTAAATTACAGAATGGTAATAGTTATACTCTAGTTATAATCAGTTTCTATTTGAGAGAAAAGTCATTTTTTTTTATTGAACAGATAAGGTGTGGTATGAAAGAACCTTCCCCTAATGAATAAAGATTTCAAGGAGCCAATCCCTGGGCAAGTACTTCTAGGTCAGAGAGAGAAAGAAGGGAAACAGAAGAAAAGATAGGTCTTTTGGATGAGAGATATAATGGAGGACAAAATATAGGTAGCGGAGGCCCCCGTTCAGGTGGCAGGTCCACTGGGATCTGCTATTGAAGGATTTATATCTTAGAATAGCTTAAAAACTAGGATGCTAGTTACTGCGCCCAGAGATTGTGTTACCTGTTGATGCTAAACTAAGTTTGTGTGGTGTTTTCCTTCATGCAGCAACTCAACTGGGTTCCAGAGAGAAAGGTACAGTGGCACAGTGTGGGTTTTCAAGAAGTGCATCCCAACTAGCCTTGGGAATTTGGAAGCATGGGGCTGGCGTGGCAGTGACCCATCATGGGAATGTAGAGAGCCAGGTGGAGAGATTTCAGAGCCGGATCAGAGAGTCTGCCAGGCTGAGAACAGACTGGTCAGTCAGCTGGTACCCTGCCAGCGGTAACATGGGATTCTTACCTAGTATTTCCCACTCAAAGGGTGGAGAGGTAGCTTAGCACATAAAGTACTTGTCTAAGTTCAGCTCAAGAATCCATGTGAACAGAAGGCCCAGCCAGGTAATGTGCACTTGCAATCCCAAGGCTAGAAGGTGGAAGATATCACAGGGTTCACTAGACAGACAGCTATTGTAGACACACACATATATATGTGTGTGTGTGTGTATGCATATGTGTGCAATGTTTATATCTGCACATACCTGTGTACCTTATCTTCATCCCAACACAGACAGACAGACAGACAGACAGACAGACAGACAGATGGAGGCCTGGGCTCTATTCTGCTCAGGGTTGATGTGAGTCACCCCTGCATCATCAACATTGTTCTTGCCCTTATCTAGTGTTTCGTAGTGCTGAAGATTGAACTTAGCATTCTACACATGCGAGGTAGGCAGCATACCACTAAGCATACTCCAACCCTTCCTAGCTAATTTCAACTGTAGTCTGCTACCCACTTTTTAAAAAAGCACATGGTTACAGCACTGCACACTTGTGATGGCTTTGTGATATGCCAACATGGCCAAACAGCACCAGAACCTTGTCTATGGGAGATTTAATATGCAGAAATGGTATGGACAGCCATTCTGTTGCTCACGACAGACTGAATACCTGCAACTTGCCCTGTGCTTCCTAGATCTGCCTTCAGCTGCTCCATTTCCTGTGTCACATGTGTGTTTAGCTGAGAGATCGTTCCATCTAATGGATGCTGGGTTTATCACTCAATCCCTTGGAACCATTTTGCTAGTCACAGGTACACTTACTTCTGTATAGCACAATCAGATCCCCATCTACCCTCCCCACATTCTTATTAATAATCCTAGAGACCCTTCCGTCTTCTAGAAACGTGTGAGACACACTGAACAAGGATAGAATGAGACCAGCATCCTTAGTGGACAGCCCCGCCCTTATTTACTCAGCAGCTCTTTCAAAAGATAACGTTTATAAAAATGGGATGGAAATGTCAGTTAGTTTGGCTTGGTAGTCAGACGAAGAAGAAGGGGAGGGCAAGGTAAATGGCTGTCACTGTAGCTATCTTTGTGATCTTAGAGCACCACACCAGCCTCTCTCATCATCTCTTAGCATGGCAAACATTTTTACCACTTTCCTCTTCCCTTCTCAGAAAAAGAAATCATGAGATCACAGAGAATGCCTGACTTGTTCCCAGCCGCATCTCCTCACACTGCCATCTGCCTGGCATGAGTAGGCATTCAATAATACGTTTGCTTTTGCTGCCTAAGCTTGTACAAGGCCTACTTTGCCTCAGGAAATCTTAACCATTCCCTAAAGTTTGCAGCACAATCAGCATAGCCAAGTCCATGGAGCAGATACGTTCGGCCACTGCCTTGTGATATATGACAGTTAGAAACAGAGGGAAGAAAGGAAAGGGGGTGATTACATCTTACCAAGCCCATAATTCTAACTCGAAACCACACCACTGCTGCAGAGGACCTAGCCTCAGACCCTACTGCCCACGTGGTGGCCCATGACCACCTGTAAATGGAATTCTTCCCACCTCTGTGGGCACTGGGTACACATGGTGTATATTCAGGCAAGGACTCAAATACACAAAATAAAATGAAAAAAACCTTTTTAAAAGGCACCACAACTTAAAACTTTAGAAGCCAGCCACATTAGTCATGTCCGTGGCAAAGCACCACGGGTCTCGAACGGAGTTGGGAAAATGAGTGATCACTTTGATGTGAAGAACAAATTTCAATGTTGAAAGGAGAAAGAAATATAAAATCATTTAGAAGATTGATTAATGGCTAAGCAAGTGAGAATGCTAGCTGCTCTTCCAAAGAACTCAAGTTCAACACCCAGCACCCACATGGCAACTCACAACTTCCTGTAACTCCAGTTCATGGAGATCTTATGTCCTTCTTTTGGCCCACTGGAGCACCATAGTCACATGATACAAAGACATACATGCGGGGCTGGGGATTTAGCTCAGTGGTAGAGCGCTTACCTAGGAAGCGCAAGGCCCTGGGTTCGGTCCCCAGCTCCGAAAAAAAGAACCCAAAAAAAAAAAAAAAAAAAAAAAGACATACATGCAGGCAAAACATTCCTAAACATAGAATAAAATATGTTTAAATTTAAAGGATTAATTATATTAAATAAAACTCACCTTTCTAAATCTAAAGACATCACTATGAACTCATATTGTATTTTTACTTTAAACCTTTGCTTTATCTGTCTACTGGGGAAAAGACACAAGAAGAGTCAAACGAAAAGAAATAAGCACCAGTAGTACCCAGGTGAAGTGGTTCCTAAAATACCTCAGGCTTTCTAGAGCCATGATGTGGCTGAGACAAAGCAGGAAATCTTCAAAAAACTACTAGAACTGTACCCAGAGAACTCAGGAGCCAACCTGGGCATTCCAATAGGCAAATAAAGAAAATTTTAGGGCCTGGTAATGACTATATATACAATGACTGCAACTGGCTAGAATACAGCAGTGTATTTAGATATATAAGACTGTAACAATCCTATAAGAACCACTGGTCGACTAGGTATGATAGCAATCTCAGTACCTGGTAAGCAGTGAGTATGAGGCTAGCCTGGGCTACAGAGTTAATGCTAGTCCAGCCTGAGGTACAGAGGTAGTTAAAAATACAAACAAGCAAGCAAACAAACAAACAAAAACATTAGGCATGACAAGCATCTTGTGGGGCAACTTACTAGGTTTACATTGGTGAATCAAGGGTTCAAGCAGTTCACCTGCCTTTCCCATACGAAAGAGAGGGTGATAGCTGAGGGTAAGCATTTCTTTAGCTGGGAGCACTGCAGCTAATAAAGGGAGAAGTGAAAACAGAGCATCCCCCTCCAGAATGTCTTGGGAATTAACAGGTCTAGGAAATAATCATTAGCAGCTTTTAACAACCTTAAAAGGGAGAAAACATTGCATACATCCTGGTGACACTACACTCTAGGAAGTATCTAGTCTGATCTGCCACTAAACTTACCTGTCAATTTATACAGTTTATACAAAATTGCTAATAGCATAGAAATATAATACTCAAAAATACAGGTATGAGATGTTCTTTTGTTTTCTTTTTCTTGTAATTGCATTTTTAATTTACATTTTAAATGTTATCCCACTGCTTGGTTTCCCCTCCAGAAACCGGCTATCCCACACTACTCCCACCCTGCACTTCTATGAGGGTGTTCCCTCACCCAACCACATACTCCCTCCCATTTCCCTGCCATGACATTCTCCTACACTGAGACATCGAGCCTTAACAGGACCAAGGGCCTCTCCTCCCACTGATGCCCAACAAGGCCATCCTCTGCTACATATGCTGCGGGAGCCATGGGTCCATTCCTGTCTTCTCTCAGGATGGTGGTTTCATCCCTGGGAGCTCTGGTTGGTTGATATTGTGTTCTTTTTATTGTGTTGGAAACTCCTTCAGCTACTTCAATCCTTAGACTGATGACAGCAAACCTGCAAAGGGAAGGTAGATAGGAGTAGAGCTATAAATGAAGAGAAAAGTAAGAAATGCAGTCTCAATAGCTAACATTTCTTAGATACTGACTATAACTTAAATAACCAGGAAAGAAATATGTAATCATTGGATATTAGATGATAGTGAATATTATAGAGCCTAAGGTCTCATGCATGCTAAACAAGCATGAGACTCAACATGCACTCTACCACTAAGTGACATCCTTGTGGTGGTTTGATTATGTATGGCCCCTATAGATTCATGTGTTTGAATGCTTGGCCACACAGAGTGGTACTGTTAGGAGGTGTGGCCTTGTTGGAGGAGGTGTGTCACTGTGGGGACAGGCTTTAAGATCTTCTATGCTCAAGCTACATCTAGTGTGACACAGTCTCCTTCTGTTTGATCCACAGGGATCAAGATGTAGAACTCTCAGCTCCTGCTCCAGCACCAAGCCTGCCTGCACACCACCATGCTTCCCACCATGTTAATGAACTGATCCTCTGAAACTGTATGCCTGCCCCAATTACATGTTTTCCTTTATAAGAGTTGCGATAATCATAGTGTCTCTTCATAGCAATAAACCCCCAAGACAATCCTTAACCATTTCTGACTTTGTCTTTTGAAATGGGATCTGACTTGCCAAGGCTGGCCTTGAATTCACTCTGCAGTAAGCTTTAAGCTTAGTATACTCTTGTTTCAATCTCCAAGGTGTCTGGGCTTACAGATCTACACCACTGCTAGGCCCAACTGTTACATTTAAATTGTTAATAGTAGTACATTTTAGGTAAAATAAGTATTTTAATAAAATGTTTTAAGATATTTTAGGTATTTAGTTGCCTTTTAAGTATAATAATAGTTTGTGGTTCTGTTTTCTTAAAAGAAAGCTTATTTTTTGCTATGGAAATCTCTATACATAAAATACATATCTAAGAGTATCTTCAAACACAATGGAATATTACTCAGCTATCAAAAACAACGACTTTATGAAATTCGTAGGCAAATGGTTGGAACTGGAAAATATCATTCTGAGTGAGCTAACCCAATCACAGAAAGATATACATGGTATGCACTCATTGATAAGTGGCTATTAGCCCAAATGCTTGAATTACCCTAGATGCCTAGAACAAATGAAACTCAAGACAGATGATCAAAATGTGAATGTTTCACGCCTTCTTTAAAAGGGGAACAAGAATACCCTTGGCAGGGAAGAGAGAGGCAAAGATTAAAACAGAGACCGAAGGAACACCCATTCAGAGCCTGCCCCACATGTGGCCCATACATATACAGCCACCCAACTAGACAAGATGGATGAAGCAAAGAAGTGCAGACCGACAGGAGCTGGATGTAGATCGCTCCTGAGAGACACAGCCAGAATACAGCAAATACATAGGTGAATGCCAGCAGCAAACCACTGAATTGAGAATAAGACCCCCGTTGAAGGAATCAGAGAAAGAACTGGAAGAGCTTGAAGGGGCTCGAGACCCCAAAAGTACAACAATGCCAAGCAACCAGAGCTTCCAGGGACTAAGCCACTACCTAAAGACTGACCCTGGACTCTGACCTCATAGGTAGCAATGAATATCCTAGTAAGAGCACCAGTGGAAGGGGAAGCCCTGGGTCCTGCTAAGACTGAACCCCTAGTGAACTAGACTGTTGGGGGGAGGGCGGCAATGGGGGGGAGGGTTGGGAGGGGAACACTCATAAAGAAGGGGAGGGGGGAGAGGGATGTTTGCCTGGAAACCGGGAAAGGGAATAACACTCGAAATGTATATAAGAAACACTCAAGTTAATAAAAAAAAAAAAAGAGTATCTTCAAAAGAGTATGAGGAACAGAGAAGAAAAAAATAGGGTAGGATCTGTATGAATCAATTTTTCTATTATTTGAGAATTAGTGAAGCTAGATTTTATATGAGGTTTCATTAAAATATTCTCTTTTATTCATTTGAAATATGTAGTTAAAAGAATAAGTTTAAATGTGCACTATAAAGTGTGTAGACAGCCTTTGGCTATTATTGATAGCACAACTGTCTATAAGGTTTGTATGTATGTGTTTCCATGCTCTCCTGAGTATGCATGCCTGCATGGAATAGTATCATACAATAATTCTGTGTTCATCTGCCTAGAGATGGTCCTGCCCTATACTAATTAGCAATTAAGAAATGCTCCCACAGACAACAGCCACAGGCCAGTTAGCTGGAAGCAGCTTCTCCTTTGAGCTTCTCCCTTTGCAGATGTTTCCAATTGACAAATGAGGTTAACCAGTGCAGGCCTTTTGGAGAAAATGTAGAAATGTATCAAAATGGGTAAAGTGATGCTTAGAAATGGGGATGTTTTCTCAAATTTGAAATTAAATGTTTATTTTTTTTCAATTATAGGCAAGACTTTTTTTTCCTGTAGAGACAAGAATACACTCTGTTGAAGCATTTGAGTCTGCAATCACACCTCCAAAAGGATGATTATTGCATGATTGAACCTACATGAGGAATCCAAGGGGAAAGCAATGTGGCTCCTCTGTTGAAGAGGTATACGACTTCAGTTATACCCAATGACTGAGTCCTGAGGTATACGACTTCAGTTACACCTGATGACTGAGTCCTTATGATTCTGTCTCACAGCACTGTTTAGAGTTAACAATACTCACAGCACTTAGAGATTGTTAGAGCATGAGTTATTTTCTTGTCACATGATAGATCACCCAGCTGAAACATCTTAAGGATGTTTCACATGCTTAAGAAAGAATCTGGGCTCCTGTTTTAAGAGAAGAGAGCCCAGCATGTTGAAAGACTCAAAAGCATTCATGGTGGTGGAAGCATGTAGCTGGACTCTTCACATCTTGGCGGACCAAGAAGCAGAAGAAATCTGCTGGAACCACAGCCACCCAATAGTTCCCAAGCTCCATCCACAACAGGCCCCATGTCCAAAAGGTCTACAACCTCCTAAAGCAGAACCATGAGCTGGAGACCTATGGAGTACATTACACATTCAAATCACAAGAAGTAGGCTTTATGGGGTGTTCTTAGTCCAATTTAAAAGAAGAATTATTTACAAAAAGAGGTATGAAAATGTTTTCCCTACAAGTCCCTGTAATTGGGACTGGAGATATTTCATGCTCATGACTACTCTATCATGAATACTGATAGTTCCCATGTCCCACTTAGGGCAGCTTACAGAATGGCTATAACTCTAGCTCCAGGAGATCCAACACTCTGGCTTCTACAGCAACCACACATTCACATAAACACACACCTGTGTAGGCTGATGTCTATATGCAGGTGAGGGCAGACACAAGTTAGGTCAAGGTCCATGGTTGGACAGTAAAAAGTAAGGTGGTGAGAAAGGAGGAAAGGAGGAGAATCAAGATGGAGACGGGGAAGGACGACCCAGATCTAGGTGGTCTTAAATGACCCTAGGTAGTTTTGTATATTTCTTAAGGGATGGATTTCTATATGTCAATTTATCTTATCTAGGTGGGCAGTTTATATCTTTATCAATTGGTTGTGAGTTTATTGTGTGGATGTATTATACATTGAAAATTTAACACATAAATCTGATTGATAAATTATAGTCTTGATTTCACCGGGTAGTTGGGGGTTTATACCTTAACTACCAGGGGGCATTTGCTGGGAGTGTGGGCAGAGTTCGTGACAGGGAGCTGCGATAGGCCAGCCCTGTGCTGGACTTCTAGAGCCCTGATTTTACGAGGTAGCTGGAACTAGAGAGTTCTTGGCTGGCAGAGAGCTGCTGAGAGAGATACTAATCAGAGATAAATTATGGTTAGTTCGATATGGCCTTCCAGTGCCAGAATTAACTCTAGGGACCAGCGAGGCCAGGTGTCACACTAGAAGGTCTCTCAGACCACTGGATCTGAGAATACTTGGGGACAGCATGGAGCTCCTGAGATAAAAGTACCCTGCAGTGCCATGTGACCCAATGGTGCCAGAGCCAGTGCGATATAAAAGGTTAACCAACTTTTTTAATATTTACTTCAACACACCTGCTCATAAAAAAATCAAAAAATATAAACTTTCTGTAACTAATACAAGGTAAGCTTCTAAGTCCACCCTGTTTAGAGGCATCTGAGAACTGTGACTTCCACTTCTACCATGACTACTCTGTTTGAAAATACAGAGCAATTTCTAATAATGAAAACTTATAATCACCACATCAGCTTCTGGCTAGTTCATCTTGCCTCCTGGCTAATTTCAGAAAAGGTTGTAAATAAAAAGTGCAGTTTGGGAAACACTTACCCTTTATCATCCACAGCAGAGTATAAGAGGCAGTCAACAATAAGTGAATAAACAGACTTGCACCCAAAATACTACATCATTCCTATGACACCATTCAAGATTTCTAAGTCATATTAAAAAACTTGAGCCTTATTTATAATAGCCAGAAGCTGGAAAGAACCCAGATGCCCTTCAACAGAGGAATGGATACAGAAAATGTGGTACATCTACACAATGGAATATTACTCAGCTATCAAAAACAACGACTTTATGAAATTCATAGGCAAATGAATGGAACTGGAAAATATCATCCTGAGTGAGGTAACCCAATCACAGAAAAACACACATGGCATACACTCATTGATAAGTGGATATTAGCCCAAATGCTCAAATTACCCTAGATGCACAGAACACATGAAACTCAAGAAGGATGATCAAAATTCGAATGTTTCACTCCTTCTTTAAAAGGGGAACAAGAATACCCTTGGAAGGGAATAGGGAGGCAAAGTTTAGAACAGAGGCAGAAGGAACACCCATTCAGAGCCTGCCCCACATGTGGCCCATACATATACAGCCACCAAACTAGATAAGATGGATGAAGCAAAGAAGTGCAGGCTGACAGGAACCGGATGTAGATCTCTCCTGAGAGACACAGCCAGAATACAGCAAATACATAGGTGAATGCCATCATTAAACCACTGAACTGAGAACGGGACCCCCGTTGAAGGAATCTTAGAAAACTGGGAGAGCTTGAAGGGGCTCGAGACCCTATATGTACAACAATGCCAACCAACCAGAGCTTCCAGGGACTAAGCCACTACCCAAAGACTATACATGGACTGACCCTGGACTCTGACCTCATAGGTAGCAATGAATATCCTAGTAAGAGCACCAGTGGAAGGGGAAGCCCTGGGTCCTGCCAAGACTGAACCCCCAGTGAACGTGATTGTTGGGGGGAGGGCGGTAATGGGGGAAGGATGGGGAGGAGAACACCCATAGAGAAGGGGAAGGGGAGGAGGAGGGGTTAGGGGGATGTTGATGTTGGCCAGGAAACCCAGAAAGGGAATAACAATCAAAATGTAAATAAGAAGTACCCAAGTTAATAAAGATGAAAAAAAATTGAGCAGTATTTTTTAATTCAAGCAAAGAAAAGGAATTCAATATGAAATACAACATAGATCTACTTTTTAAAGATATTTTATTTTGAATTATGTGTTGAGTGTAGGTTTGTACTTTTGTGCCTAGTGAGGCCAGAAGAGAATTCTCCTGCAGCTAGAATTGCAGGGAGCTGAGAAGTGCCCGGTGGTGCAAGCACTGGGAACCAAATGCAGATCCTCTGAGCTGTGTCTCTAGGTTCTTGATCCATTTTAAAAAAAAAATCCTCTTTTGATAGATTACAAATAGAAATTTTGGGAGTAAAACCCTAGCTAATACTTAACATGACAAATGCCTATTTTCTTGCCAAAGAATGACCGGGTTCTCACCTCATTTGTTTTTATTTTGTCTGTGATCACTAATCTTGGCCGTCACTTGTGTAGCGGCCTCTTTTGCATGATGCTGTCAGCAGCATTTTTTTATTTACAAGTTATCATGAATCCGGCCTAGAGATAATTAGAATTAGTCAGCAGCTTGCACGACTGCACAACAGCCTGCACACATTAACAGAAATGTGTGCATTCTAGAAAGTTAATCATTGTTTTCCTGATGATGATTTTTTTTTATCTGAAATTTACAATCTTTGGTTAGAGACAAGGTAGAAAAGGTAAGATTTTCGTTCTAAGTAAATACACTTCAACTTTGCACCAAAGAAAGTCTTGTTTGCATCAAATGGAAGAACATAAATCTACATGGTCCTGGCATTGCTCACATGCTTCCCTTTCCTCAACTCCATGTTACCCTTATTTTGGGGACAAGCATAAAAAGGGCTACAAGGAGACAGTCAGTCGTGCCCATTGCTTCCCTCCATCCTGAACACCTAGAGTCCTTTAAGGCACAGAGCAAATGTGATTCCCTTTCCATCCTGTGTCTAATGTAAAATGTTTTCTTATTTATCTTGGGGAAAGAAAGATTTGTCTCTCCTGGGTAGAAGATTCAAACAAGATCTAAATTGTAGGGGACTTGCTATGGTACTAGGCTCTGAGCTTCATATTCCACTCATCTTTCTACGTGGAGAGTCTGTTCTTTTTAACCTGGCAGACTTTAAGCACCTTCTATCACAAGGCACTGTTTGACTCCTTGGAGAAAGAAAAACAAAAACTCCCTCCCCTATTACCTGCATTCTAGTAGAGGGAGATATATGGTCAGAAATAAGTATAATTTATATCGAATGTTAGGTGCCAAGTGCTATGGAAAAATATACTGCACCTGGCTAGTGGGAATCTATCACCTACCACAGGGAAGGCAATCAATAGTACAGTGGGGGGCAACTTTGATTTGAAACTGAGAAGTCAGGGTAGACTTCCTTACACAGATCAGAGCTAAACAGAGACCAGGAAAATGTGAGGGAATGAGCCAGGTGGGCACTGGGGGAAGAGCAGTGAGACAAAACAGCCATGTGAAGGTTCCCATGTGAGAGAGAACCTGGCTGGCTTGAGTGGAATCTAATGGTGAACATCCCAAACGGGTTAGACAGAGATGTGATGAATATGTTCTTTAAGAGAGAAATAGTGTCTGATTTTACGGTGAAGAGAAATACAGTCTAACTTAGATCAAGAAAAATCATTTCCACTGCTCTGGTGGAAGAGACTGACCCAGAGATTAGTAGGAAAGACCTTGTGATAGATTAGTGTGAGGTGGTATCAGTAACTGGTCCTCAGAGCTACCATAACAAAACACCACAAGCCTAGGATTTAAGAAACAGACATTTGTAATCTCATAGTTCTGGAGGGTTAAAGGGTTTTTAAAAAAGTATTGCCGGGGCCATGTTCACTCTCTCTTGTTTCAGTCCCGGCTTCTGGTATTTTCAAGCATCCCTTGACTTACATATGGTCATCTTCCCCCTGTGTCTCAGAGAGTGAAGACAAGAGCTAATGCAACACAGGACTTGAAGGTGTAGCCACACAAGCTATCATAACACATTTGAAAGTAATACTTTAAAAATTAAAACGTGATTCTATGATTTTGTCTCATGCAATAGGAAATGTAGCCACTTATAAGGGCTGGTCAATTATAGGATGCCATTTGGGCTTCCTTGCTCTGTTGTGTGTTGTATCCAATAGACTGCATGTTCAGGCTCTAAAGCAGCATCCAGGCCAAGGTGGTAGTCTCCAAGAACTGCTCTGGGCCAATGCCTGACTATCACAGAAGTTCAAGGGTACTTCCAAAGGCTGTAATCAATCAGTTTGTATTTCTCCATATCCTTTCTTTTCACAGGTATCAAACAGACATGTGCAATACTCAATGCCTTCCCTTTACCCCCTTTCTCCTATCCACATCTATAGAAGTTGGGCAGACACACCTATAGTTGGAGTAGTCTGAAAAATATAGGCAGTAAGAAGGAATTTTTTTTTGGTTGGGTCATCCACTTCTCATCTAGCAAAGATGATTTCAATCCAAGTGATTGGCAGGTCATGAATTGTCCCTGGCACAAGGTAGACCAGATGCCCATTTGCTGATAGTGATGTTGGAACATTGAAGACAATTCTTTTACTATTTGGATTCAAGTGTTTAAAGGGGATAACAGTTGGGTTGACTGGTCATCACTGTTACACTGCCTTACACAATAATAACAAAGAGCCTGGGGACACTTGCAAACAGTCAGAGTAACACAGTCTCATAGCTTTTTTGGTCATTTACAAAGAGGCTCTTATTGCCCTTGGTGGAAAAGAGAACAGTAGGCTTGCCGTATAAATATTTACTTTTGTTCATGTGAGTGTGTGTGTGTGTGTGTGTGTGTGTGTGTGTAAGCCACAGGTCATAGCATTTGTCTTCCTCTATCACTACCAATCTTTATTTTTTGACATAGTGGCACAGCTCTAGCTGATCCTGGAGCTCACTGTTTAGGCTGGCTGGCCAGTAAGTTCCTAGATCATTCTGTCTCTGACTACCTGGTGCTGGGGTTATAGTTGCACATCATTCACACTTGTCTCTTTTACATGGGGGCTAAGGCTCTGGATGCAAGTCCTCATGTTTGCAGGGAAAGCACTTATGCTAACTAAAGCCATCCAAGTACATCCAGTAAGCATTTAAATGCTTAGCCAAGACAGGTATATTTTGTAAAAATCCTATTCTAGAAAACTCTGGAACCAGGTGGGGCATCTGAATTAGTGTCACTAATTACTATAATATCTACAGACTCACTTGAGCACTCCAAGCACACAGGGGTAGCCCACCACTATTTACTAGGAAATAGCATATCTACACACAGGAAGATTAGTCAGAAACTTCTATGCTATCAGTCAAACACGACATCTTTAAGTGTTGCCCCACCCTGATCCCTGCCAAGCTGATAACTAGGGATAAATTCCAGCACAATCTGTGGTGACATGTTAGCACTGATGAGAGAAGAAAGATTACACTCCAAAGAAACTGTGAAAATCCACACACATGTCCCAACCAGCCCAGGAGGACTTCTGTAGCTGGTTTTGAGGGTGCCTGATCAAGAGAGATAGAACGTAAGATTCATATGAAGAGTGAAGTATCTTGGGGTGCAGAATTTAACATCCACACAAGAAACTCGGTGTCTGGTAAGCTTGCTAAGGTCTTACCAACCTGCTGGCTTGGTGATGCCTGAAAAAAAGCTACAACTGGAACTCAGCAAAGCAAACATGTTTGAATACTGACATGTAACAGAGGAAGAGACAAAGAGGCTGAATAAAGGGGGACATGCTGGGATAGATACATTACGGGATGCTGAATGCTTGGTAGAGGACTGCAGTTCATAGAAGAGCCAAGAAGATGCTTAATCCTCCAAGACCACATGGAACTTTCTGGTAAAGGTGAATCACTGGAAGTGTCAGTCCTCCAGAACCTATAATAAGGAAGGCAGCCATGAAGTTTGATAAAACCCTATACAAATAGAGGCCAGGTGGCAGTACAGAAGCCAAGTGGCCAAAATTATTTCAATGATTGTCAAGGTTAAACATATAACTATCTAATCAAAGACCTGAAATGAAAATCTATCTGAAGACAAAAGCTAAAAGATCCATGTAAGCAGAAGAGTGAATAAAGGCAAAAAGTCTTTTGTGTTCCATTCATGCACTCACCAGCCAATAGGTGTTGAGTAATCAAATGGGCAAAATGATAGGGCCAATAGACATAAATCAGTCTTGTCATCAGTCACTTGGGAATAACTGGACCAGCAGTACATGACTGTTAACTTACCAATCCCAAAACTATTTAATCTTCCTGCCTTAAAATTCTTCATTCTGGACTTTAAGTAAATTAACTATCAAATGTTCTAGTGAATATCCTAATATTTTACTTATTTGTACTTTGGGCATCAGACGGTTCTGCATGTTCTCACTACCTCATTTAGAAAGTTTTAGAGTTCACAGAAAACAGAAGACTGAGTGCATCACTGTGGGGCATCCTTACTGATTGCTTTAGTGCACTTTAGTGCATAGAACAGTATCACAAACTGAAACTAGAAATGAGAGGTAGAGAGAAAAAGGAGACGTGAATGGTTGCTTATTCAAAAAAAAAAGGTTGAACAAGAAGCAATTAGCTTCCTTTGTATGTCTCCTTCAACTGTCTTGCATATGAGGAATTTTCTGTCTTCCATGAATATTCAGGATAGATTGGTAATCTGAACCACCCATCCCATAGAATCTAGAACAATTTGACCCAGGCAATCTTAATGCTGCCAAAGAAGAGCTTCCTAGAAGACAAACAAGGCTGCTACCCAATTAATGTGGATCATGAAGACCCTCTTCTCTTGCTCTTTGGTAGCATTGTGAAGTTCTCTTGGGACACCAAATTAGCGATGATGTAATTGTTGATATTTATCCATAGGAAGTTCTAAAAGTAGGCGAGTGTGCATGTGTGTGTATGTGTATATGTGTGTATGTGTGTATGTGTGTATGTGTGTATGTGTGTATGTGTGTATGTGTGTATGTGTGTGTATGTGTGTATGTGTATGTGTGTGTATGTGTGTGTGCATATGTGTGTGCATGTGTGTGTATGTGTATGTGTGTATATGTGTTTGCATATGTGTGTGCATGTGTGTATGTGTGTATGTGTGTGTATGTGTGTGTGCATATGTGTGTGCATGTGTGTGTATGTGTATGTGTGTATATGTGTGTGCATATGTGTGTGCATGTGTGTATGTGTGTATGTGTGTGTATGTGTGTATGTGTGTGTATGTGTATGTGTGTATGTGTGTGTATGTATATGTGTGTATGTGTGTGTGCATATGTGTGTGCATGTGTGTATGTGTGTATGTGTGTGCATGTGTGTGTATGTGTGTATGTGTGTGTATGTGTGTATGTGTGTGTATGTGTGTATGTGTGTAAGTGTGTGTATGTGTGTGTATGTGTATGTGTGTATGTGTGTGTATGTGTATGTGTGTATGTGTGTGTGCATGTGTGTATGTGTATGTGTGTGTATGTGTGTGTGCATATGTGTATGTGTGTATGTGTGTGTATGTGTGTATGTGTATGTGTGTATGTGTGTGTATGTGTATGTGTGTATGTGTGTGTGCATGTGTGTATGTGTATGTGTGTGTATGTGTGTGTGCATATGTGTGTGCATGTGTGTATGTGTATGTGTATGTGTGTGTATGTGTGTGTGCATATGTGTGTGCATGTGTGTGTATGTGTGTATGTGTGTGTATGTGTGTATGTGTGTATGTGTGTATGTGTGTGTATGTGTGTGTATGTGTGTATATGTATGTGTGTATGTGTGTATGTGTATGTGTGTGTATGTGTGTATGTGTGTATGTGTGTGTGCATATGTGTGTGTATGTGTGTGTGTGTATGTGTGTGTGTGTGTGTGTATGCATGCATGCACAGGCTTGCATAGAGATATATCAATGCCCAGCTACTAGAGAGATTAAGATTCATCACTGTCATACAGTTCTCCCGAACAGTGTGCTGTCTGTAGAGTCTATGGAGTAATTGGAACCATAACCCTTCCTCCTTCAAGAGATAGCAAAAGGTATTAAGAAAAAATAAAAGACATAATGTAAGCTTCTGTATATTTGATTCCTCTTTGTGACTACAGTATCGCCCCTAGCGTCAACTACCTACCCAGTGCCACAGAAAGGGCTGCAGCAAATATTGCCAGTCTCAATCCTGCTCGACTTTAACCAGACATGTTCACTCCTTTCCTGTGTGCTTGTTGTTTTTGTGCTGTGGAATATGGAAGCTATGGATATGATCTACTTCTTAGCTGTTGCTTCAGCCCTGATTATTCCATTTTATGATGCAATGCTGACAGCTTTCCTTACTATCTTATGTACACGTTAAATGTAGACGGTCTTATTCCCCTTCTTCAACTTGGGGTTTAAGATATAGACAAGATATTACCAACAATGGTCCCTGATCAGACAATGTAAACAAAGTAAAATCTCATTTTAGTGTCCCTTGTGCACCTGGTCCCATGACTTTATGTTTGGTGAGTGAAGACATTGTCTTCTGGTTTACTTCTATGTTGCCTATAAAACTGACAACATTCAAACTCTTCCTCAATAGCTGTTTCCCATAAATGTCCCATTTACTGAAAGAGCAAAAGAACCTCCTGTTGCCAGAGGCCGGGGCTAAGCTGATGATGAGTCACAGTTTGTCTGCTTAACTTTTCTACTTGCCAGCTAGGAGCGAAACTACCTCTTCTTAGGAAAGAGAGGAAATAGCATCGTAATGAACATCGGAGAACAGATGTTTAAAATAATTGGCTTTCTTCCCATCTGCTGCAGCTCTGATAATGGCACGTAGACTAACCCCCATGTGGTTGGTGCATGCCAAATTGCACCTGTGGCACTAGGAGAGCTGAGGGATAATGTAATACAGAGACCCAAGGCAATACATTATACAGAGAGAAAGACCTTGGAACACAGAGCTCTAAATGGGATGTCTCCATCAAATCCCTCCCCTTAGAGCTCAGGGAATCCTAGGAGAAGAGATGGGATGAGTTTTAAGAGCCAGAGGGGTTGGAGGACACCAGAAGAGCAAAGTCCTCTCAATCAACTGAGAAAAGCTCATATGGTCTCACAGAGACTAAGACCACAGGCCCAGGACCTGGACAGATCTGTACCAGGTCCTCTGCATATGTCTTAGCTTTCAGATTAGTGTTTTCATGGGACTCCTGAGTGTATGAACAGGTAGGTCTCTGATTCTTGTACCTTCTCTTGGGGTTATTTTCCTTCTGTCCAACTTTGATGTGATAGGTTTTTGTTTTATCATATTATATTTTATTTTATTTTGTTGTATTTCACCTGCTCTTAGCTAATGAAAGACAGAAGGGGCGGATCTGAAGGGAAGAGAGGAGGATCTGGAAGGGGTAGAGGGTCGGGAAACTGTGATCAGGATAATATTGTATGAAAAAAACAGTCTATTTTCATTAAAAAGGAAAATATTATCCAAAAATAATAATAAAATAAGAGGCCTTAGCTATGATGAACCGACGTCAGGAATCAGGTCCATGATCTGCAGACACTAAAATGGAGGGCCTTTATGTTCTGAAAGGAAGTAGAGAATAAGCAACTGCTTCTCGACTGACTGGGGGCGGGGCAGGTGGTGCCTTGACCACACCTTTCCTTCTTAAACTCTTTTTTTAATAGAACATTTTATTTATTCTTTGACAATTTCATACTCTGCATTTTTTCAATATTTTTGTTTATTTGGGGGATTGTAATTTAATTACAGCCTCTCTACCATTCTGTCCCTCCCTCTGAACCCTCTAATAGACCCCTCCTCACTGCCCTTGAAATTCATGGCCTCTTTTATCATTGTTATTGTACACACACACACACACACACACACACACACACACACACACACACACACACGTGCATTCTTTGTGTAGTGTTGAGCCTTGCTGGGCTTTGCCCCATTCAGTTTGGCATGTTTGTTGGTGTCCTCCTTGTTCAGCTCATGTTCGGATGGCTATGTTGATGAGACTATACAGGAAGGCTTCTGACATACATTGTATCTCGACTGCCCTTCTAAAACTCTTAAAGCATTGGTGGTATTTTGTTGTGATGAGTAGACAAGACGTTTGAACTTCAGAGACATTCAAAATAAGTCATGGTGTGGATGAAGCCTATGAGATGGTGCCTGCCTACACATTGAGGACATCATACAAACTTGCACATCTAAGGAGAAAGAACAATGGAAAACTTAAATGTGTCTCTCCTCCCAACAGTGAGATATTTAAAGTACCTTCCTTTATGGTGAATTTTTGACAAACAGGGACCCAGAATATACATGTTCTGTGAAACCATGCCTTCTAGACAATTCATAATCAACAACACTAGGCAACTACTATACAAAAACTGGTTCAAGACCAGAACCAGTCCAAAATATTCGCCCTTTCTAGGATAAGCTTTATATCTAAATATGATTTCACTGACACAGGCCTATGGCCTAAAAGAGAAGGGATCGTCTTCTAAACACACACTAGGAAGTCGGACTGCACCTCCCAGACACCCTTTGCTTGACACAGGTACACTTGGTACTGATCTGCTTGACACAGGTACACTTGGTATTGATCTGCTTGCTTGATTTGCTTTGTTCTGTTGCCTTGGCATTTGTTTAAGACAGTCTCCGTATATGGCTGGCCTTGAAGTCAGTGCAACCTGCCTTAGCCACTCCAGGAAGGTCTGAAAAAGACAGCTGTTGTTTAAGGGTCTTCTGTGGAGTTTGAATTTTCTGGATGCCAAAAGAGGAGGGTCTAGCCAGCCTTGCCTGTCTTTTCTGAGAGACAGCCAGAGTCTAGAGACAGTCTGATTTGGGCAGCCAAAAGTTTTAGCACTGATCTTTTGTAAAGAAAAGTTGAGACTTTGCCCAGAAGAGGGGAGAGACAGTGGAGGGAATAGAGCCTAGGGATGACCTGACCTGCACACTGGGCAGGCATGTCCATTCGGAGGTTTCCTGCTTGCCTACCCAGGCAGTGGGCAATTCTCGAGTTCCTATTTTCTGCACCTTTATATAGAAAGTATACTCACTACTGTGTCGTGTGATTCCAAGACATCTTAGGGAAGGGCCTCACAGACAGCAGATGATCCTGAGTTAGAGAGCCACAGCCTGTTGACCTTTTCAGAACTCTTTTCTGGAACCTCTAAATTAGCTCCTTGCTTCTCTCAGGGCTGGATGTGGAGCAGAGTAGTGGGACTAAAGCCCTTCGGATGGGCAGCGGAGTCCAACAGCCTGGGAAAGCCACTTTCTCTGCAGCACACTGCAGACCTAAGTTAGGAAGTCAGAAAGGTGTCAGTCCTAAGCTCCACCCCCTTGCTATGCAAACGCCCAAGTCTTTTAAATGCCTGTGTGTCAATCCTGCAGGACTGGAACAGCTTATGGGAATAAAGGTTATTTCATCTCACTGTTTCAGAAGTTTCACTCTCTCATCATAAGGACACAGGGCAGTCAACATTTGATCACATGGCAGTAGACCATGAACATAGAAATTGACTAGAACCCAGAGTGGGTATGACCTCTGACCTTCAGAGGCTCATCACTAGGGACTGATTTGCACTAACCAGGCCCCAACTCCTTAAAAGCTCTACAACCTTCAAAATAACACCAGGATCCTGAGGTCAGGTTCTTACAATGTGAGCCCGTGGGAGCCATCTCAGACTCAAACTCTAACAGTATAGAGGTAAGGCACTGTTTCCTTACCTGGGAAGAAAAGAACAAACCAACCGGAAGAGTAAACTACACAATTGACACATTTAGCAGACAGAAAGTTGTTGACATTTATGTTTCCTTATGACCAGAAGCTCCATGACTGAGGGCAAGAGAGACAAGACAGCAACTCCTCCCCTGTAATCCTGTTTCTCTGGGTATGCTTACTCCAAAGGCGATGGCAGAACTGAACCCCACAGGGAAAGAAACACAGATGGGGTCGCTAACAGAAGGCTGTGGCCTACGGAACAGAAGGCACAACTTCCATATGTGTCTTCCTCCTAATCTCCTAGGAGATTCACGGTTCCGGTTATTGCCGAAACACTGGCACTTTAAGATCTAAGTGATGTAAGACTCCATCAGCTCTTCAATACAAGGAAGACTGAAGAAGAGGGAACAGTTTCAGGTAATACAGTTTGGGAAGACTTTGTTAACAGGCCAAGTTCGATCTGGTCATCTGTTAAAAACACATCATTACATTGTATCTGTTTATTGTGAAGGAGTTCTGCACCGCACAGCTCTCCTGTGGAGGTCAGAGAGCAACTTGTGGAAGCCAGTTCTCAGCTTCCACCATTTGATTTCAAAGGCAAAACTTAGGTAGCCAGACTTGGAGGCAAATGCCTTTACCTGCTGAGCCTTCTCCCCAGCCTCTCCCTGGTCACCTTTAGTAGGACAGAATTTAAATAGAATTCAGCTATACCACTGGGATGAAAGGGGTAGGAAAATACCTCAGTCTTTATCAAAATTTTGGCTATAAGGTAATTCCTGCAAAGTTTTGTTTCTGTTGCAATTTTTTCTACATTTTAATGCCTTTTTTAAAAACAACATTAAAAAGTCTAAAGTATTTACCAGATGATACAGATCTGCTGAGTTTTCAGCTAAGTTTCAAAAGTTTTATGAGATCACTTCTTGAACATAATTGTAACAATATGGCCTATTAGTAAAGCAGGGGTCTTTTTCTACCTTCTTCCTGTGGCCTTGAGGACACAACTTCCCTTTGTGTTCATAAGACTCCAAACGCAGAAATTATGATGGTTTCCAGTTGATCAGAAGCTGTTGTTATCAATAACAAACAAGCAAACAAAAGCCCCTTTATTTCTTAGGACCATCTGAAGTCACCACGTGACCTGGCTAGAGTCCAAATTTTCCTAGCCTCTACCTACTCTGATCACAGTATCTACCCTCTTTAACTAAAATTCTTTTCAAAGTAAGTTTTAATGCAGGTTTTCTCTACCACCAATTTTCAGTTCTGAAGCTACCTACCACACCTGCCTCGACCAGGGTAGCTCTTCTTTTTTTCCCCCTTTTAATTGTCACAGGTTGCCTGAATTAAGACTTCAAAACATTTGGGGGGCGGGGAGGGAATCATAATGATATCCCTTAATAATAAAGTTGGTTTTATTAGTTTAGTTGCTAATACTTTTTTTCAGCTAAACATAGATATTAAAATGCTGTACTCCTGTGTGAAAATATTTCGAAAGTATTGTGTGTTTGAGGAATTTCATTAGGGTGGGGAAGCTGGGCCTCTGCATCCTGTCCCAGTTGCCTTGAGGGCCTGGCTGCCAAAAATCTAAGTTTTCCCCATGGGAGGACCATATACACATCAGCCAAGAAGGTCATCCTCCAGCCAGAGCTCCAGAGAAAGAAAATGATCCAACGGGCTATGAAATTGGGCCAAGCATTTACTACAGACAAAATCCGTCTAGGAAGCATCGACCCAGTTAGTGAGGAGACGTCACCCTCACTCCACCGTGCTTTTATTTTTATGTTTCTATGTGGGTCACAGCACAGAAAAGTCCATGGAGAATTTTCCAGGGAAGAGGCAGAAGTCACAACTGAGAATTGTTGACCCCGGTTTTTTTTTTCACAAGTTGTCACATGAAAGAAAAGCTAAGGCCATAGGGTTTTAAAACTGTGCTTGCCCAAATTTGGGGATTTCATAGATTGGAAAACATTTGTAAGGAGTTGGGAGAGTTGATTTATTGCTGTTAACATTTCCTTTGGCCAAGAAAATGAACATTTTTAACTTTTGTCACCCAAATTCCTTCTCGGAGAGAGATGTAAATGTCTACCCTACAAACACTCCCAAATCTCAATGACAAACCAAAGTTTTAAGTCCTCTAAATTTGACCTTGGGCAACGAGAACATTGATTGGACTTACGAGTACAGCGTGAGTCAAGGGTGCACTGACAGGAGCAATTGTGGCCCCAAAGCAGCCACACACAAAGTCTTCACCCAACATGGATGGTGGCTTCCTCTTCAGCTGCTGGTGGAGCCCCTGTCCCTAATCTTCCCCAGCTCATACACCTCAGTCCTTCCCAGACTCAGAGGCCACATGTAATTAGAGCAGAGCTGTATGCACACGGCTGGGGGAGGTGGCCATACACACTAGTGAGGGTTCAATCCCCTTCCCACGCCCTCTCTAGGAGATGATGACAGCAGTCCTCGGGCTCCATGGGTGCCCGCTACCAACAGGTAGGGCTTATCTCAGGAAGGCGAGAGTAGTTTGTCTAGAGGATGGTACTTTACACCTCTGATCTGCATCGTTTAATAAAAAGCCATGCGAGACTCCTTACAGAGAGAAACAGGCTATTTCTTTTCTCAGTAGGTCAGTTGGTCCCTCGGGCTTATGAAGGTGCCTAACTTGGCTTACATATTTTGTTTTGTGTTCCCTTTAAACCAAGGTAAGTAGGAGAACACCAGGCAACATACTGGGTCCCTAGACTTAAGAAGATTAAAGACGCCCAAAGCAGCCCACGCCTGAACTGGAAGAGAGAGTTCAACAGGTCAGAGGAGAAATCCCTGTGGGATAACCAGCTCTCAGCTTGTGAGATTCGATAGAAAACCAAACACACAAAGTCTTTTAGGGCTTTATTTTCCTCTGTCCAACCTTGAGAGTGATGGGATGGTGGTGGGGGTGGGAGTTGGGGGCGACCACAACTCTACCAACTTCTCTGCTTCTCGCCTTTCAGAGCTTACCGATTCCTTTCCAGCAGGTGGCAGAACGCTCACATAGGAAATTCCTAAACCATCCAACATTTTTTATTTATTTTGTCTCTCAGAAGATCCTTGGTATCAGTTCTTTAAAAGCCAGCAGGGCTAAAGGTGTGATTAGCAGGCACATGTCTCTGAATTCAACCACCAAGGTGAAAAACATTTTTTGTAAATGGTTCACGTGTTGGGAAGGATGCTGCAAATTCTAAAACACATTCCACCCCACAATCCTATCTACATGACACTTTGGCTTTCACAGAGAAGCAACAACGGCAGAAATAAGCACAACACAGGGAAAGCCTGGGTGATAAACTGCAAAGGCCCTGTCAATACCCTCTACCCCTTAGACAACCCAGCAGGTAGCTTCTGCATTTAAAAACAGCACTAGCCCCAATGAAAGCTTTGACTGGTCATCTGTCGCCTGTGTTTGTGAAGGTGTAATTTTAGTCTTTTCCAAGAACAAATCAGTCCATGGATTTGGCATTGCCTCTTTTTAAGGAGAAAAGTTGTGCGGTTGTCAGTTACATGAAAGAAAAACCGTGATTCAGTGTCTCTGTACTGGAATTCATATTTCAAGGCGAAAAGCCATTTCCTAAAACATATTCTAGCTGGATATTTCAGGTATAACACAAGTCAGATGGCTTGCTTTCTAGGACTAAGCATTTCAGTCTGCAGTACCCTGCCCTGAACAAGAAAGCTAATAGAAAATCACCCCATACAACAACAACAATCCCACACCTCACAGTTCTTAAAGAAGCCACTGCAACTTAGGAATCGGCTACAACTGTGAGCTTTGTGAGTTGTTGTGAAAAACAATTTGAACTAGAAAAGTAAAACTAACTGGGCTTCTCTGAAACATAAAACAATCATATACACAGCGCCACTCTCAGATCTAAGCGAGTGAGAAAATGAACCCGGGAATGAAGGTCCTAGCATTAAGTATTAAGCAGCCTGAATTTGATTTTTTAGAGTCACACTTCCTCTTCATGTTCCCCTCTCTGCTTTTCAGTTTCAGTCTGGTCTTATCCTCCTCCCCAAATAACAGTGTCCCCAAGATGTCCTGGCTCTGTCCCTTCTCGAATGGTATCCACCTCGAGAGACCGAATGTTTTTTATTGCTGGAAAGAACCTGGCAGGAATCAATGCAGCTGCTTCTATGGGGAATGAAACCTGACCTGAGAAAGAGAGTCCTTAAAGTCACTGCTCAGCACCCCTGGGGTCAGGATTTACCCCATCATCACCATCCTGTCACCTCAAGGTTTGTCATTGTCACCAGTCAAAAGTACCTGGCTTCATCACGCCTTCTTTAGAAAACAGCCCTTTGGTGGACTTTTTACACTTTTTCAGAAGAGACAGACAGGGCAAGCAGGAGACAACATCTTGAACTGTGGGTACTTTCCATTTGAGGAATCCCGCTCTGCCTGTATGTGACTCATGCTTGAAACATGCAAACGCCAAGGTCTACGCTGTGGGCTGTGGCGAGCTGATCCTTGGCAACCGAACAAACTGTGAGCTCTGTGAAGTGGGGTCTGTTGTACTCACACCCATACTCCCTGATTCGTGTCTCCATTGCCACCTTCACCACCACCTCCTTAGTTCCCTGTCTTGCTTGGGTCTAGTCCTTTTAATCAAAACTCTAGAATTAGTAAATATCTATCATCCATGTACACTTTGACAGCCTTTAGGTTATTGTTTGACATCTCTAGAATTTCAATTGAACCACCTTAGGGGGAAAAGACTTTTGCCCCCACAGTAGGCCTCCAATCTGAATGATCAGCTGCAAGACCTTCGTGAGCAAAGCCCTAACCACTCCCCCTGTGCACAGCCAAGTTTTTCGGTCTTTGGGAGAATAGCAAATTGCTCATGAGAACAGCTCTCTCCTCCAGTGGCCTACTGATTCCCTCCTACTCTTTGCCTCTTCTTAGGATATGCATTCTCTTCTAAAGTAATCTAAAACCTAACATCCTGCTGTCTTCTCCTTCCCCAGCTGTAGAGACCTAGAAAACACCACGATGTTGCTCATTTAGATCTGCCTGTGTTGCTCAATGAACACCAAGATGCCTGTTTGCCACGTCCTGCTCCAGCTCACCTCATTAGCTAGAGTCCTGTTTTCACCCTGTAACACACTAGGGGTTGCTGTTGCAATGTCCATGCTCAAGGAGCTTAGATGAGAAGTGACGGAGGCTTCGGAGTCCTGGGAAACATTCTAGCTAGGCCTCTGTCTTCACAAGATCTGTGCAGCACATAATTCCTGGACAAACCTCTCAAACAGTACAACTTAAGAGGGTAGCTGGACATCACCAAGCTGAGTGTTTGAGTGTAAGGCTCACTGGCACAACCACTTACCTTGATAACTGCTGGATGTGCCCACTAATCCTTACTTGCCACCACAAAGTTCTGCTTAGACAACCAAGAGGTAAACACTATCAGGCAGAATTACGCATACCAACTATACCACAACAGCTGGGAAATACTTGAGTTTGTTCCTGCATTTCACAATCATCTTTCTTGGTATGTGATAGCTAAGACTTTGGGAAGTAATTCTTTATATACAAATAACTACCATCAACCTCTGTCAGCCCCCAGTTTAGCTGCAGCAAAATGCTCACAGATGGCCAGTCCCTGGCTTCAGTCAACTGTGCATCAATCCTGGGCAAATATGGGAGGAAATGGTATACCCTATATCGAAGGTCTTTTCAAATTTCTAGGCAAGTTGTCATGACAAAGGAAGCATTTTGATAAATTGTGGATTTTTATTTATTTATTTATTTATTTTATTTATATGACACTGTAGCTGTTTTCAGACACACTAGAAGAGGGCATCGGATCCCATTACAGATGGTTGTGAGCCATCATGTGGTTGCTGGGAATTGAACTCGGGACTTCTGGAAGAGCAGTCAGTGCTCTTAACCGATGAGCCATCTCTCCAGCCCCAGATTGTGGATTTTTTTAAGGTTTAAAAAAAAATGAGAGAGAGACAGAGAGAGAGAGAGAGAGAGAGAGAGAGAGAGTGTTGGGGGGAGGTCTGATAACAATTTGTAGAGACCAGTTTCTTCCCCCATGGTTTTAGGTATGGAGCTCAGGTGGTGTGTTGTTTTTGTTTGTGGAGGAGTTGTACAAAAATTTTTAAAATTCATTAATGAAAAAATATCCACCAACTTACCTCCAAGTATGAACAATTAACATTTCCACGCAGAGAATGAATCTTTATAACTTTAATTTTCTTCAAAACTTATTTTTAATGATGGTTCTTAAATGTTTTATAATCTCCCTTTTAGCCCACCACCCCACCAGAGGGAGTGGGAAAGAAAGGCTATGAGGGAAGTGGTCTTGCTTAGAAAGGTTCTTTGGTGCAACTCCCAACTGTGTTGTATGGACATCAGCAGTTCAGTTCACAGGTTAGCGGGCAGCAGCAGCTCTATCCACTTACAAACACGTCATGGATACACCAGCAGTCAAATTCAGTAGAGTCGAGTTAGCAACAGCAGTGACACAACCCAGAAGAGACAGCCAGGCATCAGCCTTGGCTTGAGTCAGCAGAAGGGACCAGAGAGGAATGCCTGGAAAAGAGCTCGGCTGCGCCTCTCTCAGTGAAGAAGAGAAGATCAGTGAAGATGCTAGACCAACAAGCATTGCAAGGCTAGATCTATAAGCAAGCCAAGCTCAGCCCACACCAGTGTCCATCAGCTCCTATTTATACCCTCCAAACATCACCTATCCTCCACAGGTCTTGCCTCCGCACATTCGTCTGTCTCAGTTGACATTACTCAGCCAATCAGCCCAAGTCTGTAGAAATGACAAGAAACTGCAGCATATCACCAGAAGGTTTTTGGTGGATTTCTCTCTATGGAGTCCCAACAAACACAGCTCAACTACACAATGTAAAGTGAACCAATACACAAGTGTTGTTAGTAAAGAATTCATCACGTGTCCTTTCACGTGCTTGCTTTAGCAGAACATCCTTTCTCCTGTGTCTGCTTCAGCCAAATGCTCCTTCACGAGTTTGCCTTAGTATTTCATCTGTGTCCACTTCAGCTAAATGTTCCTTCACACATTTGCCCCAGCAAAACAGCATCCGACCAACCTTCCAAAGAACCCTTAAGTTTCCACTTCAGATGTGCCCCAAGAGAAATAAATATGGTATTAATCCAAGATGAAACAATATATCCCATGACTACTGCCCCTCTAGAGCTGTCGCCACCCTTTGTGATATGATATGATTGCTTCTCACAAATGCCAAGCCCCAAATTTGAAGAATCTCAAAGTGACTCAAGAACTCTGATGCAGATGCCATTCCAGGGACAGTCTTCCATGGAATGGTTTCCTTTCTGCCCTGACCTCAGCCCCAAGGAGAGAACTCCAGCCATGGTTACATCCTACTTTCTGATAAAATAGAAGGATTTTTGCAAGTACTGAGTTGGCATTTCCACAGAGCTTTACTACAGACAAGGATGAATAGGCCACGTTTATAAAAGCATGCAGAGAAATTTAAGCAAGTAGTTCTCAGTATAATTTCTTCTTTCACATATTCCAGAGATGTACTTTCATCGGTTACTAAGGCTGAGGTTATATAACTGAAACCCAGGACAAAAGAGGGTGGGAGCTGTGCCGGGGCATGTACTTAGGAAAGCTGTTGTGCTGGCTAGTTTTATAAAACTTAACACAAGCTAGAGTCATCTAAGAAGGCAAGAGCCTCAGTTGAGAAAAGACCTTTGTAATATAAGGCTGTAAGCAAGCCTAAAGGACTTTTCCTTAATTACTGATTAATGGGGAATGTCCCAGAACATCATAGGTGATATCACCCCTGGGTCTATAGTCCTGGGTTCTATAAGAAAGCAGGCTGAGCGAGCCATGAAGAGAAAGCCATGCCCCCATGGCCTCTGTATCAACCCCTGCCTCCAGATTCCTACCCTGCTTGAGTTCCTGTTTTGACTTTCTTTGATGGTGGGCTGTGATATGGAAGCACAAGCTAAATAAGCCCTTGTCTCCCCGAGTCTCTTTGGTCATGATGTTTCATCACAGAAATAGTAACCCTAAGACAGCTGTACTACAAAAAAAAAAATCAACTCTGACTAGCCCTCTGAGTATTCTGCGCAACATCTGGGAAAATCACTACAGTTAACACAATCACACAGCAGAGAGCACACAGACAGTAAGACCATGCATTCCTGCTCTAAGTCCTGATAAAAGGCCAATGAGCATTTTAGCCCTAGAACCCTAAAGCTCTACTCCTTTAAGCAGGAATGCAGAGGCAATGCCTGGTTATAGTTATTCCTGCCTGGAAACCTTCATGTGCAAATGCTGACCGAAAAGTAACAGCAGGAAGCAAATTTCACTTTAATGTTATAGATTTATCTTTTAAATTCTCTGATACTAATTCTTGTAATTTCCTAATTAAAACAGCAAAGAGGCTTATTTCTTCAGTAAATTCATCAGGAATTCTGTGTTTTGCCCCTCAAAGTCTCCTGAAAAGATTAAATTCCATAGCACTACCACCAAATAATGAATTGTTACTTTTAACTGATTTGAGAGTGAAATCTGGGCATCTTTAAAAGTTCCTCCAGCATATAACCAGGATGGGTACATCTAGGTCAGTCAGCAGAACAATATTCATTTATATATGTATGTATGCATTCATACATGCATTATGAATGAATTTATGTATTCTAAGGCAAGCTGGCATATATCTCAGACTGGCCTTGAACCCGGTAAGTAGTTAAAATTGCATCTGTTTTCCTCCTGGAGTGCTAAGATTACAAATGTGCACCACCACCCCTAATTTATTTTATGCTGCTGATTAAACCCCAGGCTTCTTGTGCTGGGTGAGCACTGTACCGAGAGCTGTATGACAAGCCTCAAGCATTGTGTGTGTGTGTGTGTGTGTGTGTGTGTGTGTGTGTGTGTGTGTGTGTGTGTACCCAG
This sequence comes from Rattus norvegicus, assembly GCF_021556685.1. Classification (NCBI taxonomy): domain Eukaryota; kingdom Metazoa; phylum Chordata; class Mammalia; order Rodentia; family Muridae; genus Rattus; species Rattus norvegicus. The sequence goes on along the minus strand of NC_141539.1, from coordinate 76,462,803 downwards.
GGCCTCATACACATTATGCAAGCACTCTATCTACCACTGAGCTATGACCTCAGCCTGGATGTAGTTGAGGATGACTCCCAATCCAGGATTCCTTCACCTCTGGGATTACAGGAGTTTACCACCAATTCTGGCTCCTAAACACTTTCTTTAAACTTTGTATACATGATTTTTTTCTGCAAAATGACATTAATCTTTCTCCTACAGATATAGAGTGTAGATAAGGCCAGAACCATAAAAAATTGGGGGTGATGAAGAAAGGAAGTTGTAACTGATATATTCGCATTGAAGCCAGCTGTTACCACTGCAGATAGAGAGCCCACAAGATTTTGATGAGCTCCTGAGGTTGTATAAGCAAACATGCAATAAATCTGTAATTCTGAGGCATAATCATGTGTTGACAGCTGATTGAATTGCCCAACTTAATGTTACCTTCAAACAAACAAGAAAGTAATTAAGACACAAAGAGAAAATGGGTAATGAGAAACTTGGTCCATGCCGTCTAAACGAAGACCCAGCGTGTGGCAGAAGACAGGCTCAGGGCTCCAGTTTTACTATGGAAACAAAGCAAAGTCACCTTGGGAAGACGCCATTAGTGCCAAGGCTGCCTTCTCTGTCTTCTCTTCCTCTGTTACTTGTAAGACTGACAGACTCAGTGGAGGTCCTGACTGAGACCACCCATTCAAATATCTCTACCTATTAGAGTAGAAAGTAGTCGGCCCCTCACTGCAGACAGAGAAGAGGGGGATTACTCCACAGATCCAAAACACCATTCAGGGCCAAATCAGATTTCAGAGTAAGAACCAACAGTCTGAACACAGAAACCAGGTCTCTATGAACTTCAGTACGTTTTCTTAAAACACCTCCAGTTTAAAGGAATAAGCCAAGTGTACCCCTCAGATACTTAAGGTCTGCATTGTTAGACTTCACCTTCTCTAAGAATAAGATTCCAAGAGCCACTTGGCTGCGGGGGTTGGCAGATCTTTCCTCACCCACACCTGATGCATCACCATGACACTAACTGAGATGCCTACATAAGGACAAATATTAGAAATGCCTTACATAATGACAGATATGCTCAAACGACGGGCATGGACCTGTGCTGGCATTTCCCATGAGCAAAAGACTCTAGTCCCTTCCAAAGGCAACATTTTAATGACCTAATTTGGTCAAGACGGTGATGATGCCCCTTAGCAACCAACACGAAGTAACTTCAGCATCCCTCCCTGTGACCCGGCTTAGCAACTAACACAGAGTAACTTCAGCATCCCTCCCTGTGACCCGGCTTAGCAACTAACACAGAGTAACTTCAGCATCCCTCCCCGCAGTTTACCCACAGCCACCCTGGCTCAACTCTTCTCTCCGCTCAGGGTAAGATATAGGTCTTCAGCTTCCTAAACAATTCTCCATGTGACAACTGACTAACTCTGGCTGAGTTTTAGAAACCAACAGTTACCAGACACATGCAATGTTTTGGATCCTCATCCTAATTTCACCCTCACAGTTGATAAAGAGTGTTGTTTTGTTCCTATGAGAAGTTCAGTGCAGTAGAGGGAAATCGAATACTTTCTGTTCAAGGGCAACTAAGCTAGGCATTATGACAGGCTCTGAGCTCAGACCTGTCTGATCTTAAGCCTGTGCACTTTAAAATAACAATAGTGGGTTCTCTCCAGCATCAGCCAAAACAATCTTTAAACAATAATTTAATTAATCATCACAAAAGCCCTGGGAAAGAAGTTTTAATTTTACCATAGTCATTACACAGAAGAACAAACTAAGGAACAGAGAGGTCAAGCAACTCCCTAACTTGCAAGGTCTGCACTGGCAGCATTAAGATTCAAACCCAGGCAGGCTGGTTTAAGCATCCATGGAGGGTTTAACGACCACACATAATGCACCCTTTCTCTCTCGGCAATTTAGTGTTTTCTATATTCATTCCCATGCATCCAAGACTTAGCCAGCGATTATAGAATGACACTCAGTATTCCCTTGGTGACCTGGTAATACTAGAACAATATAAGAAAGCCATCACCAGAATATAAGACCAAGTGATGTATATGGAGCACCAGGAGGACCTATGCATGAGGAAACAATGGAAAACTTCCCTCAGCACCAAAGGTGAGATCAGATAGGGATAAGCAAAGGTCCCCCGTAAGGGGACTGAAGATGTGGAAGGTGACCTCCCAAAACACACTCAAGGCTGCTATGTATGTGTTAGTTCATTTAGTCTTCCCATGAGGCCTCATTATTTAACAGGTAAAGACAATGAGGTATGAAAAGTTCAACAACTGATCCAAGGTCACACAACAACCAGTGTCCGAGCTAGGTTGCCTCACATCTGCCTCTTCATGATACCCTTCCTTTAAACCTAGAAGCTGTTCACAGGGGTAAACCCAAAGTAAACAGGCCAGGGTACAAGGCAAGCAATGACAGAGCCAGGAGAATTTAATCATTCTCTTTCTCCAGTCCTTACAGCAGCATTCCTTGTCTCCCATTCCCAGAGGAATAAGTACATTTCCAACCTAGAAGACTCTTCCCTGATGGCTTTCTATAGCAAGCAAGATTTCTCAGCAGATTGACACACTATGACTTGCCTTGTTCAAGTACAAAACAGCACTGGTGAGCCAGTCAAGCTCACCAAGGAAGGACCAGGCCACGGGCAGACTCTATTGGAATCAGGTTGGAGACCCTAGAAGACGCCCTAATGCCAAACTCTGTGTTAGTGGGAGAAGATCCTAGAGTTGAGTAAGGGGTGGCCGAGGCTGTACATTCAGCACCCCAACCCCCCAAAATTCTTAGCTCCATGAGAATGCTTTGGCAAGGAGAGATCTGAAATTCCTGCAACAGCTTGGGGAGGAGGTAACTAAGGATCTGCCTTCCCACAGAGTCCGTCTTTAGACTCCAGTGCTGCTAAGACTAAAAAAGAGCAAATCTGTTTTGTTAGCAAGGTTCAGGATTGAGTCAGGTTTTGTGCTGTTAGGAAAAGGGTGGGAGTGGAAGGCTATCTAAGTGTGAATCATTAGTTCCTCATCAGCACACGGGAGAGTGGGATGTTTGGGGGAAGTATACCTTCTCCAGACCTTGTGCTTGCTCTCTTCCCACTACTGAGGGGGGAAAGGGCTTTCATGTTACAGCACCCACTCGTATCCTCTTACAGCACGCCTTTTACAGTCCCCACTGCCTATAACAGAGACAAATATAGCTGCTTTGATGCTTCAGCCGCTGTGCCCTTAGGTAACCCTTTGAGTAGATTCAACATGATAGATCTAATCACTCAGACAAGAACCTGCTAGTCAAACAGTAAAAGAAGCATCCGTTACTTCTCTGTCAGAATGTTTAAAAGAGTATCGAGGTCATCGCTCATCAAGCCTCCCTCTGGGAACAGATTTAGTCCATTGCTCTTTGTAAGGCCAAAGGACTGTACACCACCTTCCATTAATATCCCCTGCCAGTCTTCAGTTCTGCTCTCACCGATCATCACATTAGGCGGTAGCCAAAAGACATAACCTTTGTAAAAAATGTACTTACCTTAATGCTCTCAGAGTATTTATAGGTCACTTACCATGCTGGCTAGTATTTGTGAATTTGTACAATAAACAAAGAGGGCTTTTTCTCTCTCCCATTTTCTTTAGCATTAGGTAAAAATCATCAGAGATCAGAACCCAAACAAATGTAATGACCTTCAGGCTATGTCATTCACACAGTGATGTTCACACTGGTTTTCTTATCCACTCCCCCAACATAGGACTTGTTTGCTCGTGAACAATCTAAAATATTTGGGAACACAGAAAGGAGGAGGAACCACAGCAGTCCCCTTTTCTTTAGCTTCTTTCCCCTGAGCTCATTCCCTGTGCGTGGATTGCCTCTCTGACCACTCATGATTAGACTTCTTTACGTCTCTATACCTGTGCCTGCTGACATGCACACACTCCCCCCCTCTCCGCCTCCCCACCTATAAAATGCCTTACAAGCTTCTCAAGGTCAGTATGTAGAAAACAGAACTCATCATGTCCTCTATCATCGCCCACATTCTTCTATATTTATTTTTAGCACCACCTACTATCACTGGTCACACCACTCTTCTTCACTCAGGGTCCCTCATCCAACCCATGTCAAAGACTTTCCTCTCAGATATGTCCATGTGCCTGGACTCTCATTGCCACCATCCTAGTTCAAATCAAAATTATCATTCCCCAAAATTGCCCACCATCTTGCCAGCTGGTTTCTCCATCCCCATTTTTATTCTTCTAATCCAAGACTTACGTTTCATCTGGTGATCTTTCTATGGTATGTTTAAGTATGTCATACTGCTCACTAAAGTCCCTTCTAGAGTCCCACAGTAAGATGAATCCCAAACGCCGTAGCTGAAGGGCACCTTCCATTTGTCTCTGTCCAAACCCACCTGTTGGCAGAATTTCTCCCTTCGCACTCCACGTTGTATCAACGCCCAGTCTCTCAGGATCCTAGGCCAGTGGTCTCATCACCTGCTTCGTGGCCCCCACCAGCATCACAAAATTGTACAGGAGAAAGGGGCTGACTATCAACGTCAGGGCTGTCTACCAACTTCATTCTTACCATCCGAAAACTCCATGCAGCTGATTAGTGTTTGCAAATGGCAAAACCCTACATTAGAAGCTACAAAGACACTTCCTTCAAGCCCGCCGTGTCTCGGCGTTTTTGTTACATCTGAGTTCAGTTGCTTAAGTCCTGAGCTGTGTGTGTTCGTACGCACGGGATCTCAGCGTTTGAGATGCTGAGACAAGGAAACTGCAAGTTTAAGGCCAGTCTGGGCTGCTAAGTGAAAACCTGTCTAAGGAGGAAAAAGTTCAAGTTTCTAGAACTATCTGTCCCTGACACACTTGACTTGCTACAGGTCTACCAGGATAGTTCTTCTTTGCTAATCTAGATCCCTCATGCCTCCTCCCAACCTCTGTTCTTTAAGTAAGCCTGCCACAGCCCCCATTACTGCGTATGCCCAGTTTAGAAAGCTTGGGTGTCAGTGTTGCTGTTGTCATCATTGTTGTTGTTATTTGGGTTTTTTTTTTTCCTGTTGGCTTTCTCAGCTGTGGTCTAAGGCACAGGGGCAGAAACCAGAAACCTTACATTTAATACCTATGTGTGGCATTGTATTGATCAGTGTTGGATAATACTTTTTTAAACCAATAGTTTTTAAGTTTTATTTTGATTACATGTATTTACTATATGTTGGGAGGGGGAGAACACAAGCATGTCAGGACAACTTGCAGGAATCAACTCTCTTCTTATGCCATGTGGGCCGTATAGACCTCTGCCTGCTGGTCCATCTGGATAACCGAGGGTGTTTTTAAAAATCTCCAAGCTCAATAAAGAGAACAGTTAGAAGAGCTATACAGCAGACTTTTGTTAGTCGGTGTTTCTAGATTGCTCCTGTTCATAAACAGAGCAAAGTAAAGAAGAGATAAGCAAAGAACATCAATCTGGAATCAAAAGACTATATCCTACATCTATGCCGTTCAGAAATATGGCTTCGTTACTGGAGTTGTGGTTATTTTCAGTTCTGGGAATTGAATCTGTGCATATCAGTGAGCACTGAAGCTCTGAGTTATAGTACCAGCCCTGGATATGGGTCTTAGTGTGTGTTTTCCCTCTTGTTAGGTAGATGACAAGACTCTTGGTATTATTAGAATTGCAAACTATCTTTCTGGTGCAAATTACAAAGTCTCCCCTTTTTCTGACTAAGAGCAAGGAATATACTGGCTAGAAGCAGGTTTCGTAAGAGTTGCATACCAATCAATACACAGATGGTCCTGTATGATACCTCTCCACCTACCAAAATCATGACTTGCACCACCTAAAATGCAGGTACTATGTCAAATTTCTTACTACCCAGTTCTAAATAAAAGGAAGCCTACCTTTAGTAAAGAGAAAGTGGACATAATACATCTTTTTCATATGTCTTTATCTTTTCATAATAGCCAATTTGTCTAACATTACCTCACTGCCATCCATCCTCTCCCAACAGTGAAGCAGAAATTTTTATCATTACCAATGGGAATAGAACTCCAGCAAGCAAAGTTTGTGCAGACACGGTAATGAAGCACAGTGGTCCCCGCTACCCCAGTGACTTCTAATAGAGAATAGCGATATGAACGCGTCAGAGAGACATGCTACAGCGGGGTTGACTATTACCTTATCAGGAATAGGACACAGAAAATCAGTGACCATCTTTTCTTTGTTTTATTCCCTCTGGGTTCCTTTAAGCATGACTCATTCACGCTCAGTTCAAGATGAGACACATAGTAGCCTCAGGGAGCTAGTTAGAGAGCCAACTGAGGATCCTGGATCCTCCTCATCCACCCCGGTTTAACCAGGCACTACTACATTTAGGTATCGTTTTACCCATCACTGCAACGAGGATTTGTGTATCTTAGATTGCAACCGCTGCAAACAAGAAAAGAAGACATTTGGTGTGACACCAATACCATATTTTGCCTGCATCCACTAGAGGACTGAAGATTTCTGCATTTAGGGTGTCCTGCTTTGCTTGTTTGGTTGGCTGGCTATATTTTGTTGTTGCCATTGTTGTCATCCTTCCTCCTCCTCCTCCCCCTCATTCATCTTCTTCGTCAACTGTCTTAGTTAGGGTTTTACTGCTGTGAACAGAGACTATGACAAAGGCAACCCTTATAAAGACAACATTTAATTGGGGCTGGCTTACAGGTTCAGAAGTTCAATCCATTATCATCAGGGCTGAAACATGGCAGCATCCAGGCAGGCATTGTGCAAGAGGAGATAGAGTTCTACATCTTCATCTGAAGGTGACTTGCCAAAAACTGGCTTCCAGGCAGCTAGGAGTAGGGTCTTAAAGCCTACACCCACAGCGACACTCGTACTCCAACAAGGCTACACCTCCTAATAGTGACGCTCCCTGGCCCAAGCATATACAAACCATCACATCTACTTGACACAAATTAGAGTTATCTGGGGAGAGGAACTTCGAATGGGAAAAAAATGTCCCCATCATATTGGGGGCCTGTAGGCAAGTTTGTAGGGAATTTTCTTGATTTGGTTGATGTGGTGTCACCCCTGGAAAAGTGATCCTGGATTGTGTAAGGAAGCAAATTAAAAACACTAGAAGAAGGGAGTAAGCATTAGTCTTTCAAGGCGTCAGCATCAATTCTCAAGTCCAGATTCCTGCCTTAAGTTTCTGCCGTGACTTCCCTTAGTGATGGAGTGTTTACCTGGAAGTGGAAGCTAAATAAACCCTCCCCCCACCACGCTGCCTGCAGTTGTGATTTTATCACAGGAATAGAAACGTAACTAAGAAATAGGGTATTTACCTCTTTCCATATGACTGCAAATGGGGTGATCTTAATATTGTCTACATCTTCACCCAGGGCCTTACTCCTCAAAAGAAATTTAAGTAGCAATATGTGCGTGGTTTCATGCGTTCTATATAAGAGACTTTCAGTGTGCCTTTCTGCACAGAGGATGGGTCAATTCATGGAACTACTGATTTGCAGGAGTTTAGACATATGTATCAATTATTTTCTCCTTGGAAAGCAACAGGTTCACACTGGAGTGGGAAGGGGTGTGAAAGCTGACAGACACAGGAAGCTCCCACCTCCCAGGAAACTTTAGAGAGGACATGGACAGACAGTAAGGCTAATAAATAATGCGGGGGGGGGGGTGTTCAGAATCTAAGTATCTGGCATTGCAATGGCTGAAATGGCACCAAATTTGGAACTTTACATGCTAGCAATACTCCTAAAGTATTTTTTTATTCTTCAAGAGTAAAACATACTTGCCAAGGATTAAAAACAGAAATATTTAACTTGGGAAAGATTGTATTCTTTTTGCTATTCCCTACATAGACATACTAAGGTCTATTTTCAAATTTAGTTTGGTTTTGATATCGATGATGTCTTAGTTAGCAAGAAAAAAAACTAGCCCACAGACAGAAGGCCAAGAGAAGCCCACTGAGGTGAAACCATGATCCCTCTTACCATCAGATACCAGGATCCTGCAGCAAGTCTTGGGGGAACAAGGACCTGCTTATCCAAAAGAATTATCAAAGCCATGTCCCTGATATCTCTCAGTACCTTAGATCCTAGATGAGCCATGTCTGTGGTCCTACCACAGAGACCTATGAACAACTGTTGATCTTCACTAAACAGCAGGAGGCCTTGCTGGGAGAGGTGAGGCATTAGAAAAAGCCACTTGGAATGCTGGGAATCCTCAGGTGCACCTCAGCCTGATTACAAATCTTGACTTCAGTCCTAGCTCTGAAAGATACCAGATACAGAGGGAGAGAGGGGGGACAAAACTGAGAAAAACACTTAGTTTCTGCCATTCTGGAGATAAAGAATGAGACATGTAACAGATGGGGTGGTGTGGGGCAAAGGGTTTAATAAGCTTCACTATTGGATTAGGTATTCATTTGATTTAAGCTGGCCCGTGTGGGGGCAGAAACAGAAGGAGACCACGCTCCTCTGACTCCTCGTGCTACAGGGTGCACAGCACTATCATGTGGACAAAACTGATGGAGCCTTACGTGCACATGCTGGGGAAAGAAGCACTCAGCTGTGAGGGCTGTGACTGCACCAGACACAAAGTCAGGGCCAAAGAAAGAACAGCTCAACGACAGTACAAATGTGATATTGCAAAGTTTAAAAAAGATCCTGGCCTACCAAAGAAACAATCAGAGAGTAAAGAGACAGCTGATAAAACGGAAGATGACCCCTGCCAATATTCATTTGACAGTGGAGTCATATCTAAAATATATAAAGAATTAAACAATGAACAAAAGAGTAAATAATATACTCAACAAACAGAATGGAAAATGAATGAATGCTTTTTCAAATGAGGTATAAACGGCCAATAAATACAAAAAGGAAGTCCAACATCCATAACCACCAGGGAAATGCAAATCAAAATGACACTGCAATTCCATTTTTTCCTTTACTGAAAATAGGTTTTTTTTTCCTCATATAATATATCCAGATTAGGGTTCCCCTCCCTCTACTCTCCCCAGTTCTTCCCCAACTCCCCTCCTACCCAGATCCATCTGCTTCCTCTCCCTTTCTCTCATTAAAAAGCAAACGTGCTTCAAAGGGATAATAATACAATATAATAAAATAAAATAATAAAACAAAAACTAAAACATCCGAATAGGACAAAACAAATAGTAGGAAAAGAGCCCAAGAAAAGGCACAAGAAAGAGATAAGGCACAGAGACCCATTCCTTTGCACACTCAGGAACCCTACCAAAGCACTAAGCTGGAAGCCATACTATATACACAAAGAACCTACAGGGCTAAAAAGGGGGAAAATGTAAAATGTAAATAAAAAGCGTTAAAAGTGCTAACAGGTTCCACTGAGTTTGTTTTCGGTTACATCAACTGCTGTGCAAGCTGCCTCCTCCCCTTAAGAGTCGTTTGTTTCCCCAGAGAGGCTCCCTTGGAGGAAAGCAAATCTTCACTGCAGGTCAGTATCGATTGGACAGAGCTTCTGTGTTAGGGATGGAGGCACGAGTTCACTTCTGCTGTCGGCTCTAGGGCCCCATCTGGTGCAGGTCTGTGCAGACCTGTGCTTGCTGCTTCAGTGTCTGTGAGCTCCTTTGAGCATTCTTCATGCTGATTTAGAGGCCTTGATTTCATGGTGTACTCTCTTCCCTCTGACTCTTGCATTCACCTCCTCTTCTTCAGGGTTTCTGAGCCCTGGCGGAGGGATTTGATGGAAATGTCTCGTTTAAGACTGAGTGTCCCAAGTGTTCTTGCGTGTTGTCTGGCTGTAGGTCTGATATAGGTTTAATCTATAACCATATGTCCAGATATGCCTGATAGACTCACGACTTGGAATCAGCATTAGTAAGGGGCACTCCTCCCCTTACTAAAGCATGTCAATTTGGATGGCGTGTTATACCTTTCCATAGGTGTAACCGTCACCTACTATCTGATTAGGGCAAATGCAATTGAACACCTGTACTTTTCCATTACTCCTTACGCTCAGGTCACCTTTTCTTTCTGTTCTCTTTTCCATCTCTGTTTCCCATGTCTCCCTAATTTCCTCTACCCGTATTTCCCCCATAAGGGCCTTTCTCTGTCTCTCAGGGAAAAGAATGCAAATCAACTTTCAAGTCATTCAGAGTCTCAGAGGGAAAGACTTCCAAGACCGCCATTCCTGGACCGCCATTCCTGGCACCAGCACTGTTTGACATCTTACAGCGTATGACTTCATCTAGCACACTATTAAGCTGACAGAGGGGCCACTCTCCTTTCCAAGTTACCGAAGGCCCCTCCTAAGAATGATAGCAAAGAGAACAAAGAACTCCCCATCCTGCTACAAATGAATTAGTAACAGGTAACTTGAGTGAAGCTTCTGCATGCAGGCAAGGAGATGGAGTACCAGCTCGAAGAGCCTTTCCTACCTGCCAGAAAGAAGAGGCTAACGTGCTTACGGAAGCAGTCGGATCTAGTCTCCAGACTTTTATCTGTTTCCATTTATTTACCTCAGAGTTTACAGCAGCAGGATTCAAGGACAAATTCTCTGTTGCTCATGGCAAATCATCATTCACTCCAGGAAGCCAAAATAAAAGAAAACAGGGAGCAAGAAATGAATGGTAGTAAGAACCAAATGCATTACCAAGCTAGGATGTTTTACATTATATTTTTTACGTAAAATGTTTAACTTTTCTCCCAGAACAGGAGTAGTACTTTGTCTGGTTTGTAACTTAACCCTCTGGCTTCATTGCTAATAAGGAAATTAATTGTAGCCCTGTGATTTCTTCCTTCATAAAAGCAAGAGACTCTAGTCACATCAGATGCAGAACCAACTGGGAATCTTAAGAAGATAATTCAACTGCATATGGTAGAACTCTGATGACACGGACTGAAACCCTCCTCTGACTATTCCTTTGTAGCCTTCAACAAACCTCTTAGAGCTTCAGGCTCCTGTCTGTGGAGACAGGGGTTCCTTTGCTATGGCGCCTCCAATCACTGGTTCTCTTCATGTAGGGTCATTCGGTCAAGAAATTGTTCTTCCTTCCATCTTCTTCCACCAGGAAAGACGGTTCATTCCCATCTCCTGTACCCCGTACTAGCCATGGTCTAACGCCTCGGAGATGGTTAATCTTGGTTGTCAACTTGATGGAATTCAGACTCACCCTAGAAACAAACCTCTTGACATGTGAGTGAGGGATTAACTCCCCTACCCAGCAACTCCACCCTCCCCACCAAATGAATGCAAAAAGAGAAGGAAGCTAAGTGCCTGCTCAGTGACTCACTGCATTGAGGTTGGGTTGCCATGGCTTCCACACCACGATGGATTGAACCCTCAGACTGGGGACCAAAATAAACCCTTCCTGACGTAGCTGGTTTTACTGGGTGTTTTGTCCTAACAGCATAATAGACTAATAAAATCTATGCTGGAAGCAGCTGAGATCTAGATGCACACTCTTGCTCCTTCCATTTTGCCTTGAATCAGATATGCTGCATGACATATATTCTTAATGGTGGCTTCTATAATGATTTTTGCTTATAGCTCACAGATATCCCTTGGCTATGAGCTCTCATCACAGATACCTCAGACAAAAGAATCCATTTTAAACTATAAAACAGAGCATGAATACCAAACTTATCATAATTGAACACTCCGTGTCTACCACTGAGAAGCTAATTATCCACACTTCATGGTTCTTCTGAGGTAGCATGTGGATCCAACCTATACCTTCAGCCTCAGGGGATTCAATCATTTCAATCCCTGCTCCTCCTTGGCCAGAAACAACACATCATTCCACTTGCCTAGAAAGATACCAATATTCCCTGACTTGCCACCAAAATTCACTGACTCAAATCTGACTCCAAGACATGGCTGTTCATTTAAAAGAGACTTAAGAAACTCATATGTCTGTCTTTCATTAGTAAGGGAAGATCTTCTTCAGAGACCCTTAAACCTGATCTACAAATGGTGGTCACAATTTGTTCATCGTTAATACTCTGCTCTTGTAAGATGAAAATCTTCTTACATGATCAGTGGTATGTTAAATACCACTTTGAGATTTTTTTTGAAAGTTTTCATAAAAGTCCCATCCCCACTGGCCAACTCATGGGATTGCCTACACCATAAAAAAAAAAAAAAGTGCATAAAAAAACACAGTGTGTTATCAGAGCGCTGTTTCTCCCTGTGGGAGAAAGGATGCCTCAGGAAGGAGTCAACTGCAGAAGCTTTCTGAATGATAGTTAAGGATTGTTGTGAGCAGTTGATAAAATGATAGAGATTTTTAAAAAGGAAGAAATGATTAAAAAGAGAAAGAAGTAGAAACACTGTGAGTGGGATGAAAATGAAACAATGTAATTCTCCAGGCTCTGGATTTTCATCATGAAAACCTTATTTTCTGGTGGATCTCAAGTCCTTTTCTATCTACAACACCAGAGTCCACCTATAAACTTCCCTACACTACTCTCAAATGCAGCAGACATACAAACACACCCCTGTTCCCTTCCTCTTCTGTGTAACTCCTGCATTCCCCATGGTACCAATATCATTCATATACCTGTGTTTAATGTCTGCAATCTGGGTAGAAATGGTGCCTCAGACTCAGGCAATTTGGTAAATTCCATGATGTCCAACAGAGAAGTTCATCAAAAGCCTCCCTGCTTCTAAACCTAAAATCCTAACAGGTGAACTCATCAGCCTCAACCCTCAGGCATAAGACAAATTCCTCATGGTGTCTGAATCTTATTACCTGCATGATCAATTTGGGAACAGTGTTATCAAAAGGGGGCTTCTGTAGAAAAAGAGGATTGACTGACAGCCAAATCTATTCAAGGAAAGTTTGAAAGTATCACTACTAAAAATGGTTCCTTTATGACTTAGCTAAACAAGGAGGCTTACACTTTACCTGTCAGCTCCATATTGTATTATGAAAGAAGCCCAGCCTCTGATGTTTCTTCTAGCAACCAACAGAACGGCATGTCTTGGTACCAGGCCCTCACCTTCTCTTCAGCCAACCCACTGAGATCCCCAGTACAGGACTCAACAGCATCCTCTCTGTAAAGATGTCAAAGAGGATGCTAACAACATGACTGTCTTACTGGAGATGTGGGCAAACCTGGAAAGAGACTGTAGATGTGTTCTAGTAGGACTACCCCAGTTTTAGTACAGGTTGGATTTCAGATCCCATACATAATACACAGCCACAGATTGCCCCACCCTTCTGTCAGAGGCTATAAATAACCTAGACTATAGACTGTCTGTCCCCAAAGCAGTCCTCACTTGGCCTTCTGTGTTGGGACATTAATCAATACCAGACAAGGCAAGAAGAGAGGGTATTAGGAAGAACAAAGATGGAGAGAACCCAGTGTCCTTGGCAAGACTCACATTACTATGCTCACAACATCCTGTCTTCTTTACAGACAGGACAGCTCCTGAGATCCAACAAACTCCTATCACCAGTTTCAATCACCACCATCTATCTCTTAAAGGAAAAATCAAGAACAACTTGGGCTTGTTTGCCCTGGTTTTATTGTGAAATCCAACAGTGACATGGGCAGAACAATAAAGTCATCACTAAAGATATCAAAATGAATAAGGAAAAACTCTCAAATCGGGATAGATGATTCCTAAAAGAAGAATGGGGCCATACCCTGAAAACCCAGAGAGACAAGAGGAAACTCCACAGTCCTGACATCAAGATTACTACATCCTGACCCTAAGCAAGGTATTCACAAATGCAGGATCTAAATATATAACCTATCACAAAGGGCATGGGTCCTACCACCTTTGTATCAGGCACTGAGAGAGCTGAGCCTTCTGGGAATTGGGATACAGACCACCACTGCAAGAAGAGTAAGGGAAGAGTGTGGGGAAGGGGAGTATCTCTCAAAGCAGAAAGAAAAGAGCTGGAGAGTAGGTCAGCACTGAAGAGTACTGGCTGCTATTCCAAAGGACCCCAGTTCAGTCCCTAGCACTCAAGTGGTGGCTCACAACCATATGTAACTCTGGTTCCAGAGGATTCAACGCCTTCTGCTGGCATCTGGAGGCACTGCACATAACATAGTGCAGATATACACACAGACAGAACATTCATACACTTAAAGTAAAAAAAAAATTAAATCTCAAAAAAATAAAAATTAATGGAAATAACAGTCCAAAAATAACGTTTGTATTTGTAGGACTCTTACAAAGATAAATGAAGGAGTAAACGTGTCCTTTGAAAAGTAAAACAAAAACAAATGCAATTTAAGAACTAGAAAACTTCATAGATAAGAAAGAACGCACGCATAGGCCAATTCATCTTTCATCCTTGATCCAAGAAGATGTAATTGTGACCCACAATTAGCCAAGGTGCTGAGGATAAGATACGTAAGAATTGCAGGTCCTAAAGGGATCTCATACACCTCAACCCCGTCCTGAGGCTCAGGGATGATTGTTGAAGAGGGGGCAGAAAAACTGTAAGAGCCAGAAATAGTGGGTAGCTACGAGGAAACTCATTATGATCTGGATACATCAGGGCAGCCGCACAGATGGACTCAAAGCAGATGCAAGAGTGTGTACAAGACCTGTGCAGGCCCAAGCCAGAGCAAAGTCCAACAAGGACAGAAGAGGTGGGCACACTCCCACCCCAAGCCAGGGAGTTATTGACAACCTACAGATGCTGGGATAGAAAGATGGTTTTCTCTATGAGTGTAGTCTCTAGTACAGACAGCACAATTTTATCTTTAAGGATTTTTTAAGGTGGGTAGAGAACGGGGTGATCAAAATCCTTAAAGATTTAATTTTTGGAAAAAAAAAAAAAGAGTTTACCTCCAGCTACACACACTCAAAAAAGTGTTGAAAACCGCTAAGAACAAGCAAACATAAAAGCCAGTTCGGTGACATGAAAAATATATTGAGAAGTTTCAAAATACATCCAATCAATCCTATAAAAATAGAGTTAATGGAAAAGAAACAATACTTGAAGGGGGCTTAGGTAATAATTTTAAGAACTGGAAAAACATGAGTTCAAAATTTGAAGACACATCCTGGTGAAGAATCAATAAAAATAAATCCATAAACACAGTGTGGTTAAACTACGGAGCATTGTAAAAGCTACTAGATAGAAAAGACAGATTCAGCCAAGGAAAAGACTTAGGCTAACAATAGATTTAACATTAGTAACAATCGATTTTAAGAGAAAGTGTCGCAATATTGCCCCCGTACTTAGAGGAAAATTTAGCCACGAGAATTCCATACTGTCCTCCCTACTTAACTGATGGGTGAACCTGCCACAGATTCTCATTTGGGGAAAAAATATGGAGAGCATCCTTCACAATGGTGTTAGTGAGGCCGAAGTCTAGGTACTTGGCTTTAGGAACAAAGGCTTCAGGGGGGGAAAAAAAAGCACAGAAAATACATAATGTGTTTATTTCACATTCATAACAATTTTATGAGTTTCTTTAGTTAGAAGAAAGCCACATGCTACTATAATAAAGATACATGGTATATTTCTTCTGGGAAAAGAGGAAGGAAGTGATTCTTTTCTTACCTGTGAAAGAAGAGATGTATTAAATAAACATAGGCTTACAGAACTTTCAATACACAACTAAATATGTTAGAACTGTAAGGGCAGCTACTAAAATGAGACAATGTGAATGTATGTTCCAAGTCAACAGAGAGAATACAAAGAAATGGGAGAGGATCAGGCCCACAGAAGACGGGAGTGGAGAAAAGGGACAGGAAGAGCAAGGAGGCAGGGAGGAGGATGACAGGAGACAGTGGGACTGCTGTGGTGGACGAAGCTCCATGTCTTCCAAAGATTTCTTCCAGTCACTGAGGAAGTGCTGCTAGGATGTGGCTGCAGGACTGTGTCCCAGACTCATCCTGCATGCAGGACAATGAGACCAGGTCTCATCAGAGAGAACGTGAGCAAAAAGTGTATAAACACAAAAGAACATACCTCTCTCAGCACCTCGTGGAACGTTCTCCAAAATGACCACGTACTCAGACACAAAGCAAGTCTCGAAAGATAAACTGAAAATTTTTGATAAATAGAAAACTGAAATAACACCCCGCATCCGATCTGACCACAGATAAAGCAGGATCAACAACAGAGACAACAAAAGCTTATGAACTGCGGATCCCGGCCCGCAGCAGCTCTCTGCTCCCAAACCCCGTGGGAGAGAGACCTCACCGCCTGGTCAGGTGGGCACTCCTGAGGCTGCAGAGCGGAAGAGACCACCAACACTGCCCACCCCTGCCCACATCCCTGGCCCAAGAGGAAACTGTATAAGGCCTCTGGGTTCCCGTAGGGGAGGGCACAGGAGCGGCAGGACCCCTGCGCCTGAAACACCGCCGGAACCTGAAGGAAACAGACCGGATAAACAGTTCTCTGCACCCAAATCCCATGGGAGGGAGAGCTAAACCTTCAGAGAGGCAGACACGCCTGGGAAACCAGAAGAGACGGCACTCTGCACACATCTCTGACGCCAGAGGAAAACACCCCACGAGCAAACTTGAGCCTCGGGACCACAGGTAAGACCAACTTTTCTGCTGCAAGTGACCTGCCTGGTGAACTCCAGACACAGGCCCACAGGAATAGCTGAAGACCTGTAGATAGGAAAAACTACACGCCCGAAAGCAGAACACTCTGTCCCCATAATTGGCTGAAAGAAAACAGGAAAACAGGTCTACAGCACTCCTGACACACAGGCTTATAGGACAGTCTAGCCACTGTCAGAAATAGCAGAACAAAGTAACACTAGAGATAATCTGATGGCGAGAGGCAAGCGCAGGAATCCAAGCAACACAAACCAAGACTACATGGCATCATCGGAGCCCAATTCTCCCACCAAAGAAAACACGGAATATCCAAACACACCAGAAAATCAAGATCTAGTTTCAAAATCATATTTGATCATGACGCTGGAGGACTTCAAGAAAGACATGAAGAACTCCCTTAGAGAACAAGTAGAAGCCTACAGAGAGGAATCGAAAAAATCCCTGAAAGAATTCCAGGAAAACACAATCAAACAGTTGAAGGAATTAAAAATGGAAATAGAAGCAATCAAGAAAGAACACATGGAAACAACCCTGGATATAGAAAACCAAAAGAAGAGACAAGGAGCTGTAGATACAAGCTTCACCAACAGAATACAAGAGATGGAAGAGAGAATCTCAGGAGCAGAAGATTCCATAGAAATCATTGACTCAACTGTCAAAGATAATGTAAAGCGGAAAAGGCTACTGGTCCAAAACATACAGGAAATCCAGGACTCAATGAGAAGATCAAACCTAAGGATAATAGGCATAGAAGAGAGTGAAGACTCCCAGCTCAAAGGACCAGTAAATATCTTCAACAAAATCATAGAAGAAAACTTCCCTAACCTAAAAAAAGAGATACCCATAGACATACAAGAAGCCTACAGAACTCCAAATAGATTGGACCAGAAAAGAAACACCTCCCGTCACATAATTGTCAAAACACCAAACGCACAAAATAAAGAAAGAATATTAAAAGCAGTAAGGGAAAAAGGTCAAGTAACATATAAAGGGAGACCTATCAGAATCACACCAGACTTCTCGCCAGAAACTATGAAGGCCAGAAGATCCTGGACTGATGTTATACAGACCCTAAGAGAACACAAATGCCAGCCCAGGTTACTGTATCCAGCAAAACTCTCAATTAACATTGATGGAGAAACCAAGATATTCCATGACAAAACCAAATTTACACAATATCTTTCCACAAATCCAGCACTACAAAGGATAATAAATGGTAAAGCCCAACATAAGGAGGCAAGCTATACCCTAGAAGAAGCAAGAAACTAATCGTCTTGGCAACAAAACAAAGAGAATGAAAGCACACAAACATAACCTCACATCCAAATATGAATATAACGGGAAGCAATAATCACTATTCCTTAATATCTCTCAATATCAATGGCCTCAACTCCCCAATAAAAAGACATAGATTAACAAACTGGATACACAACGAGGACCCTGCATTCTGCTGCCTACAGGAAACACACCTCAGAGACAAAGACAGACACTACCTCAGAGTGAAAGGCTGGAAAACAACTTTCCAAGCAAATGGTCAGAAGAAGCAAGCTGGAGTAGCCATTCTAATATCAAATAAAATCAATTTCCAACTAAAAGTCATCAAAAAAGATAAGGAAGGACACTTCATATTCATCAAAGGAAAAATCCACCAAGATGAACTGTCAATCCTAAATCTCTATGCCCCAAATACAAGGGCACCTACATACGTAAAAGAAACCTTACTAAAGCTCAAAGCACACATTGCACCTCACACAATAATAGTGGGAGATTTCAACACACCACTCTCATCAATGGACAGATCATGGAAACAGAAATTAAACAGAGACGTAGACAGACTAAGAGAAGTCATGAGCCAAATGGACTTAACAGATATTTATAGAACATTCTATCCTAAAGCAAAAGGATGTACCTTCTTCTCAGCTCCTCATGGTACTTTCTCCAAAATTGACCTTATAATTGGTCAAAAAACGGGCCTCAACAGGTACAGAAAGATAGAAATAATCCCATGCATGCTATCAGACCACCACGGCCTGAAACTGGTCTTCAATAACAATAAGGGAAGAATGCCCACATATACATGGAAATTGAACAATGCTCTACTCAGTGATAACCTGGTCAAGGAAGAAATAAAGAAAGAAATTAAAGACTTTTTAGAATTTAATGAAAATGAAGGTACAACATACCCAAACTTATGGGACACAATGAAAGCTGTGCTAAGAGGAAAACTCACAGCGCTGAGTGCCTGCAGAAAGAAACAGGAGAGAATATGTCAGCAGCTTGACAGCACACCTAAAAGCTCTATAGAAGCAAATACACCCAGGAGGAGTAGAAGGCAGGAAATAATCAAACTCAGAGCGGAAATCAACCAAGTAGAAACAAAAAGGACCATAGAAAGAATCAACAGAACCAAAAGTTGGTTCTTTGAGAAAATCAACAAGAGAGATAAACCCTTAGCCAGACTAACGAGAGGACACAGAGAGTGTGTCCAAATTAACAAAATCAGAAATGAAAAGGGAGACATAACTACAGATTCAGAGGAAATTCAAAAAATCATCAGATCTTACTATAAAAGCCTATATTCAACAAAACTTGAAAATCTTCAGGAAATGGACAATTTCCTAGACAGATACCAGGTACCGAAGTTAAATCAGGAACAGATAAACCAGTTAAACAACCCCATAACTCCTAAGGAAATAGAAGCAGTCATTAAAGGTCTCCCAACCAAAAAGAGCCCAGGTCCAGACGGGTTTAGTGCAGAATTCTATCAGACCTTCATAGAAGACCTCATACCAATACTATCCAAACTATTCCACAAAATTGAAACAGATGGATCACTACCGAATACCTTCTATGAAGCCACAATTACTCTTATACCTAAACCACACAAAGACCCAACAAAGAAAGAGAACTTCAGACCAATTTCCCTTATGAATATCGACGCAAAAATACTCAATAAAATTCTGGCAAACCGAATCCAAGAGCACATCAAAACAATCATCCACCATGATCAAGTAGGCTTCATCCCAGGCATGCAGGGATGGTTTAATATACGGAAAACCATCAACGTGATCCATTATATAAACAAACTGAAAGAACAAAACCACATGATCATTTCATTAGATGCTGAGAAAGCATTTGACAAAATTCAACACCCCTTCATGATAAAAGTCCTGGAAAGAATTGGAATTCAAGGTCCATACCTAAACATAGTAAAAGCCATATACAGCAAACCAGTTGCTAACATTAAACTAAATGGAGAGAAACTTGAAGCAATCCCACTAAAATCAGGGACTAGACAAGGCTGCCCACTCTTTCCCTACTTATTCCATATAGTTCTTGAAGTTCTAGCCAGAGCAATCAGACAACAAAAGGAGGTCAAGGGGATACAGATCGGAAAAGAAGAAGTCAAAATATCACTATTTGCAGATGATATGCTAGTATATTTAAGTGATCCCAAAAGTTCCACCAGAGAACTACTAAAGCTGATAAACAACTTCAGCAAAGTGGCTGGGTATAAAATTAACTCAAATAAATCAGTAGCTTTCCTCTACACAAAAGAGAAACAAGCCGAGAAAGAAATTAGGGAAACGGGCTGGAGAGATGGCTCAGTGGTTAAGAGCACTGACTGTTCTTCCCGAGGTCCTGAGTTCAAATCCCAGCAACCACATGGTGGCTCACAACCATCTGTAATGAGATCTGATGCCCTCTTCTGGTGTGTCTGAAGGCAGCTACAGTGTACTCATATATAATAAATAAATAAAATATTAAAAAAAAAGAAAGAAAGAAATTAGGGAAAGGACACCCTTCATAATAGACCCAAATAATATAAAGTACCTCGGTGTGACTTTAACCAAGCAAGTAAAAGATTTGTACAATAAGAACTTCAAGACTCTGAGGAAAGAAATTGAGGAAGACCTCAGAAGATGGAAAGATCTCCCATGCTCATGGATTGGCAGGATTAATATGGTAAAAATGGCCATTTTAACAAAAGCAATCTACAGATTCAATGCAATCCCCATCAAAATACCAATCCAATTCTTCAAAGAGTTAGACAGAACAATTTGCAAATTCATCTGGAATAACAAAAAACCCAGGATAGCTAAAACTATCCTCAACAATAAAAGGACTTCAGGGGGAATCACTATCCCTGAACTCAAGCAGTATTACAGAGCAATAGTGATAAAAACTGCATGGTATTGGTACAGAGACAGACAGATAGACCAATGGAACAGAATTGAAGACCCAGAAATGAACCCACACACCTATGGGCACTTGATTTTTGACAAAGGAGCCAAAACCATCCAATGGAAAAAAGATAGCATTTTCAGCAAATGGTGCTGGTTCAACTGGAGGGCAACATGTAGAAGAATGCAGATCGATCCATGCTTATCACCCTGTACAAAGCTTAAGTCCAAGTGGATCAAGGACCTCCACATCAAACCAGACACACTCAAACTAATAGAAGAAAAGCTAGGGAAGCATCTGGAACACATGGGCACTGGAAAAAATTTCCTGAACAAAACACCAATGGCTTAT
This sequence comes from Rattus norvegicus, assembly GCF_021556685.1. NCBI lineage: Eukaryota > Metazoa > Chordata > Mammalia > Rodentia > Muridae > Rattus > Rattus norvegicus. The sequence goes on along the minus strand of NC_141539.1, from coordinate 76,441,752 downwards.
GCTCTAAGATCAAGAATCGACAAATGGGATCTCATAAAACTGCAAAGCTTCTGTAAGGCAAAGGACACTGTGGTTAGGACAAAAGAGCAACCAACAGTTTGGGAAAAGATTTTTACCAATCCTTCAACAGATAGAGGCCTTATGTCCAAAATATACAAAGAACTCAAAAGTTAGACCGCAGGGAGACAAATAACCCTATTAAAAAATGGGGTTCAGAGCTAAACAAAGAATTCACAGCTGAGGAATGCCGAATGGCTGAGAAACACCTAAAGAAATGTTCAACATCTTTAGTCATAAGGGAAATGCAAATCAAAACAACCCTGAGATTTCACCTCACACCAGTGAGAATGGCTAAGATCAAAAACTCAGGTGACAGCAGATGCTGGCGAGGATGCGGAGAAAGAGGAACATTCCTCCATTGTTGGTGGGATTGCAGACTGGTACAATCATTCTGGAAATCAGTCTGGAGGTTCCTCAGAAAATTGGACATTGAACTGCCTAAGGATCCAGCTATACCTCTCTTGGGCATATACCCAAAAGATGCCCCAACATATAAAAAAGACACGTGCTCCACTATGTTCATCGAAGCCTTATTTATAATAGCCAGAAGTTGGAAAGAACCCAGATGCCCTTCAACAGAGGAATGGATACAGAAAATGTGGTACATCTACACAATGGAATATTACTCAGCTATCAAAAACAATGACTTTATGAAATTCGTAGGCAAATGGTTGGAACTGGAAAATATCATCTTGAGTGAGGTAACCCAATCACAGAAAAACACACATGGTATGCACTCATTGATAAGTGGCTAGTAGCCCAAATGCTTGAATTACCCTAGATGCACAGAACACATGAAACTCAAGATGGATGATCAGAATGTGAGTGCTTCACTCCTTCTTTAAAAGGGGAACAAGAATACCCTTGGCAGGGAAGAGAGAGGCAAAGATTAAAACAGACACAGAAGGAACACCCATTCAGAGCCTGCCCCACATGTGGCCCATACATATACAGTCATCCAATTAGACAAGAAGGATGAAGCAAAAGAAGTGCAGGCCGACAGGAGCCGGATGTAGATCGCTCCTGAGAGACACAGCCAGAATACTGCAAATACAGAGGCGAATGCCAGCAGCAAACCACTGAACTGAGAATAGGACCCCCGTTGAAGGAATCAGAGAAAGAACTAGAAGAGGTTGAAGGGGCTCGAGACCCCATATGAATAACAATGCCAAGCAACCAGAGCTTCCAGGGACTAAGCCACTACCTAAAGACTATACATGGACTGACCCTGGACTCTGACCCCATAGGTAGCAATGAATATCCTAGTAAGAGCAGCAGTGGAAGGGGAAGCCCTGGGTCCTGCTAAGACTGAACCCCCAGTGAACTAGATTGTTTGGGGGGAGGGCGGCAATGGGGGGAGGATGGGGAGGGGAGCACCCATAAAGAAGGGGAGGGAGGAGGGGATGTTTGCCCGGAAATCGGGAAAGGGAATAACACTCGAAATGTATACAAGAAATACTCAAATTAATAAAAAAAAAAACTTATGAACTTATGGATACTGGACAACTCACTACTGAGTGAAAATGGGGGCAAGATAGAAATTAAGAAAAAATGAAAGACTTCAGGACTTTATAGAAGTGAATGAGAAGGAAGTCATAAACATACTCAAAGAAGGCCCTCTAAATCGACATGACTGATATGATATGCCTATCAACTCGGAAACTAAGGCACCATGCTCAGGGCCTGCATGGTCTGAACCAGTTTGGGTCCTTGAGCTGAAAATAGACTTAAGCCCCCATCCCTAAGCCAGAAACTACCCAACTGAGAACCACTTGCAAATAAAAGTTGAGTTTATTCCAAGGGAGTCTCACTGGAGAAACAAAGGACTCTCAAGGGTAGGCCACACGAGTGGCAGTAGAGAGCCAAGAGAAAATGAACTTCTCACATCTCTGGAGGTTTCTCGTCTCACTATATTGTCAGAACTATTTCTTTTATTTTAATTTTATCTTATTATTTTTAACTTTTATTTTTTATCCTCTCTTTACAGATACTTTGTGTGTGTATATATATATATATGTATATATATATAATGGTTTCTTGTTTAGTTTTTAATGGAATTTCCAACTACATGAACAAGTGAGATTGTTTCTCATTTGTGCCTTCTCTTGGGCTCTTTTCCTTCTATTTGCTTTATCCAATTCTGATGTATTCATTTTTTATCATATCATATGTTATATATTATACTATACTATACTATTACATTATTCTGTCTTAGAAGACTGTATGTTTTCTAATAATGTCTTAGGGTTTTACTGCTGTGAACAGATACCAAGACCAAGGCAACTCTTATAAAGGACATTTAACTGGGGCTGGCTTACAAGTTCAGATGTTCAGTCTATTATCATTATGGTGGGACCAGGGCAACATTGGGCAGGAATGGTGCAGGAGGAGCTGAGAGCTCTACATCTTCATCTTGAGGCTGCTAGGAGAAACCTGACTTCCAGGCAGCTAGGACAAGGGTATTAAAATCCACACCCACAGTGGCACACCTACTCCAACAAGGCCACACCTCTAAATAATGCTATTCCCTGGGCCAAGAATACACATCCATCACATTCCACTCTGGCCCCCATAGGCTTGTTCAAATATATGAATCTATGGGGGCCATACCTAAACAGAGCATAATGCCAAAAACATGTAGTCCAACTTCAAAAGTCCCCATAGTCTGTAGCAGTCTCAACAATGTTAAAAGTCTAAAGTTCAAGGTCTCTTCTAAGATTCATCCAATCACTTAACTGTAATCCCCAAAGCAAGACAGGAAACCAGCTGGGCAAACTCCAAACTCTGCATCTCCAATTCTGGTGTCAAAGTGGTCTTCAGATCTCCAACTCCTTTTTCATATTTGTTGATGGCAACAAAATTCTTTCTCCTGGGATGGTTCCACTCCCCGTTAGCAGCTTTCCTCAGCAGATAGCCACAGCTCTGGCATTTTGAACATCTTGAGGTCTCCAAGGCAACTTCAATGTTACAGCTTCGTGTTTCAATGTCTGGGATCTACACATGATCTTCTGGACTCCTCCAAAGGGCTGGTGTCACTCCTCCAGCTCTGCCCTCTGTAGCTCAGGTTGATCCACCCCACTGCTGCTGCTGTTCTTGGTGATCATCCCATGCCACTGGCATCTCCAATACATTGGGGTCTTCGGCTGCAGCTAGGCGTCATCAATAGCCTCTCATAGGCTCTCTTCTCTCATCAAATCCTTTGCATGACCCCTTCAGTCCTGGGCGTTCCGTTGCAACAGAGGCTGTACCTTCACCAATGGCCTTCCATGACCTCTCACAGCGCCCAGCCTCCACTGCTCTTCATGACCCCTTCATGCCTTCAAAACCAGCACCACCTGGGTGACTCTTACGCATTACCAAGTACAGCTGCAGCATGAGGTACAACCTTGGCTATCTCTGGAACACAGCTTCTTTGTGCTCTCAGAAAACACTTCTCAGAAGATTTCACCTCAGTGATGCTGGTCTCTTCTTAATCCCCACTAATTTCTTAGCTCCAGCTGACCAGCATCAATTATCCTAGTAGTCTCCTTCTCTTCTTGACTCTAAAGCCAGAGCCACATGGCCAAAGCTGCTGAGTTCTGCTGCTTCCTGGGGGACAACATGGCCCCTTGTTCTATTACATTATCACTAGCTTTCGGTTTTCTACCTCCTTCACTGCCTAAGCTTAGCTGTCCTGGAACTTGCTCTGAAGACTGACTTTGAACTTACGCCTGTCTCCTAAGTGCTGGGAATAAAGGTGTGTACTGCCATGCCTTATCCTAAAACTTGCTTTGTCCCAGGCTGACCTTGAACTCAGAGATCTGCTTGCCTCAGTCTCCTGGAATCAAAGGCGTGTACTGCCACACCTGGTCCTAAACTTAGCTGGGTGAAATCTTTGTCTCAAGGTCACCACTCCCTTAATTCAACTTAATATCCTTGAACACAGGATTCGGCTCCATTTCCCTTCCCAGTGTTCCTCACATATTTTATATTTTTCCTTTCTAAGCTTGCTATGCTTGTTCAAAACACTTTTCATGAGACTTAACCAGAGAACAAAGTTTCTGCTGCGCTTTTTTTGAGATTTCCTTTGTCAATGCAGTTAATATAAATATCTTTACCTTAGCCTCAGGTAGACTCTTCAGAGAAGGGAAGAAAGCAGCTACATTCTTCAGCAAAAATATCACAAAAAAGTATCATAGTCTCTAGGCCCCACACTGAGATTCTTTTCCACTGAACCCTCCTGGGCCATGTCTGCACAGTTCAAATCAATCTCAGCAACCAAGCCTTTCATATTCTTACTAGGACAGCCCATCAAGCCCCACTTACAGCAGTTCACTGCTTTTCAAATACAAATCCCCCAAATCCACATTCTTCAAGACAAAAGCCTGGTCAGACCTATCACAGCAATACCCCAGTCTCTGGTACCAACTTCTGTCTTAGTTAGGGCTTTACTGCTGTGAACAGATACCAAGACCAAGGCAACTCTTATAAGGACAGCATTTAATTGGGGCTGTCTTACAGGTTCAGAGGTTCAGTCCATTATCATCATGGTGGGACCGTGGCAGCATCCAGTCAGGCATGGCACAGGCAGAGTTGAGAGCTCTATATGTTTATCTGGAGGCTGCTAGGAGAAATCTGACGTCCAGGCAGCTAAGACAAGGGTATTAAAGGCTAACACAGTGGCACACCTACTCCAACAAGGCCACACTCCAAATAATCCCTGAACCAAGCATATATAAACCATCACAAATAAGATTTAGGAATGGACTTGATCTAGATGGGGGAGGAGGTGGAGGGGATACCATAACCAGGATTATTATATGAGGCAAAAAAGATGATAAAGAATACTTTCAAAACTAGAACAACTTTTGAAATTTCCTACATCCTTATTTTTAAGCATGTGCTGGGCAGTTTTATGTCAATTTGACATAAGCTAGAGTTATCTGAGAGGAGGGAGCTTCATTGAAAAAAAAAATGTCTAAGATGGGGACCTAGGCAAACCTGTGGGGCTTTTTCTTAATTAGAGATTGGTGGGGGAGGGCTCTGTCTATTGTGGGTAATGCCACCCCTGGGCTAGTGGTCCTGCGTTCTATAACAAAACAGGTTGAGCAAGTCATGGTGTGCAAGCCTATAAGCAGCACCCTTCCATGGCCTCTGCCATCAGCTCCTGCCGCCTCATTCCTGCCCTGCTTGAGTTCCTGCCCTCAATGCTTTTGATGATTTTTAAATGAAACTGTGAATGAAGTAAAGCTTTCCTCTCCGAGTTGCTTTTCATCATGATGTTTCATCAGAGATAGTAACCCTAAATAAGACAAAGGGATTGTAGGAGTGTTTTACTTACATACCTTACAAACTGAGAAGAAACCTTAAATTAGGAGAGTTAGAACCTAAATAATTAGAACCATCTTAAATCAATGTATATGGGATCCCTTTAATTTTAGAATATTTCAGTCTAAATTAGTAGCATTGCCTGGATTTAGGAAAGTATTACATATTCACTAAGAGGCAAATAAATACCTTTCTGAAAGATAAAATGCAGATACAAAGCCCCCAAATTGTAAAGATGAAGGATAAACAGACAGGTCCCCAAACTTACCAACTCTGTACCTCATATCTGGTATGAAAGCCCCTTGTTAGTGAGCACAGCATTCCTGTCTGGGTCTAAAGAAGATAAAGTCATAAAAAGATAAGTTTTTCTGGAGGTTTTCACCCAACAGAGACTGTATCTCTAAAAGTAGTTATAGAGTATGGTCAATATACCTTAACACCAAATTCCCAACCACTGCTGTCAAAGGTTAGCACTGAATCATCCGTGGCAAGACAAAGAAACTATAAAATTAACAGAGAGTGTTTAATAAGAAAATGCCATCAAATTTCTATTGTCATTTATAAATGAAGAAAAATGTATCTGAGCTTTAATTAGACCATAAACTGTACTTTCCCAGATTATAAATATACTCAGCTTTGTTAGGAGAGTCTGCTGGGAAACTCAGTGGAAGAACCCCAAACTTATATAAAACCATTTTTTAAATTAAAACCACACCTCTTCTGTGGATTAAAAAGAGGAACATGTATCAGAGATTTTTAGGTAATGTATTAATCAATACAGATATATGATACAGCCAATTCAAAGGAGAACTTTTTAAATTGTGTAGAATAGAGGAATGTTGGGATGGCGGTGCAAATGGAAGCCAAACTGGCTTCCTACCAAGGGTCCAGGTCAGCATCTGGACTCTGGAACAAAGACTACTTTGCACTGCTCATTTACCTACAACTTACATAGTTGTAAGACAGCTTCTGTAGACTCAGACTTAGATATTAGACTCCAGACAATGACCCTTTACGCCCACACATTTTTCATACACCTATCCTTTAAAACAAGACCGAAGGGGGAAATGAGTTTATCCACAGGTTAACTCGTAGCAACTACAAGAAATTTAGGACGTTCATCTGACAGCTTCCCCCATCCCTCTGGCACGTTCAATGAAACACTCACTACGAATTAAGTGCTTACCGTGAGAAAACGCTGTGCACAATAAGGATGTCACAAAGTGTCAAAGCAAGAACACAGCTCTCACCTCAAGGGTAGTAAGAGACATTCTAGAGACAAATATGAGTGGCATGACCTAGAAACCCAGATTCAGGTCACCTCAATTCTCATGTTCCAAAATGCTCATAGTTTTATCGAGTTTTAACACTAACAGATTTTTTTTAAAGCCACAAGTCAAGGCATTTAAAAACCTTTTTTACTTATTTATTTTTTACTTTTGTGTACGTTCACAATATGTGTTGCCACCACATAGTACTGGGAGTTGAACTCAGGTCTTCTGCACGGACCTCAAGTGCTTGGAACTGCTCAGCCATCCCTCTGGACCCTAAAATATCTTTTAAAACACAGATCACTGCGGGGAGATATTCTGTATCATTCTTTGAATGACTAGAGTAGATCAAACCTCTAGACGCTGTCAGAAATTGAGTCCGGGATCTATTGCTAGGCAAGTTTAGAAAGTGTTAATCTAGCATGCTTTCGTTTATGGAGTTAGACGCCAGAAATGAAACAGACTGTACATCTCTTAAAAATAGTACATCTCTTAAAAGCTTATAGTTCTTTCCGAAAGTCCCGCAGGACTGCTGGGTTTGTCCTGAATGTAGCCGTAAAGTGGGAGGGGAGAGGGAAAGGCAGAGGAGTGGTAGAGAATTCAAGATGGGAGGGGGGTTGGGGGTGGGGGGGGATGAGGACAAACGCAAGGTTGACAGTTCAAAGGGAGAACTCCAAGTATTCAAAGAGATCTCCCAGAAACCCAAGTGCTGCTCAGGACGACTAAATCAGGACCTTCACAGGAAGGTTCCTACATTGGTACTTTGTAGGTTGTTGTAATGGTGGCAACCTGGAATCCAGGTTGAGCACCTCAGTCTCCTAGCTTGAGCTCATCCATGTGAGAGGAGATGAAACACGTCACAGATGAGGTGGTTTCAAATGACTCAGCTCTTCCTGCTAAGGAGGATGTAAAGATTTGGGTTGAGTCTCTTCTAAGTGAGAGCAAAATTCCTGAACAGGAAATAACTTGTGATGGATGTTAGATTTTTGTTGTCATTGCTTTTAAAGGTGTCAGATCACAGGATGTTCCTTTTCTGTGACTAAAAAGAACAACAGCAGAGTTGATTTTCTACCAATCAGTGTGTACTATCCTTCTATGTCGGAGGGACAACTCAGAAGTATGTTTGGGAAATGATAGCTTTAACTCTTTTTCCTTGTAACCTACTGAAAACAGTATTGACTTAATGATACTCAGTGGTGGAAAGGAAAGAGAAATGGAGTTGGCCTCGAACACTGATAGGGTCGGCACCAATACTGTTCAGAGGAGCTTAGTCTCAGTTCCCTTTCTCTGAAAAAAAAAACTCATTATAGCTAAAAAGTCGTTGATTTTAAGATGTACTACAGTTTGACAAAATTATCCAATAAGTAGTTTTAAGTAGCTATTTTTGAATAAAACCACAGAATTACTGTTAATGCAAACAAGGGTTATTATGACAATAATATTTACTAACAATAAAGTCCAAATGTTCCAGAATTCAAAAATAAATTTTTCCTTATTAAAAAAAAATCTAATCTGAGGAAATCCTTCAAATAAATATCTCCTAAAGCTAAGTTGTTAACCATGCCTATTAAATTTATCATTCTCACAAAAGCAAATCTTAATTCAAGGCTCGAAAACTTTAAATGATACCTACTTACTGTAAACTGTCCTAAATGACTCTTAGAAGATATAATAAAAAAACTATTTTTCCATAAAAAAAACTGGATGATTACATATACTTTGGGGTAAAAGAACAGGCTTTTTAAAATTAAACTATTAATGTGGGATCTTAAATATATTTCGAGTTCAGCAGAAGAGGAAAGTGTCTTAATATTGCAAATGTGTAGTGTTAAGACATGAACATAACTTATGACAAAAGCATAAGACTGAGTAAACATGTTCAACATGTTCAGTCATGTATGCAGTGTGAACGGGAGGAAAACAGGATGGGAAACAAGAAATAGGAAAACACTATAAGAAAAACAGGAGTCTGTGGAAAAACAAAGGCAGCTAGCTGTGTAACAGAAATAGCAAGTAAGAAGATGTTAAGTTTGAATAATCCTGGTAGATTCACTTAACAGATGGACCTTTCAATAACTGTATAGATTGACTGTGGTGGTGTGAATAAAAATGCCCCCCATAGGTCCATAGAGAGTGGCTTTATTATGAGATGTGGCCTTGTAGGAGAATATATGTCACAGGGGTAGGTTTAGAGGTCTCAGAAGCTCAAGCCAGGCTTACTGGTTCACCGTCTCTTCCTGATGCTTGTGGATCAAGATGTAGAACTCTCAGCTCTTCTCCAGCCCCAAGTCTGCCTGGATGCTGCCATGATTCCCATCATGACAAAAATGGACTAAACCTCTGAAACTGTAAGCCAGCCCCAATTAAAATGTTTTCCTTTATAACAGTTGCAGTGGTCATGGTGTCTCTTCACAGCAATAAAACCCTAAGACACTGACCGGAAACAGAAAATATCCAGACAAGATTCATGCCAAAAGAGGGAGAGGAAGAGAAACTGCTTCTGTGTATCCACTGGATTCTTCAAAATTCTACACTGCAGTCGGACAACAACCCTAGAAACCAGGGCTCAGAACTAGCACTGCAGGGCTCAGAACCATTCCACAGTGAGAGAACAGACACCTTCAGTCTTGCTGAAAGAAGGTGATTTGTGAGGTCAAACTTTGGGAAGCACCTGGTTAAGGAATCCGATGATCCAGAGACTCAGAATCAATGCTCCTTTCTTTATGTCTTTGCCTTCTTTCTCTTAATTCTCTAGCAAGAAGCACAGAAGTTGGCCACCAGAGACTACTCTTACTAACTCATGAACCAAGGGTTAAATACCAGAACGATGTTCATTAGTGTTGTCTAAAACCATTGGGTGGAAGATTTGTAAAAGCTTTATAATGGAGGCGTCAGGGTGCTGACCCCATTAGACTTCATATGTCAATACTGCATTCTCCTGATGAGGTACAATATCAAGTACATGCCCTGCCATCATTATTGCATACAAATTTTTTAGGTCAAAAATCTCAGCCTCTGTGTAACTGCACGTTTTCAAGAAACAGGGCAAATAAGGAAATGGATCAACACAAAGGACCAAATCTGTAACAACACACTATCTAAGACATACCTGAACAAGGTATCTTATTTCTTCAGGAAATCAACAGCCTGAAGAGAAACGAATAATGATCGTTGGAGAATAAAAACCAAAGCATATCGCCATCAAATGTGATATGAGATTAAGTTAACCCTTTATGACAATTTCTAAGATGGCATCTTTGAAATCAGGTAAATTTGAGAGCGAGCTGAGTATTAGGCGATATAAAAAGTAATATTTACTAATAGTGGGGTAATTGGGGATTTTTGTTTGTTTGTTCCCTAGTTTCTGTTTCCAATGTGCCTATCCTGGAACTTTTAGTGGCGAAACCACCTACTCTAGAGCCTTGCAGTGTGAAGCCTACCGGCTCACAGACGTAGGGAGGCTCCACAGCCCGCAGTCCCGGCATGCCATGCAGGAAGAGAGCACAGAACTCACTCCCCTCCCTAGGCCTCTGGAGGAGGAATCTTACCCGACATACACCGGGCTTATTTGCATATCCCCAGAGGTAAACTACAGGGACCCACGGTGCCGCGCGATCCCCACTCAGTAGCGGGGTTTATGAGCCTATTCCCGTGTAAAACCTTTTCTGTAGTTCCTGAATGTATGGGAAAATTAGAACGCGAACATGAAAATCACCCTAAGTTAAATGTTCTGCAAAATTAGGCCCCTATATAGTTAGCGCCTAGAAAGTATGACCGTGCTCGCTTCGGCAGCACATATACTAAAATTGGAACGATACAGAGAAGATTAGCATGGCCCCTGCGCAAGGATGACACGCAAATTCGTGAAGCGTTCCATATTTTGCAATCTCGACTTCTATTTCTCTGCAGTATTAAATAAAGTTCTCCCAATATTGAGACTCTGGTTTTTAATGCTGGCGATATTGTATATATATTTATAAGATGGAGTTGCACAATACTAAACCCGAAGCACCCCGGGAATTCTATTTTTCACTTAGCAGACTCCTGGTTTATGAATTGATTGATGGTTCTTTTTTTTTTTTTTTAATTTACATTGATGAATTTTCCCTCATAGGGAAGCAACGGGAGTGTCGCTAATTCATTCTCTCTCGGCTTGTAGACCCAAGTGTGTGTAACAGCTAAAACACAGCCTGCCGTTAGGATCTGTCTCCCAAGGCGCCTCTCTGCATGTCGCCTCGAAAACACACTGGCCGATGCTGCATTACACAAATCTGATAACAGCAGATTTTAGTTGATGGAAACAAGCACTAGGGGCCAAATACAATAATAAATTAGGGTAGGCATCTAACAGTGACGTGCTGTGTCAACTTGGAGATGCTGCTGTCTGCGCGGGAGAAGTCAAATGTTGATGCTGGTCGGAATTTTGTCAAGAAACCTGTTTGTAAAATGAGCAAAGCTGCACCAAAATATGGAACGCTTCACGAATTTGCGTGTCATCCTTGCGCAGGGGCCATGCTAATCTTCTCTGTATCGTTCCAATTTTAGTATATGTGCTGCCGAAGCGAGCACGACTGGGACTCCTGGCTGCAGATTATATAAGGGCCAATACCTGCTTACGTTTTTTACTTAGGGTGATTTCCATGCACATGTTCCCGAGCTTCCCCGTCCACCCGAGAACAAGAAGTAAGTTTTCTCATAGTAATTGTATAGCTAGGTTTGTGAACCCCGCTGCTGAGCGGGGATCGCTCTGGCAGTGTGGCTCCGTGTGGCTTACCTCTGAGATATGCAAATAAGCGCCCGGTGCACGTCGGGTAAAAGCCCTTCTCTGGAGGCCTGGGAAGCAGAGTTCTCTAAGCAGTCCGCTATCCCGGCGCACTGAGAGGCTCTCCTTTTTTCCGACATCTGTGGGGAGCTTGGGAAATGTGTGGTAGCTAAGTCACCAGGGCCCCGAATCGATCACCTACTACTCCCTCCCACACACACTAAAATATGGAACTTGTTACCTATTCCACTGCGACGTAGGAGCGCAGTGCCTGTAGAAGTGTGCCCAACCCGCCAGGTGATCCCTCCCCAGCACAGACCGGCTCGGTCCCAGAACTATCGGCCCCGTACTCTTGGTGCGTAGCCAAGGCTCGGTGAGCACCTCGAGAGTGTGGGGTGCAGTCTATTACCAGCAGGCGCTGGCGGCGCCTGGACCCGAGGAGTTAGACTGGGCGGCCACGCCCTTCGGTGGCCAGTCGCAGGTAGTGCTATCCCGTGCACATTTTGCGCAGGCGCCGTTAGGTGCAGGACCAGGCTCTGGGACCAGGGGCCGCACCCCTTCACAGGTGCCTGGCAGGCGCTAGCGCGTTGCCTGGTAACCAAACATCCGGAACACAGATGGAAGGGCGGAAGCCCACCTCCTTGGCCTGAGAGGGGAATTTGAGGATTTACAGCGCTCACTTTGGAGTAGACAGCAGAGTCACCCTTGTACTTCCTTTTCTTTTCCTGCATATCAAATGGCGAGTTAGCCCTGTTACAGTACAAATGTGTAAAACCTGCCTACTTGGAGGAAATATTTGTTGTGATTTTAAATAACAGCAAAGCCTTTACTGTTCAAGTCATAGCTCTGTGGGCTGTAAAATGAGGGACGAAGGTCAGAAACTCTGCTAGTTTGGTGTGGTTTCAGTATTTCTCAGAGCGAAGTGAAAAATTAACTTGAGATAGATATTATAGAAGAAAACATAGGAAACTTTTTTTCAATCTTGGGGTGAACAAAGAGTTCTAAGATAGAATACAGAAAGTAGATACTCTGAAAAACTTGTCAAACTGGTCTTTATCATACCGTAAATCCATGTTCAACACAGAGTCAAACTGTACTACAAGCCAAAAACTGAAGGAAATAATCAGAATTCATCACCAGAAATGTATCAAGAATAAATCAAGATGGGGCTGGGAAAAAAAGGCTCAGCAGTTAAGAGCACTGGTTGCTTTTCCAGAGGACCCAGGCTCATTCACAGCAATCACAAGACAGCTCACAGATGGTTATCTGAAACCCCAGTTCCAGGGGATTGACCACCTCTACTGATTTCTGAAGGCACCAGGCACATTGCAGAACACAGACATGCAGGCAAAACACTCATATGTGTAAAATAAAATAAATCTAAAATATGTTAGATAACAAGTAGAGAGATGCTTTTAAATTTCAACATTAAAAATATATCAGAGAATGGGGAAAGGGTTTAGATAAACACCTCACAAAAATATAACAAATGAAAATCAGAATAAAAGAAAAGGTGAAGATGAAAAAAGGTATTAGAAATGCCTCACACGCAAATGGAAACAAATTCAACACCGTTAATCATCAGAAAATTGCTACTGTCCACTGAATATCATTTCACAGTACTAAAATGGCAAAACTAAGACTAAACAAACTCAGGCAACCCTGCAGGGTAGCAGGAGCTCCTAGGTGACACTGTCAGTGGGGGAGAGAGGGGGAGTAGTACATTTTTTAAAAACTGTTTAGCTTTTCCTGTGAAAAGAGTCATGCTAATTATCACCTTGGCATAGTCAGGAGTCACTGGAAGGTGAGCGTCTGATAGTCCTGTGGGGAATTATCTTGATATTAGTTGTGATATATATTGATGTGACACCCATTTTAATTGTGGGTGCAAGCATTCTCTGGGCAAATAGAGAAAAGTGAATGGAGCACTAGCAAACCAGACCTCACCCTCTCCCCTCATTGTGGATGTCATGTGACCAGCTACTTCAAGTTCCTGCCGCCCAGACTTCCTTCTATGATCAACTGTACCTTGGACTGTAAACGTAAATGGCTCTTGAAATTACGTTTGCCAGAGTATTTTATCACAGCAATAAACACACACACACACACACACACACACACACACACACACACACACCCCAAAAAACAAAACTGGGAAGTCTTACAGAGGGAAGCACTTTGGGACTCACCAGTTTATACATACAGGAGAGATTAAGACAAGTGCACAGATTTGTTCGCCTGGGGAAAGCGGGATTGTGACATACTGATCCAATGGAATGCTATCCTTCCATCGGAAGAAGCACGCTGCTGATGTGCACAGAATGAATGTACTTCACGGGTGTGCTGCACACAGGGAGGCAATTGGGAGAGGTTTGCGTCATGAGTCTGTTTACGAAAGTCTTTGCACAGTGCCAGTGAGATGACTCATCGAGTAAAGGTGCTTACTTGCCACTGACCTGACAACCTGAACTCTCTCTGGGACTTTCTCACAAGGTACATGCATTCCCCAAATCCCACATACATACATACATACATACATACATACATACATACATACATACATGCAATTAAGAAAGGTTTAAGGCTCCCAGGACTCAGCGGGGATGACCTTAGCCAAATGCCCAACAGTGGGGAGATGTACCCTGAAGACAACCTCCAATAATTAGTCAGGGCCTCTGTGGAATTATGGGTTCAACAACCCACCTTCAAGATTTTTAACCCAGAATTGTTCCTGTCTAAAAGAAATGCAGGGACATAATGGAGCAGAGACTGAAGGAAAGCCCAACTTAGGATCCATCCCATGATGGCTCCTAACACTGACACTATTACTGATGCTATGTTGTGCTTGCAGAGAGGAGTATAGCATGGCTGTCCTCTGAGAGGCTCTACCAGCAACTGACTGAGACAGATGCAGATACTCACAGTCAAACAGTAGACTGAGGTTGGGGACATCTATGGTGGAAGAGTTAGTGGAAGGATTGAAGGAGCTGAAGGGGATGGCAACCATATAGGAAAAACAAGTGTCAACTAATCTGGAACCCTGGGAGCTCTCAAAGACTAAGCTGTCAGCGAGGGTGCTGAGGGTACCTGGAAGAGAATGGGGGACAAGAGACGAGAAGAAGGATGCCAGGACAAGAGTCTGATCAAGGCAACAATTTTATTTTTTCCCAAGGCTGAATTTATACCATAACAGGGGTAACGGGTGGGGGGGGGGAGTATGAAACATGTCCATAGGCCAAGGACACAGTATTCATGTGGTCAGCTGATGTCAACTGGATGTCAGAAAGGTCACAGGTTTATCATATCTATTAGTGAGCAGGATGTTAGTTTCTCAGAAAGGTTACAGGTCATCACATTGGGCATCTTGATGTCAGATGTGTTTCTCAGCAAGGTCACAACTTTATCATATCATTATTCAGCCTGACCACCAAATTTATATTAGTCTTCTGCAGCTGGCTGGGGATTTTCCATGAACCCAGTCATACTTAACTCTAACCATAATATTAACATCAATAATGGAGGGTTTCAAGGGCATTGCTCCCAACACTAAACCACCAACCAAACAGCATACACTGGCTGGTCTGAGGCCCCTAGCACATATGTAGCCAAGGACTGCCTTGTCTGGCCTCAGTGGGAGAGGATGAGCCTAATCCTATACAGACTTGATGCCCTAGGAAGGAGAGATACTGGGGTGGGGTGAGGGGCACCCTCTCATAGGCAAAGGGAGGGGATGGGGTAGGGGAGTAAAGAACTCTGTCAAGGGGGGAATGGGGGCAACATTTGAGATGTAAATACATAAAATAATTAATAATAATAAATTTTTAAGCTAGTTGTGCTAAAGTCTATGCAGAAGCAAAACTAACATAATTGGAATAGAAGTTGAAATATCAATGGTTAAAGGGAGAAATGGTATCTAGACTACAAGGTATTCTAGGGAAGGGAACTTTCTGATGTAAAGTCCTTCATGTCAGTCAGCACATAGTGTATTCACCTTTCAGAGCATTTCAGCTACATACTTGAAATCTAAATCTGAAAAGAAAAATTGCCACTTACACTGCAGCAATACTAAGCTTAAATAAAGAAAACTATTGGGATTGCCGATGTCTATGACCAAGGGGTTCATTGCGCTAAACAGTAAAACCCTGGTTTCTGGAACTTTATCTGTATCCTTTTGCTACATATGTATTGATTCCTCACAGCTGGTAGACATCATGACTGGGGCAGTTTCAGTCTAGTTGAGTTGAAAACTATGTAACATTGTGATGCTGTTAACTGAATACTTTCCAAGTGATACTATTGTAGTTACAAAGTTCTCAATGTTCTGGCCCCAGTGTAGAGCAATGATCCAGTCCCTCAACCTCTTGCTTCACGGAGTTCTCCTGTGTACAAGAGATAAAATCAATGAGAAAGTATGCAGATGAACAGTAGGTAACTTCAGTTGACTGTTAATACAGTGAGGGTAAAACATTTAGAGAATGAAATATGAGACCATGTTTTACTCATTGCTGAGACCATGTGTGTGAGTCGCATGTGTTTGCATGTCAAATTATCCTCTGCTCAGCTCCCTCGTGAGGACAAAATCAACCTCTTTTAGCCTCATTGTACAGTGAAAATCCCTTTTGAAACATGAAAACACGAAGCCACGTTTCACTTGTGCACACTATTCCCTCACACAGTTTCTTGGAGAGGACAGACGGACAGTTCATCAGCTCATTAAACAACATTTATAAGTGCAGGAGTGTGTGTTTAAAGAGAAGCACCTGGCATGGCACAGAGCCGCTTCCAATTGACTGGAGCTCCCAGTTCTCCTCACAGCTTAAACATCTAAGGAGTTACCTAGTCAAGAACTCAGGAATTTCTATATCTCCAAGCTCAAAGGTCCCTGTAAAATTAAGACAACATACCAATCCCATTTGTCACATCAGGCATAGTACAGGTCAGAAATGTTCGTGCTTTAAAACTCTGGTGAGCTCTTAGGACACCAGAATGGTTTCTGTCATCCAGTTGATCCCACGATCACAATTGTTGAGCATTTATCATTTACTGTTATGACAGTATTGCTGCTTTTAATCTCTTTGCCTATTTTGGTTCTTATCCATAAAGAGACAGAGGATTCAGCTCCTTCAAGTTCTAGCTTTGTTTGACACCAGCAAAAAGCCTGAGAGTAGTAGTGATCTCACTTAGGATCACAACTCTTGTTCAAACTCAGTTTTGTTTTCATTCAAAGCTAGCCACTATGCGCACTTAAACAGGTGAGATTATCCCTGTACTTACAGCTTCTACTGTGAGCTTTGTACTATCCTGAAAAATACTGCTTTCCCTCAGAGAACTCAGGAAGGACAGCTAGTGCACTAATTACCATTAGTCGTTGCCTATTAGGAAGCCGAGACCTGCAGAGGACAAACACGATCTGCCAAATGGCTTACTCATTGTAAGAATGGAATTTAAACCAGGAAATGAGAGTTAACCTTTCTGGGTTCATCATTTAACATCTCCTCTCCAAGCAATCCACAGGGGAGAGAAACCTGTGCAGATGAAAAGCTGTACTTGTGTTCATTTGCCTTAAGGGAACGGTGAGAGTGGTGATGGTAACTCTTGAGAAACCTAGAAACGAGAATGTAAATGAAGGCAAGGAAAGAACAGGAGGCAGCAGCCTCTGCATTCTTGATACTTGGACAGAGCAGAAGCTGGAGGTCAAAAGATTGTTATATAAATACTAATAGTTAATTTTAAAAAAGTGGACAGGGTAAGTTATACAGGCAGAAGAGGAGGAGAAAGAGGACTCTCTGTTCCATATTCTAAAAGACAAGATTAGTTAAGTATCTCCTGGGCTGGAGATCAGGGTCCAAAAGCCTGCCTAGGATGCGGGAGGCCTTGTTTTCAGTCCTCAGTACTACAAACTACAAAGGTAGACAAACAAAACCATCTTTTCTGTAGATTACATGATTCTTAATCTGTAGGGCTGCTAGAAACACAAGCTGGACATATCAGAATTTGAGTCTTCGCTCTGCCGTTAAATGGTGCTATCTAGAGTCCTTTGTACTTGTTCTCTGTGCCTTAAGAATAAACCTCCTTCTGTTATCATAAGATTAAAAGGTAAAATGGCACACTCAGTGTGGCTGGATCACAAAAGATCCTCAAAAATCCTGCTGTTTCATTTTCTCTTCTTCCTGTATGGTTCTTACCACAAAGCGCTTTGTATAACTAGTTACCTGGGTGTGTCTTATCTTTTCCACCCACTAGACCTTGACCTCTGTCATGATGAAGGTGGTAGCTTACTCACGTCTGTTTCCCAGCAAGCACTCAGTATTTTAATAAATAAAGCCATCCCCAATTACCCAGTGATCTCCCTCTTGATGGGGTGGACACTTTTTTTTTTAAGTTGTCTTTCTAGACCATTTGACTAAATCAGTAGCCTTTCTACTTCAGACAGGCAATCTTCTGAGGGTCGACTGGGCTGTTTTCACCATTCGTCTGAGGCTTATTTCTGTCCTGTTTAGCTTATTTCCTGCATGTTCATCCTCTCTCAAGCAGTGAGGCTTTCTTCCTCTCATCACCAGCACACCCATGATCTGCAGTGGCAGGTCCCTAGCATGGCTGTCTCCGTGTGCTATCCAGTCACATGCCACATAACACTTCCAAGAGAGTCCCCACACACAGCAATGGTCCTATAAGATTATAATCTGCCTGGACCAGGAACAGATAGTTGAAGAGAAGACAAGAAAAGGGGGAAAGGGGAAAATTAAAAGTAACCCTAAGATAATTCACAGTTGACAGGGTTAGAAGAAGCTTTAGCAAACTTCAATGAACCCTTTCAAAAGTGAAAATGGGGCTGGCAAGGATGGCCCAGTGGGGAAAGAAGCTTGCTACCAGTCCTAAGTGCTGCCAACCCTGCCCACCTGGGTTTAAACCCCTCACTGGGGGAAGGAAAAGACTAACTCCCACGAGTTGCCAACTGACCTCCGAATGCTTATTCATGAACAACACACACACGCACACATGCACACACGCACACACACACACACACACACATACAAATGAAAATGTAAATTTGTAAAAATGTAGAAAATATGGAGCCAATCCTAAAACTTGTCATTAATAGAACACTCACGTACACTGCCTACTTAGAAACAAACCTAAAATAAAAAGAAATTGGAAAACCTGGAAACCCCACAGAAGACACATGTCTGAGTGGCACCTACTCACAGAATGCCCCAGGAGCTTCCTTCAGGGACTGTTGCAGAAAGAAGATCTTGTTCTCCAGGAAATGACAGCTCCATCTGTGTTACTGCCTGAACCTTCCAATCAGACAAAATGTGAATGTGGAAGCCAGTGATACAGACTATTCCAATCTTACATAAGCCAAGTTTGTGTGTTTGTGTCTTTTTAAAAAAAAATAGGATTTTTAAAATTATAACAGAAAAAAATGTCTAAAGAGTCATGACATAGTCAATGAAAAATATTCTGTACCCAATACCGGATGCGTATGCTTTGGGACGCACTATTTATTTATGTGTATTAATATGCAGATCTGTGTGTTTATATACACACAGTACAAACCTGTGTGCCCCGGCGCCCACAGAGGACACCAGCGACGCACATATTCTAAGCCAAGCATCTTCCAAAAGAGTCCAAAGTTTTTAAAAGTACAATAAAGCTAAAAGTAAAAACAAAAGTTATAAAAGGAGCTTAGAGCAATGGCTGAGCAGTTGAGAGTGTCCTGTCCTTGCAGAGGACCTGAGTTGGGGATCCAACAGCCTCTCCTGGCGACCCCAGGTGCCTGCACTTGTGTACACAGACCCACCCATACACACAAGTAATTTAAATATTTTTAAAATATTTTTTAATTAAAAAAGTAAAAATTGATTTACTGTTGAGGGAAAAATATGATTAAATGTGGTGTAGCCTAGATGATAAAGTTGACATTAGTACACAGTGATAATGTCTTCAACCTTCACATCCATCCTCACCTGCTCAGTGACCCGGGTAGAAAAACTCAGAATCCTACAAAGTCCGTTAATGGAAAGCACCCACCACAGGTAAGATATCCACACGCACAGGTACTTAGCATCGTGTATACGGCTTACCTATGGCGTTCAGAAACAGAGCGTGCAGGGTAGATTTGTAGCACAGTCGGCTGCACACTGTAGCCCAGGTGTTTAGAACTCTGCCCCGTCCAGGTGTACCCGTACGCACACACTACAGTGTGTGGTCACAAAGTCATGATTGTCTTGGTTCTAAAAGAAATCCTTGTTTTGTTGGACAGGTGTGCACAAATGTGTCTTCTATCTAATTCCAATTGACTTTGTACAATCACAAAAACTGTCAGAATCTGTCAGAGTGTAACAAACACACGCTATCTGGTCTAGATATGTGTCTTCACAATGAAATGCTGCAACACATCAGAATCGCGAAAACAAAATACCAATCGAAAGAGGCCAAACAGATATATTTATTTTGTTGAGTAGTCTGTTTTATTTTTGTGAATTCTCAAAAAAGGGGAGAGGTTTTACTCAGGATGGTCATCATCTTTGAAGAAGAAAGATGAAAATTTTCAAGACAGAGAGACTGTGTACACACTCAGTGCTGACGCCTGGGTGCTGTTCACACAGGCACATTCGTTTCTCAATAAAGACACCACATCTCACATGTGTACCCTCACACACGCTGTACTTGAGTAAATGATTCGTTTAAAAAAAAATAACAGCAATATATTTTGTAATAAACACCTCATCTTGGAGCCCTTTTCATCTACATAAACATTTCATATTTTACTTCATTCCCATTTTCAGTAACCTCGCTACTCGTTTTCCTGGCTGGAAGTCTGAGGTTAGAAGCTGAACACTGTTTGTCCCTTGGTTCCCTGAAAATCCTCACAATACTTCACATACAGTAGGCACTCAATAAATACTATGTTGAAATGAAAAAATAGAGTCTATTAAAAAAGCTTTATAAGAAAATTTAAGCAGACATTTCAAAACAATTACTTCTGACTTACCTTATCCTACCAACCTTACTCTCTTTGTCATGTATTTATGATAAATGTGAATATTTATTGAAATAAGTTAAAAAAAAAACTGTGAGAATTCCCGTACTGATGCTCTAGAAAATAATTAATATGGGTATGGGTTATCTGTGTAAAGAAGCCAAAGGCAGCAGTAAGGTAATATTTTAATTATCAACATACAAACTGGCATCCAGCTGCTCTACCAAGGAACAGAGTCTGCTCCTTGGATTAAGTGTCCTCTCTCCTTCAGTCACATACGAGTTTCTGTCCACTCAGAGACTCCTGGGTACATCTGCTTTAGGCTCTTTGTTGAATAAGTGTAGAAGTGTGTTGGGCCCACCTGTCTTTCTCCTGCAGAGACCTGTGAAGAATAGCTTTGGTAACCATAGGCCATGGATAAGGTTAGAAGCTTCTGCAGACAGGAACATATGGATTTTCTCTTAAAACTAACAATGCTAACCAACTGACCAAATAGAGTTTTGTTAAACATTTTACTGATGACAGCTTTTTGTGCGCCAGCCTTCAGAACGCTGCTTCTCCACAGGACTTTGGATCAGAGGCTCTTCTCTGACCTTTCATATAACCCCGAACAAACCCTTTCATAGCTCAGTAAGACTGAGCTGAGACCATCTCTGCAATGTGCTGCCTCTTAAAACTTGAGGGCCTTGAGGACCTGGTCTTCTTTTTAAAAAACAAAACAAAACAAATTCTAGCATATTACCTAGAATAAAGTTAACACTGAAATAAAATTACATATTTGAAAAAAGCAATTAATTATAGACTCAGGCCATCATATTCCTAGTTAAACAAGGCTCTGTGCCTGAAGATGAACTATGAGTACACAGACCTAAATTTGTGGTGAATTAAATTGGGCATCGCGGAAGCAGAAGTCTCAATTTTGCTTTTAGTAATATGAAAATAAGATGCCCCAAGAAATTCTATCAGAGAGAGAGAGGGAGAGAGAGACAGAGACAGAGAGAGAGACAGAGAGACAGAGAGAGAGACAGAGAGACAGAGACAGAGACAGAGACAGACAGACAGACAGACAGACAGCATTATTCTAAAATCTCTGTAAAGAAACAGCTGATAAATGACAAGAAAATCACCTCCACAGAGCTAATGCACACTAGGCATGATAGTAGCATGAGACAGTCTTTGGAAGTCTAGACCTGTTGGTTTTAACTGAGAGCATATGCGAGTTAGGAGGGAAAACCTGGACTGGGAGAGCCAAGTGATATAATATGTGACTGTAAGTTGGGGTTCTAAAGGCACTCTTCTAATTGGAGGATGCACTTAGGGGAAACTCCTGCCATACAGTAGCATGCTGATCTCAGTCTTACTTAGAATAAAGTTGGGAAATTTTTCTCACAAGATGGTGTGTACAGAAAATGCCCACCATAGCATTCTCTCTTCTGGGTGTTTGCAGCCTGGAGACTTCTCTCCTACAGAGACTACTTCTATCAAGGTTAGCTGAGCCTGCCTCCATGATCCAGCTTCTATACCATAAACTGTATGTTCCCCTGTAAGTAACAACCCCAACTTCCTGTTCAACTGTGTGTAGCAAGTAAACAGACCTTCCAGGGTGCTTCATCAAAGAGCCTGGTCCACCTGACCTCAACTCTTCTGTCTTTTCTTCATTCCCGTGCCGCCCCAGCTAGGTCCAGTTCTTGGAGCTGAGCAAGAACTCAACATGATGCTTAAAAGTCAAGGAAAAACCAAAAACAGCAACAGGGACATGCTCAAGGAGTGAAGGAGACACTAAAAAACAATGATCAGAAAAATAGAATCAGAGCTAATATAGAAACAAAAAGTGTAACTAGGATTAAAAAGTCAAAGACCAAACTGAATGTCAGATTACTCATAAAAAAAGAATTTCTAAAATGGAAAATAAAATCATGGAAAACACATATTATAGCATGATGTTATTTAAAATCTGGATGGAGGCAAGACAGAACAAGTGAAAACGTCCACAATGCACTTTTCCCAAATGTAGATATGTTACTCTGCTAAGACTATCACAACAAAACACCAAAGACTTGTGTCTTTTGACAAATTTATTTTTTCTTTGTTCTGCAAATTAGATGGCCAAGATTAGGGTTCTGCCCTAGACTAGTTCGTCTTCTTCTGGCTTGTAGACAAGTGTCTTCTGTCTGTGTCTCCAAACAGCCTTTCCTCTGTCATGTGGAGGGTGGTAGGTGCAGAGACAGTACTCTGGTCTCCTGTGAGGACACTAGACGTACTGAACGATGCCCTTCCATATGTCCTCATTTGCCCTTAATTAACTACCAAAGGTCTGCATCGCCAAATACAGTTGCACTGGGATTAGGGCTTTAACACCTGAATGTTGGTGGGACACAATTCTGTTCATAACAACAGGCAAGGCTAACAGGATGGACCATAGTTAAGGACATAATAACCAAGAACAAGTTCTAGTTAACTTTAAAATTCAAGGCAAAATAAATCAAAAGAAATACAAGCTTAGATTTGTGGCACTGCAATAACAGTATATCAAAGATGAAAGTAAGATTAAGGTCAGATGAAGGGACAGATTATCTACAAAAGAACCACTATTAGACTGATAGCCAACTTGGCACACTTACGTAAAAGACAATGAAATGGTGTCTTATGTCAACTTAAATCTTAAATCAAAAAAAGTGTCACAGATTACATACTAATAGTAGTGTAATAAGTTACTGGACACAGCGCCCAGAATCAGAAACCTTACTTTCCTTCCAGCTTCCAGGGGCAATACACTGAGCAATACATGAATTCTCTATGAACAATATTCCAGCACATTTCAGAGGAGTGATGCCAGAGACTATGATCTCTAAAACTAACTAAATTAGTAAACATACAAAAATAAGGACTTTTCTGTGCCCAAAATATAGTAGAACATTTCTTACAAGACATCAAAACTAATCATTTCAAAATGATTTAAAACAGTCATATTTTATGGAATACCGTAACATGTCAAAGAGAGGCATTGCTTGGTGTTTATTTTTTCCTCTTGCTTTTTTGTTTTAAGACAATTTCTCACTGTTTTCCTGGCTAGCCTTGAACAGGGTTCAAAACAATGCTCCTGCCTCAGTCTTCAGAGAAGCTTGGAACTAAATCTGCCTCCTGACACAGCAGGAAACTCACAACTGTAAAGGAGAAACAGGTGGGTATGACAATAATATCCTGAAATCTCAGCACCACCACACAGAAGGGTGCAGGGTATAGATACAGAGGGAAACTTTGTCTCAAAGGGGGAGAAGGAAAAAAATCAACAAAAGTGGTCAACACTCCACAAAATAAAAAGAAAAAATATATCAATATTTAGAATGTAAAGAAAGGTATCACAGAGCCACAATTAAAAGGATAATAAAAGCACTGAAAAATTTTGTCAATAAACATAAAAACTTTAAAAATGAAAGGAACAATTTAGGGGAAAATATTAGCAATTGAAGCAGATTTATGTGTCACTAGTGTGAGGTAAAGTGGAAAATCATTCAAAATTTTCAGCCACACCAAAAATTTCCTTACCTCAGAAATTTGTTTGAATTACTTTCTGATCAGTCCCAGGTTTCCCACTGAGCATGTAAGGATATGGTGGAACATACAATACCGGCTGAGGATAGGTATCGGATAAAATACCGGATATCGGCCCCTGCCTGGTGGAAAGCTGTACACATCGTGGAATTATATTGGAGTCTTAGGAGAGCACCTCCACTGTTTATTTTATTTGTGCAGAAACTCAGAATTCCAGCCTTGACTCTGGAGTTAGACAGCTTGATCAGAACTCGGGGAATATCAGCTTGTAGGTTCACCTGCTGCTTGCCCAGTGCAGTAGGAATTCATAATATTATGGGGATTTTCACAGGACTCAAGGTTCTAGCCACCTCTCCTCAATCAACACGTCAAATAACAGAAGTGGAAGAGACGGTGTTAGAACATGGGACTCGAAGTCAAAGAAACAAAGACCCCATCATGTGGGTGTCTAAGATCGGATTGCTCATAGATGTGGTAAGCTTAGCTCAAAAAGTCATTGTCATATAATAAAAACTAAGTTCCCGTCTCTGCCCCTTTTCCTTGATGGCGAAGACATGTGGTCATAAAAGAGAACATCCTGCTTTTTAACTGGGTATAGAACATGAAAACAGAAGACAGCGTAGGCATCAGCAGAGAGACAGACTGGCCAGATCCCAAGTAGCTGTCCTAGCAGCAGTATCCTATTCCTGTAGACACACGTCCTATTCCTGTAGACACACGAATACACACTCTTATGAACTGACTGGTTTTATACCTACTTAGTGGGAAATGTAGCTTAAGCAACTACCTATGCTGTGTTACTGTGTGCATGGCATGTGCGAGACTGGGTCACAGTTAGAGTACTTCTTAGTCTGGGTCTTGATCGTATAAAGACGAAGGCTGCTGCTTTATGCAACTTGTGTGAGAGAGTTCCTTCAGTTGTTCTATAACTTGGATGCCTACACTATACACCTCATACATCACCCCAGATAATAAAGGCTTATCCGTGGTCTAGTGTGCAAGCTGCTTTTGAAGGACTCAGAATATGCTATGTAAGAAAAAATACTTACCAAAGCGACACATGGCAGCGTCCTTATCCTCTGATGCACTTCCCAACATTCTACAAACCCTGATTTCTGATGCTTCATGGTGGCGATGCAATCATTTTCAAGGTGAGACACTCGCTAATCTGATGAGCATGTTGGTTAAACGGTCAAACCTCTGGAATTAGATGCCTCATTGGTAAAACAAAGAGGATTTCCATGATTTCTTCTCTCTCCATAATACGACCTCCATACTTCTCTGTTGTGAGCAGCCTTGGTCCTCACAATGGGACAACAGGGATTGGTGCTGGGCAGAGCAACGCGGTGGTTTGAATATGCTTGTCCCCGAGGGAGTGGGACTGTTGGGAGGTGTGGCCTTGTTAGAGGAAGTGTGTCACCGTGGGGATGGGCGTTGAGATCTCCTCTGAGCTGCTTGCAGGACAGTCTTTGGCGTTTGGATCAAGATGGAGGAACTTGGGGCTGGACAGATGGTTCAGTGGTTAAGAGCACTGACTGCTCTTCCAGAGGTCCTGAGTTCAAATCCCAGCAACCACATGGTGGCTCACAACCATCTGCAATGGGATCTGTTGCCTTCTCCTAGTGTGTCTGAAGAGACCTACAGTGTACTCATATGTATTAAATAAATTTTAAAAAATGGAGGAACTCTCAACTCCATGACTGCCTAGACACTGCCTTGCTTCCTGAGTTGAATCTCTGAAACTGTAAGCTACCCCCACTGAAAAGATTGCCTTGGTCATGTCATGGTGTCTGTTCAAAGCAATGGAAACCCTAACTAGATATTCCCAGATCTGCTTCACTAGTTAGTGCTCATCACTCCTTGTTATTCCAGAGAAATCCATGGTTTTCTCATGACAAGGATAATATAAGTTCTGAGTGACTACTGCTCAATACGGGAGAGCGTTGATTTATACATACCATAAAACACCATTGCATGATGATACTCATAAATATACTTGTTTGATTAGAATTATTCTAGACTGGCAAAATGAAAATAAAAGTGTTAGGTGGAAAGATTTGAAATATCTTTTTGCAAGGGATTATGGATGCTAGAAAATGGTAAAAACAAAGATGAAAACCTGCCAAGCCTTTAGTGTGGCTCTTATTAGAAAGAAAGCATATGGTTTAAAGAGAACATGCCTTACGGTTTCTTACAAGATCGAGAATTCATTCTGATGTGCAACAGATCATTGTGATTGATAGAATGGGCTTTTGAACTGTTCTTGTGAGTGTGTTAGTATCCAGAATTTATTGCCTGAGATAGGGTTTCAGCTTCCACCACTGAACAGGCATACTCAGCTCTGGGTATACTCAGAAGGAGCTGCCTTAGCACTTGCTAATGTGAAGTAAACCTAAGGCCAGGTCACTAGGCTTCTCCTGCGTGTTGTTTTGCCTGCCACTGAAGGATGGACGAATTGTGGAATCACACAATGAATGCAGTAATTCTGAATTGAGACAGTTTAAAAAGTTGTTCTGACCAAAAATTTCTACAGTTTCTAATAGAGCCATGTGTAGCTATTGGAATAGTTCTAGGAACAAAACTGTGGTGTTTCATTTTCTTCATTTCTTGCTCTATTATCTTATTTTTGGGGCCTACCCTAGCTTCAATAATACTCCGAGGGTACTTGAACCACGCTCCTGAATCTCGGCCCCACAGCTATCCTTCGTGGAGGTTTATATCCTCCTCGGTCAACACACAAGTCACAGCACTCTCCAAGTATGTATCACAAAGGATTTCTCTATGTTTACTGTGGGCATTAGTGTTTGCCCAACTCATCTCAGGTTCCATAGCTAAGGACTACCCTGCTCAACTCTTGGTTGGATGTTTACCCACTAGAATGACCCACTGTTCTGATTTTCAATGGACTGAAGAGCTTCTTTGGTTGCAAAACATTCAATGCTAAAATCAAAAGCCCAGAATAAATCAAGAAAAGGTTGCTGTATTTTCTTTTAGGTTTCCATGCACTATCATTTCAGAACTTCTTCTTGTGCCTCATTCTGATGTTAAAGGCAATAGAAAATATTAATGATCTACTTTATTACCTAAATATGTATATAGGAAATCATATTTTCTGGGAAAAAACCCTTAGGCTCACATATAAAATATTTGGTCTTAATGGAACATTGGAAATTCAGAGTAAGTGAATAAGTCTGACTCCATAGATATTAGCCTTTTTAAGTGAAAGTCAGACTATTAACCTGAATGAGGTCGCTTCCATCTCTATCTCAGTAACCACCGTGCTCACAAATTCTCATGCCACTTGGATGATTGACAGGTTGGACAGTGATAACTAAATCATACACCCTATTTGCCTCATGTTGATTCTTTCTATAGATATTACTAAATAACAATAAAAACATCTTATATGCATTCCCATATGTTCATGTCTATGCTTCCAACTAGCCCTCCTGATGTTCCAGTCTGCTTTCTTGAGGTCCCTGACTAGCTAGTCAGGCTACTTACTACTGCACTTAAGTTGGTGAATATTGCACACTCAAGCTACTCAAGTGTTCCGTTTCTATGAGCATTCTCCCTTTCCACTTAAAAATTTTTTATTAATTCTTGAAGAATTTCATACGATGTTTTTTTTAAAATCATATTTACTTCCCCCTCTCCAAACCACCCTTTCCACCCTCACCTCCCTATGCACCGAGCTTAGACTTTTCTTCTTCCCCATTCTCCATGAAGTACTGTCGTCATTACACAGCTAGTCTTGTGGGTATACCTAGGAGTGTGGACAACCTACCAGGGGACACATCATTAAAGAAAACAGATCCCTCCTCTCTAGCGGATATCAAATGTCAGTAGTTCCTCAGCAAGTGGTGGGATTCCATGACCACCTCCTATCTCCATGTTAGTATTCTTCTGTCTTGAACTTATTCTTCAACTTATTCTTGTGAATGTTGTCACAGTCACTGAATTCATGTGTCTAGAAAACAATGTTTTCTTGAAATTACCCACTGCCTCTGGCTCTTACCACCCCCTCCTCATGCATCCTTAAAAATCTCTGAGTTGGGGAAGGATATAATAGGTATGTTCCATTTAGGGCTAAGCACTCCAGAGTTTCTTATTCTGTGCATATTGACCAGTTGATGGTCTCTGCTACCTACCATCTACTGCAGAGAAGATTCTATAATGAAGGTTAAAAGATGCATTGCTCTCTGGGTAGAGCAATAACTGAATACAGATAGTTTTAAATAGAAATTTAGCAGAATAATAGTAGTAGGACTTCCCTAGGTCCTATGACCTATCTAGTTACAGGTCCTGTTAACATTGCTACATAAGGGTTTCATCTCATGGAGAAGGCCTTTGATCCACTCAGTAAGTGGCTGGTTACTCCAATAACATTTATACCATTATTGAACTATTCATTACTGTAATTTTTTTTTGAGATTATGATACAATTATAATCAAATCTCCTTTCCCTCTCCTCCCCAAACTCTCCCATATACCTCTTCTTGCTCTTTTAATTTTATGGTCTGCTTTGCTTTGATCATTGTCACATACTTATATGTATATGTGTGTGTGTGTGTGTGTGTGTGTGTGTGTGTGTGTGTGTGTGTTATTTGTAAATATAACCTGTTCAATCCATATAATCCGCTTGTGTGTTTTCAAGGCTGGCTATTTAGTATTGGATAACCAATTGGTATGTCCTTCCCCGGAGAAGACGATTTCTCCTGCTCTCAGCATTCCTCAGCTGCCTATAGGTTTGTTTTGTTTTGTTTTGTTTTGTTTTTTGTTTTGATAGGATTGAGGCTTCATGGTTTTTCTCCCATCCACTTTGGCATATCTGTTGGTGTTGGCATTGTTCAGCTCATGTTTAGGCTGTCATGTTGGTGAGACTTTACTAGGAGACAAAATCTCACAGCAAATTCTGTGATCCTTTGGCACTTACAACCTTTCTACTCCCTCTTTGGCAATATTTTGGGAGTTTTCGGTGTGGGACCGGTTTTGTAAATGTATCCATTGGGACTGGGCTCCACAACTCTGCATTTTAATTGGTTGTGATCTCCATGTGTTACAAAAATCAGTTTCCTTGAGGGAAACATCCATCTGCAGGAGTAGCTAATCCTCAGGCAGGAGGTCGGTTAGAGCTCAAGGGCCTTTGGGGCCAACGCCTGAAGTGTATAGTGTCTTCAGTGCCTTCCACCTCTAGGGAAGATGTAAATAGTTAACAGTATAATTACTTATGCCTCTTCTCAGACATCTGTGCTGTTACTTTACCCTCTTCCCTCCTCCTTATCTCCATCCCTCCTTAATTAGACCCCCTTCTTTCCTAATCAATCCCCAGTCAGATAATTTGTATCCCACTATTCCCCTCCCTATTGTTTTCCTAACCCCTATTCTAGCAATAGTCCCTTTTTACTTCCTGGTTTCTGCTCTTACTTCAAGAAAGCTCACACCTGAAGATTTTGGAGCTAGGATCTGCTAATGAGAGAAACCATGGGACCTTTGTCATTCTGGGTCTGATTAACTTCACTCTAGTTTCATATACTTACCTGCTAAATTCTGATGAGTACTATTCCAGAGTGTATAATGTACAGTATCTTCACTATCCATTCGTCAGTTCAAGTACATTTAGGCCTTTTCCATTTCCTAGCTCTTGAGAATAGAGTAGCAATGAACAAGGCTGAACAAGTATCTGTAGAGTGGGATGCTGCGTAGGATGTGCCAAGGAATGGTGTAATCAGGTCATATGGTATCTTTATTTTTAGCTTTAGAAAAAAATTACGCACACTTATTACCATATTGGCTGTACCAGTTAGCCATCCTACCAACAGTGAAGGATTCCCTTTCTCCCACATCCCATACAGTATTTGTTCTCAGTTGTTCTGTTGATCTGTGCCATTCTGACTTGGGTAAGATAAAACTTCAAAGTTGTTTCGATTTGTATTTCCTTAATTGATATGAACAATGAACATTCTTTTGAAATATCACTTAGCTGTTTTTCTTTTCTTCTCTTGAGAGCTCTCTGTTTAGGTCCTAGGCCCATTTTTCAAAAGGGTCACATTTTATAAAACATTGCTTTTTGAGTTCTTTATATATTTTGGAAATTAATCCTCTGTCAAATGTACAGTTGGTAAAGATTCTCTCCCATTCTATGGGCTTCCTTTTCACTCAGATGTTTCTTTAGCTGTGCAGAAGAAGCTTTTTAGATTTATTTATTTATTTATTTATTTATTTATTTATTTATTTATTTATTTATTTATTTAATGTATGTGAGTACACTGTAGCTATCCTCAGACACACCAGAAGAGGGCATTGGATCCCATTACAGATGGTTGTGAGCCACCATGTGGTTGCTGGGAATTGAACTCAGGACCTCTGGAAGAGCAGTCAGTGCTCTTGTCCACTGAGCCATCTCTCCAGGCTGCTTTTTAGTTTTATGAAGCCCCGCTGGTCTACTGTCCTTAATTCCTGAGTAAATTGAAACTTTTTCTGGAAGTTCTTTTCTACACTTCTATCATATAGAATGCTGCCTATCTTTTTTTTTTCTGTCAGTTTCAGGTTTCACATTTAAATTTGAAATCCATTTGGAGTTAGTTTTTGTGCAAGGTGATAGACATGGGTCCAATTCCACTTTGTGTTTTTGGCATCTTTTGGCTGAAATTACATATACTTATGTTTGGTCTTTGATTTGTTCCATTGGTCTACATGTCTGTTTTTGTGCCACTATTGTATTGTTTTTATTACTATGCCTTTGTAAGATATTTAAGAACTCCCTCTTAGAAATATCTTAGAAATTCCTCTTGCATTGTACTTTTTGCTCAGGGCTGTTGGGCATTCTGGAATCTTTTGTGATTACTTATGAATTTTAGTATAGTTTTCCCCCTATTTCTGTGAAGAATAAGATGGGAATTTTGATTGGGATTGCATTTAATCTGTAAATAGCTTTTTGTTAAATGGTAATTTTCACAATATTAATTCTATCAATCCACAAGCATGACATATCTTCCCAGTTTCTAATGTCTTCCTATATCACTTTCTTCAGAGGTTTAAAGTTTTTATTGTAGAGGTCTGTTACACCTTTGGTTACATTCCTGGAGATAATTTATTTTCTTTCAGACTATTATGAATGGGAATGTGCCCACAATTTCCTTCTTTGTATGTTTGCTGTTGCTTTATAGATAAGCTAATGATTTCTGCAAGTTCATTCTGTATCCTGCCACATTACTGAATTTGCTTTTTGTGTCTAGTTTTCTGGTAGAATTGTGGAGAGCTCTAATTTATAGTAGTACCATGTCATCTATAGGGATAGTTCTTTTCATATTTGTATCCTTTCATTTCCTTCACTTGTCTTATTGCTCTAGCTAGTACTTCAAGCACAATATTAAAAAGGAGTGGCTAGAGAGGACATTCCGATCCTGTTTCTGACTTCAACAAGAATGCTTCAAGCTTTTCACTATTTCAGATTTTGTTAATTGTGGATTTTTCCTACATACCTTTCATTATATTGAGATATGTTCCTTCTTTCCCTACATTTTTCTAGAACTTTTATCATGAAGATGTGCTGGATGTTGTTAAAGGAGTTTTGGGCATTTATTGAAATGATGTGATTTTTGCCTTTAAGTCCATTTATGTTGTTTATTTTATATAATTAACCTGTATATGTTGAACCATACCTGAAATCCAAGCATAAAGTCAACTTGGTCATGGTGAACAATCGTGTGTGTGTGTGTGTGTGTGTGTGTGTGTGTGTGTGTGTCTACCCACTGAGCTACCTCCCCAGCTGTATGGCATGGAATTTTACTGGTTTTGATGTGCATTTCCCTGATATTCAATGATATTAATAATATTAATGTATGGTTTCTTTTGAGAGATACCTGTATAGATCATTTGCATATGATGAAGATATTTTATTGAGCACTTTTGAGTCTGTTCATCAGGGATATTGGCTGGTACGGTTTTTGTTGTTGTATCTTTATCTAGTTTTATTATTAGAGAGATTCTGGCTTTGTAAGAGAAGTTTGGGAGGTTATCAGTTCTTTCTCTTTTCTCTTTCTTCTTGAGGATTGGCTGTGTATCTTCCTTGGAAGCCTGGTAGAATTCCATTGTGAGTCCATCTAGTCTTGGACTTTTCTTAGCATGAAAGTTATTATTATTATTATCATTATTGCAATCTCATTTGTCATGGGTTTGTTTTTTACTTCTCTCTTTAACTTTGGTAAGTGGAATTTAGAAATTTATCTATTTCTTATTGTTTTGCAGTTTAATGGAGTACAGATTTTAAAAATATCCCCTTATGATATTCTAAATTTCTTTGGTGTGTTTCCCTACTCATTATGACTCTGTGCATTTGGTATCCTTTCTTTTGGTTAGTTGAGTCAAGGATCTCTTGAACTTACTTATCTTCTTAAAGAACCAGCTCCTAGATGTGTTGTTAGTATTGCTTCTATTATTTCTGCTGACTCTATCTTGCCTTTGATGAAGTTTGAGGTTGAAAGTTTTGAGTTGCATCATTAAGTTGTTTATTTGTGCCCTTTTTGGTTTTTAAATGTAGGCACACAGATCTATAATTTTTCTACTATGACTGCTTTCAGTGTGCTCCAGTGTTCTTATTGTATTTTCATCTAGTTCCAAGACATTTTATTTCTTGATTTCTTCTTTGAAACATATACTATTCAGTAATGAGTTGTTTAATCTCCATGAGTTTGTGTATTTACTAGACATTTGCTTGCTTCCAATTTTAAGTTTTATTGCTTCGTGGTTAGATAGGATGCATGGAATGGATTCCTACCTTTCTGAATCTGTAAAAATAAAGAAAGTGTCACAGCATGTGGTGTATTTTAGAATAGTCTTTGTGTATTGATTAGTAGAATTTGTATTCTTTAGTGTTTGGATAAAATATTTAGGAGATCTGTTTATTCCATTAGACATAGTATGTCAATTAATTCTGATGTTTCTGTTCAGATGACCTGTGTATTGAGAAAAGCAGGTTACTGAAAGCACTATAAATGTCTATAAATCCAGTAGATTTTTAAAAGTGAAATTGAGCACACCAGTTGTGTGCATATTAGATGAGGATAATAAAATTTGTTTGGGTAACTGTTCCTTTGATTAGATAAGATGTCCCTCCTTTAGTTTTAGTTTCGGATGTTGAGATAATAATGCCTACTTGCTTTCTTGTTCCATTTATTGGAATAATTTTCTCTATCCCTTTACTTTAAGATTGTACCTATCTTTAAACCTGTTTTTCTGGTAGACAACAGATATTTCTTGATCGATTCAGGTAACCTTAGTTTTGGTTAGTGATAAAGTCATTGATATTATTGTTGAAATCTGTTGATAGGTGGACAGTACTATTGATTTCTGGTGTTGTGTTCAGTGACACTTTAATAATTATGTTTTATTTCTTTCCATTGTTTCTGCTATGATCATTCCTCTCTTCAATTTGAAATTTTTTTCTATGTTTTTTTTTCTCTTTATTAACTTGAGTATCTTATTTACATTTCAATTGTTATTCCCTTTCCCGGTTTCTGGGCCAACATCCCCCAAAACCCTCCCCCTCTATATGGGTGTTCCCTTCCCCATCCTCCCCCCATTACCGCCCTCCCCCCAACAATCTAGTTCACTGGGGGTTCAGTCTTAGCAGGACCAAGGGCTTCCCCTTACACTGGTGCTCTTACTAGGCTATTCATTGCTACCTATGAGGTTGGAGCCCAGGGTAGTGGTTTAGTCCCTGAAAGCTCTGGTTGCTTGGCATTTCAACTTGAAATATTAGTTTCCTTTAGTTTGATGTTTAGGTTCTTTCTATCATAGTTTTTCTTTCTCCTTCAAGTATGGGAGGTATGTTTTTACTGGGTATATTACTCTAAGCTAGCCATCACAGCATTTTAAGACTTAGAAATGCATTGCTCCAGGTTTTCCAAGTTTCCATCAAGAAATGTCGTTCTGATGAGTTTTCCTTTGTGATTTCTTTCCTTGCAGCTTTCAATACACTTTTTTTCTTATCTGTATTTAACGTTTTAACTATCCTGTGGAGATTCCCCCCCCCCCCCCCGGAATTGTATAGCTGGTGTTTCATGTGCTTCTTGTATTTGTTTTGGGTATCATTCCTTAATTTGGAGGAAGTTTTCTATTACCTTGTTATCTTTCTTATCTGTATTTAACATTTTAACTATCCAGTGGAGATTTCTTTTTTCTTGGAATTGTCTAGCTGGTGTTTCATGTGCTTCTTGTATTTGTTTTGTGTATCCTTCCTTAATTTGGAGGAAGTTTTCTATTACCTTGTTAAAAGTCTGGTCTGTGTCACTGACTTAGGATTCTTCTTCCTAGACTCTGGAGGAGGTAGATCTGGCTGTGTGAGAGGTTGGACGCAGCACAGAAGGGACATGTGTGGTGGTAGGTAGAGCAGATACTGTCTTGGAATCTAGAACTAGCCAGCCAGTCTGGGCAAGGGCCAGACCGAGTGTGGGACCAGAGTAGAATCTGTCGAGTTGAGAAGAAGCTTATTCCTATTTAAGACCATCTTTTTGGTTTTTTTTTTTTTTCTTTATATGATCACTCAGGTGTAACTACAAGAGGAATGACAGATGAGACAAAGTTCACAATACTGACAGATCCTATGGATAGAGACACACGCTGCACAGGGAAAAACATCAGGATGGCCAGGAGGCAAAATAACAGGAGCAAGGGGAAAGCATTAGGCCAATGCTTATATTGGTGTATAGGGAAACACATGACAAAGCACAGTTTAGTTAGCACTTCATGCAACTTTGGAGGCCTCTAAGCTACTTTTCAGGTAACTGGGCCCTCGAGTGATGATGGCATATATTGTCTACTACACTGATATATTCAAACAGAGGCATTATGCCTCTGGATTAGTTTGGATTATCAAAGACATGTTTCTAGTTTATAAATCACTTTTTAAATTTTCCATTTGATTATACGGGGCCTTTCACACTACCATAGGTATATGTTGAGGGATGGAAAATGGATAACCAGGGGAGGTAAACGACACAAGTGGTTTGTGCGTGCTACTGAATTGTGCTCAGGTGCAAACCCAGATGGACTATCCTTATTTTACAATGGATTGCTGATCAGCCTGGCTATCTGTATGCACTGAAGTCCATAAAACTGCCATCTTATTGGCAGTTTGACCTGCATTGTTGTCAGGCATTTCTGTGTTAAGAAACATGCAGCTGTTTTTCAGATAATTTGGCCTTGTTTCAGAAGCTTATTACATGCTTCTAAGGGGCGTTTCATAAATTCATTACATCTTCCTTGCTACTTACCTCTCCAATATGGTCACCTATATGGTACAGGTCAAGAAAGAGGTGTTTGCACACAAACTTGTGTTTTCTGAACAGTTTTTCCTTGACTGTTTTGGGTTTGGCAGCCTCCTCTTTGTGAGAATGTTATATCAGAATTCAAAGTAGATAAATACTAGCTTCAACCATGATTAGGTTTGCTCAGTGTTTAAGAGCACTGATTGCTATTCCAGAGGTCCTGAGTTTAATTCCCAGCAACCATATGGTAGCTCAGAACCATCTATAATGGGATGCCCCCTCTTCTGGTGTGTCTGAAGACAGCCACAGTGTACTCATATACATAAAGAACACTAGAAGTCTGAAGCCATGTTGGATCTCTGCTCTTGGAGTAGATAAGAGTGCTTACGGCATTAACTCTGGAAAAGGCCAGGGATGTTGTTAGAGATCTTACAATATACAAGGTAGCTCTCTATACATATAACTATCTGGTCCAAATGCCAACAATGCCAAAGCTGAGAGGCCCTCATGTACAATATTTTATCTTCAAAGGCTATAAAAAGTCCAACAGATGCTGTACTGTGATTGTCTGTAGTAGGAGACAAAAGATGAAGCACATTTCAAAAGACTTGTTCTTCCTAATTATTCCCTCTTCCTGGTAATTTACAACTGCATTATCCTGCTAAAGTGAACCTTGTAGGATTGAATGTCCTGCATATCCATTGATGTGATTTTTTTTCTTTTGCCTGAAAACAGTGTGGCAACACCAGCTGATCGTATTTGTACACTTACATAAACATTTAACACTTTTTACATCTACTGACATAACCACATACTTTTTATTCTGTATTGTAGTTTTTTTCAAAATTAACTTTTAACTATAAATTTCATTACAAATGGTTAAGGTATTTGCATTTATTTGTGAACATGATTGGCTACAAGTATATTCTTGTTGAGTTTTGTCAATAAGTTTATATGGGTCTGATTATCTAGTAAAGAGTTTATTCTCTAAAGATTTAGTAAAACTCACTTGTAAAGCCATATGATTGCATGTAAACTTGGAATTACAAGTACAATTTAATGTGGCTCATTTTCCCTCAGAGTAACTTCTAAAAGTCCTTTTATGTACTTCAGATCATGTAAAGAAGCACTCTGAACCTCTTAAAAATACATTGATACAGAAAGCCTATTTAATCCACAAGGAATATGAACTTTATGTATGTAGGTGTGTGCATGATGGCATGTGGGTGGAGGCCAGATGATACTTGTGGTAGTTTTCTCCTTGTATAAAATGAGTTCTAGGTTCTAACTTATTAGACTTGACAACAAGCTATTCTATTAGCAGAGCCTACTCACTGACCAAAAACGATTGTATTTGAAGCACCGCTTTGTGTTGGACATTAAATTCTAAATAATTTTGTTCTTATATTTTGGCCTTTTGACTGAGCAAGGAAGCATGTTTATCCAGTTCTAATTTCACTTCCAGTCAACTGTTGATTACAGAAGATGCTTGCATTCACATAGAGTAATATTCTTAGAACAAGAAAGTAGAGACATACACAGCTGAATTCCAAGAACCATGATCTCTGACGATTACTTTGGAGGCTGGTTATAAGAGGTTTGATTTGTAGTTAATATTTTCATTCAGTATCTAAGTTTTTCTTCAACATGGAATTCTGGGTAAAGGCTTTTTAATAGTCAATTCATTCATTGTGCAAGAGTGAATTCTCTGATCTGTCATCAAGTTTATTTTGTTAAGACCAGAGGATATAGTTGTGAAGAAGATATAAGATCTTCTGGTGACTTTTCCCTCTACAGTCAATATAATTTTTCTATTGATTAGAAATGCCAAAGCACAACTTGTTTTCTATGAGTACACTTAGTTTTCTCCATTCTGAACTGTCTCTTCCATGTGATTTCCCACAAGAATGTAAGTATTCTCTAGTGAGTGTGGCACATATGCTGGAGACAACTCATTAACTGCCACATATCTATGCAATCTGATGATTCTCAAAAAAATCTGCTAAAGTGTAATATTTACTGTTCTCATGATTAGCAAAACTATATAACTAATGTCCTCAAAAGTCACCCTTCAGAATATAAATAAGATCCTTCACATACAACTCTCCTTATTTATTTCCTACAACTAAGAAAGACAATTTCCTTTGCAAGAAAATGATAAGAGGATAAGTATCACTGTCACTTGTAAAATTTTACTTCAATCTGTATTATAAATTAATAAATTACATACAGATACAGGAATAGATGGGAGGCTTTAATTTTACTAACAATCTATGCCAGTGATCAGCCAACTAAATTCTACTAGTCTAATAATTTAGTTAGAACACTCATATTCATGTCTATTTTATTAATAGCTACTTACAGACTAGAGGATTAAAAATAAGTAGTACAATAGTGATCAGTTGGCCTGGAAACTTTAATATATTATCTGACTTCTAAAAAAGAAAAATTGTTAATTCCTGATCTATACCACGAAAATAGTAATTTAAAGGTAACCCAACAGTTACTTTATAACTGAAGTACTATATAAAACAATTTGTATTTTATAAGTACACTGCTAGAAAGTCTCACAATATTCTAACTAAAAAATATTCCACAAGCATGTATGACTGCCACAATCTAGAAGAGAAAAATTTAAGAACCAGGGAAGATACAGCTGTTTTTCTTTTTTTATATTGTCTTGTTCTTAATAATTCCATCTACAAAGTCCATTAA
Source organism: Rattus norvegicus (assembly GCF_021556685.1). NCBI lineage: Eukaryota > Metazoa > Chordata > Mammalia > Rodentia > Muridae > Rattus > Rattus norvegicus. The sequence continues at coordinate 76,403,829 of NC_141539.1, read as the reverse complement.
CTTGGACTCCTGCACAAATAATGACAGTAACACATACTGTTTCTGACCCTAGCTATCATTTCTTCAATACCTACGTTTATCTGGACAAAATGAAACAAGAAAAAACATAAAACTGACAAAGTATTCTAGACTTAGACAATATTGATCAAAGCATTCACAATTCAAGTACATAAGAAAACGATCTAGTGAGGAAATACAGATCTTAAATTAAAAAGATTTGGTGAATCAGTTGGTAAATCTGTATTGCTTATGTTGAAATAAAACAATATAAATTTGAAAATGTTATGATAGGAGAGGCCATTACAAAATAACTCACTACTTTACTATTTCAAGAAAACTGAACATAAAATCTGCACTAAAACAAGTTTAGTTTTACAACCATAGATTCTTTGACAGCTACTTACAGTTGTATATATGAAATAAACCAATATGGCTACTTCTAAACTCTTCATAAAAACTGATTTTACACCATTCAACTAAGATGGAAATATGAAATTCTGTGGTTCCTTTTCTCCATCCTCCAGGAAAGGTAATAATACAATATATATAATCATGTATATAGGATGATAATGAGAGTCAAATAAATAGTCAAGATTTCCCCGAGTTCATTAAAATTATATTGTAACTGTTTTATAAAAACCAGGGTACTTGTATCACAGCAAATCACTGGATGTAACCAGACAGGTGCTATAATAAATGGTTTTGGTATACTTTTCCTTTTTCAATCTGTGTGAGTAGATATGTGCATGCGAATGCAGTGGCCTGGAGACCTGAAGATGTTAGGTCCTCTCACAGCAGCTTGTGAAGAGCCTTATCTGAGTGCTGGGAACGGAATCCGTGTCCTCTGGAAAAGCAGTTAAGTGTTCTAACCACAGAGCCATCTCACCAGCCCCAAGAAAATGGTTTTAAAGAATGGTATCTTCCTTAATGAAATACTATTTTTTACTTTCAAGTATTTGGTAACTGGAAAAGCCTAAGAATTCAAATCCGAGATATGCATAAATATTTAACTCACCAGACCCACACATAATAGCATAGTCATTAAGTTGGGTTCATCTTATTTTCCAAGCCATGAAGAAAAAGCAAAAACATTTTTCAATATTAATAGCTCTACTGTAACTAGGTTTAAAAATATTTCCAGTGATTTGAAAGAATATCTCTCAAAATCCAGATTCACATACACTTGTTTAATTTGTACATTTTATTTTGTTTACTTGACTATTTTTTAAACCTTTTTAAAAGGCAGGTTCTAATGTGCTGCAGGTTGAATCAAACTCACATGTAGTCAAGGACGACTCTGACCTTTGATTTTTCTGCCTCTGTCTCCTATGTGCTAAGATCATCTATAGGTGCCACCAGGCTTGGTTTATGTAGTGCTGGGAGAGGGCTGAATCCAGGGTTTCATGAAAGCTAGGCAAACACTCTACCAACTGAACTATACATCCCTAGTCACTTTTAAAAGCTTATATTCACATATACTCAGAATGAGATTTTCATCTCCTTTCATTATATAAGTAAAGTTCAATAATAAAACCATCCAGTAAAATCTTAATTATATTAATATAAAACTTTAAATGTTCTTATTTTACCTAAAATTGGCTAATTTTTATCAACAAAATAGTAAATACAGGCAAACTTTAAAATTGCCCTGTTTCTTAATATGCAAAGCATTCAGTACATCAGAAAGCTTTATTGATACTTAAATTATGGCAGCATCATCTGGGTAAAGCATAAAATTATATTAACTATAAAGAGAAACTTACTACTTTTGACATTTTAAAGTCGTGTACACACACACACACACACACACACACACACACACACACGCATGCACGCACCCACCCCTCCATTGACAAATAGCATCATAATTATTACTCCATAATAGACCCTTTGTTTATATCTACGAGATATTAGAAAGTAGATTTCAGTACCTCAAAAAACAAACAAAACCCACCATTATGGTTAATGGTTAACTAAACCATTAACCAACCAACCAAAAAGTTTTTAATATTTACATATAGTATAGGAAAAAAAGTCTGCTCTTTTGGGTAAGTTAGATTGCTGTTATCTACGGTATTTACACTGTAAATTTTAAGAAGTGGGGGGAAGTACTATTAAAATATCACTTTAAACACTGAGATTGTGTCTGGAATTTTGTTAAGATATCTGTATACCTTGATAAGTGCATAACAAACAGAATTTGACTTCTAAAAAAATCTACTAAAAAATGCCTGAAACAGAGACCCCTTTATACTTCTTTATATTATCTAAACACGGTTGAGCCTGATATTGGAATAATAAGCACTGATCTTTAAAATGAAACAATGGCAACATGTATAGATGGAATTTTTTTAATATTGTGAATGTCAATGTTGACCCATTATTGTAAGATTATCTACCATTATTATAAGATTATCTACTATTCTTTAAATCCATTTAGTCTCATATACACATGTGTGTATGTGTGTGTCCCTAAACAGTGCAATGTTCCAGTAACTTACAAGCAACAAATGATTTAATTATGTTAATCACTTTTTAGAATTACTGTTCTAATATTTAAAAATATACCTATACCCTTGTCCAAAAACAAACACAAGTCAGTGTAACAGACTGAGCTTTAAACCATACTTTAATTTTCAATATCTGTAACCTAGTAGTAAAATGAACCAGATGTAGAATATTTAAGTGACTCACTATGTAGTGTGTCAAATCAATGATAGAATGCATAGAAAAGTAAGAGATCAGTTTGGAAGAGGTGTAAGGTGGTTAATGTAGAAACTTATAAATGCTAATTTTAATAACAAAAATAGTTTTAAATGTAAATGAATGTTAAATTAACACATTATAAAAGATAATAGCTTAAATAAACTGGGACTCACATATTACAATAGTAAAGTTAGGACAGAAGGAACCAAAGATATGAACAGTTCTGAAAATTCTCTCGTAAGCCTACTTCCAATAGAAATAGTCAGGCTTTTATCCTGTACATAGTCGATGCTTTGTCTATACCATTTATAGTAGAAAAATAAATTCTTTAGCAACCTAGAAACAGTTTATAAAACTCTTAAAGTTTAATTTTCTTTGCCAGACATGCCAATGTTAAACTGACAGCTATAAATTAAAGCTATATAGACAATAGGTATAAGTAATATAGAACAAGTTAAGAATACTACATTTACCGGATATTTTCTTTTTAAAAATTACTGTACTTTCTTAATTTCCTGTGTGCTTTGCAATAGGAATAATAGGGACTTTGTTCTCTTAGAAAAGATAATAACACAAATAAGGTAATTTATAATATACATGTACTTCAACAGTAGCCTGGTTCATGTTGACATCTTAGTTGAAATTGGAAGTACAATATCTAAGATCTAACAATTGAGAAAGAATATTTTAAGACAAAATGGAACAAATCAAACTCTTAGGAGCCTTGAATCTCAAAATCATCAATTTACTATAATACAAATAAGGAAACCTTAAAATTGAAATATAAAGATTACAACATTGACCAAAGAATTTCTTTACTACACAAAATATGACCCAGCAGTAAAAAGCAAACCACTTCTCCAGTAAAACAAATGGTATGGGTTTGGTAATAAAATAATTTTGAATATAACCCAACTAAATTTACCTATCACCCAGTCAGAAAGGTTTATCATAATTTAGTGTTCTGGTTGTATCTTCACTAACAAAATATTTAACCCCTAAAGCAGCAGTCATTTATAGCAACTCTGGTACCAATAGCAAAAGGGACGTGGGGTGGGGTGGGGTGGGGTGGGGTGGGGGTGGGAGGACTGGTTTAAAAAATGGTGCAAAAGCCATTCTGGATTCTAGAACAACACACCACAGAAAGAGTCTGAATACAAGTTTGTGATTTTATATATATATACACACTCCAAGGAGTCTGTCAGTACCCAAAGTATTTTTATTGCTGTATTAGCAATGGAATTTTTTGGGATATATTCTCAAGGGCCACATAAAAATAGATTCAAGGAACAGATTAAATTGAAATCCTAGATTAAATGTTTGGTTTAAAGAACTTTCTACAACAAACTTCATGTTTATGTATGAAAAGTTATATAACCTTATATGAAAATGTCATGAAGTAGTTTTCTACACTATACTAAATGTATTCCCCAAGAGGGAAAAATTAAAATATCTAAAATATATTAGATTAAGATTATAAGACCATCATAGATCTTTTAAACATGCATCTGTTTACAGAATTAACCATGTATACAAAATGTATCTTTCATTATAGATCATAAAGAAATGAGTTTGTGACAACTATTCTTTACATCACATTATCAACTCACTTTAACCACAGGTGTGTCCTTGGTGTGTGAGTAAAAGAAACAGGTCCACTCACTCCTCATCAAGTCACCCACAGATTTACTTAGAAGATGAAGGTGCAGAAATGTGAAACATATTACATGTACTTTTTTTCTTTCTTTCAAACATCCCAAGCATGGCATAGTAACCTGAAATTAAAAAATACTTAACTGGGCTTTAGTTATCTATACAGACTGCTGGAATTAGGTCCCCAAATTAGCAATCAAATAACAAAACCAGCCATAAAGCAGGCTGAAAGCATTAAACATTTCATATATGAGTTTTTAAATCATTTAATTTCTATAGAAAAATTGTATTCACAATATAATGTGACAGAAATTGCCACAGGAATGATATACTGATTGCAATAAGGTTGCATGCAGCAGCAGCTTTGCATTTTTATAACTATTTTTTGTTTATAAAAATTAAACCTCTCCGGTCATGCTTATCACATGTTTTTTAGATTCGTAATGTAACTGAATAGGGAATACCATATAGTTCAAAGAGAAAATGTCTCATCATTTTCATGTGGATTATCTGTATGAAACATGAAATACACTACTAACCCCTGAAACATGCATGTCTAGATTTGTTTTTGTCCAATTTCAGGCCATCTGCAATCACATTCTATTTAAATAATACCAAGAGGATCTGTCTGCAACTGTGGTTGAATTAGCTGAGGTTGCAAGGGTGGTGGCAATTGAAGTGGTACCATTGACTCCACCAATTGTCCTGGATTTGAAGTTGGTGGAGCAGCCACAGTATTTGCAGTTTCTACAATTTCTCCATTGTAAAAGAAAAACTGGCACTGTTGAATAAATGTTTCAACGACAGATTGATGGATTTTAGTGGTAGACAGAAACTCCCGATTTTCAAAGTCAGGTCTCATCAAAGTTGGCCAAAAACAGATGGATAAGTTGTCTGCTGTCATTAGGTTGATTTTATTTTGCTGACTAACCCTGAAATTATAAAATGGGAGAAAAAAAGAAATCAGAAATCATCGCAATTACAGATTCTCAAAGCTAGTTTTCCATTCATGCTAATTTTACCTCCCAATTAATTTTTTTTCTTAGCATGCTACATTCAACTATATTCTAATACAAGAGAGCAATCAATACATAGTTCTTGTGAGAATGCCAGATAGTCTATAAGATGTTGCTAGTATCCTAAGTCTTAAAGCTTTACAAATAGAGGTCTTTTCAATTAAAAAAAAAAAAAACCTTTTCCTCTAGGTTGAGAAGGCCAAATGACAAACATGTGTATCTAAGCTTTTAGACTACTCTGGGAAATAAATCAAGGTGTGTCATCTCTTTTAAACCAACTCTGGAAAACCTAGCATAACCTATCCAGCCAAGAATATTTTTAACTTTTAAGAAAGTTAGCTCCTAGTAGACTATGAACAATCTTTTAAAACAGTAAGCATTTTGTACACTATTAAAATTAAAATTTTATATTTAAGACAACACTCAATAAATTCTACTTTAAGATTTCTCATGATTCAACAGAAATTAACAAATGGTCACAGAGTATAAAATGACTTTTCCCCAGTCCTTTAAGTATGTGAGCAAGCACTATCACTAAGTAAGCAAGACATGTGAGACGCTAACCTTAAGACGTAAACTATGAATTATTACATCACGAGATAGAATTTATTCAATTCTCTTATTTTGTACATATAAAGAAATAGTTCACACTGGGTATAGTAGTATACATCTATAATCCAAGTTATCAGGAGGCTGAAGCAGTAGGATAGTGGACTCCAGGGCAGCCTGAGCTACAGAAGGAAAGGCAGAAAGAACTGTCCAGATAGCACATAGCAGGAAAATCTTTAAAACTTGGGGGGGGGGGGGCACATACAAGGCATAGGAAATTCCCAGACACAGGAATCTAAAGTAAAATATGTAGCCAAACACTGTGTTCTAATTATAAGAGACTCAACTGAAACAAGTCAGAATAAAGCCAATCATTTCTTAATAAGTAGTAGGCAGTTAGTATGTACGGTGTGGTATTTCTATGTAGCAGTCAAGTGCTAGGCTCTGGGATGACCTACAAAGTTAAGGATACAGTATGAAGTCTAACTGAAGATACTGTTATCAGAAATTTGGTTGACCAGGGAAAGCTTCATGGACAAGGTAAAGTTTAAGGAAGGGAAAGTGAATTATAACAGTGAATTATAACATTTATTAGAACCTTCTGGAGGGCTTTTTGAATATAAACTGCTGGTGGCTATTTAATGTTTGTGATTTATTGAGTCTTTGGTAAGGCTGAATAACATAGATTCCTCATAAATTCTCAGATGGCCTATTTTGGGTACCATACTCTCAAACTACTAGTAGCATGTTAAGATGTGCCACAAAATGATACTCCTGGGTAACTGCTGTTATTAATAGTTGTTAGTTAACTGTTGTTTATGAGAAAAGGGAAGAAGGTGTAACCACTTAGTACAACTAGTGTTAATTATTTTAGAGTCTATAGTACAGAGATAAAGGACTATTTTAAACACTGAAAAATCTTTGGGGCTAGAGAGATGGCTCAGCAGTTAAGAATACTTGTTGCTCTTGTAGAGAACCGGAGTTCACATCCCATCACCCACACTGTGATCTATTAACTATCTGGAACTCTAGATCCAGGGCAACTGATGCCCACTTAGGACCACCACAGGTATCAGGAACACAGGTGGCACACAGATGTATATATAAGCAAAGCATACAAAATAAAAACATCTTTATGCAAAAACGTTTTACAATCACCTTGCCATCAGAACTAAGTGAGGGTAAAAGTAGAAGTTGGCAAAGAACAACTGTTAACACTAGTAGTTCCTGAATGAGAAATAGTGAGTAAAGTTGTGGTAAGGGACAGAAAGTGGAAAAATAATTAAGAAAAAAATAGACTTGATATTTAGTGGACATGAACAGTGGAAGAATAAAATCAAAGAATCATACTACATTATAACTACAATCTTGTCAACCTATCAAAAAACACGTGTTTGTCTTTCTCCTAGAAATCTAGCTCCATGAAGGCTTTGACAATTTTATTCACTGTTATATGTCCTCACTACTTGTGAGAACATGCAGCATTAAAAAAAAAAAGTTCACCAAGTTACAGTCTAGCTCCTAGCTAGCTAGCTTCAGCTGTCAAAGTGACTTCAGGATATCCTCAAACAGATCTGTCTGTGGGTATGTGTGTAGGCTATTTTCTTGCCAAAAGATTCATGTGGTAGGGCCTAGCTCACTCACTGTGCATGTGCTAGGCAAAGAGTGCTGGGCTGTATATAAAAGTTAGTTGAGCAGGAGTTAGAGAGCAAGCCAGTAACAGCATTCCCCTATAGATTCTGCCTGAGCTCCTGTCTGGCATTTACCTTCAATAATGTGGGATACATAAGTCAAAAAACCCTTTCTTTCTCTAAGTTGCTTGTGGCCATGGGATTTATCACAGTAATTCAAAAGAAAACTAGATCAGCATAGCAGAGTGTTTCTTTTAACTGAAGTCTGAATAGCTTATGCTCTATTTTCCAATAAAGAATGCAAATCATATAATGTTTTTTTTTTTCATTAAAGAGTGTGGTCTTCTAGCATAAAAGCATAGAATATAGAGCGAAAAATTTTATATATTCTGAAACAAACTTTTTTGTGATTATACAGACTAAAGCTAATCAATGAGTCCTAATGTGAAAAGCACTGCCTGGTATAACCTGGCATTGCTCCTCCATCTTTTTACTTTTCCTGTTCTTATTTTTGTCAGTCCAAATAAGCTGCCTTCTCTTTGTGTTCTTCATGCATCAAACATGCTTTTAGCTATGCTGTTTATTTTTGTACATAGCCAAAAACAGATCTAGAATACAGGAAGGTAAGCCAGTATTGTGACTCTGAATATACTCTGCCCTGTCATCTTTTCATAATCCTTTAAATAAAATCCAATTTTTAATTCAGCCTGGTATGTTCACAAAGTGTCACTCACTGGTCTCTATATTAAGGTCTACAGTTTCCATATACCTTGTTAACAAAATACCAACCATTACTATATTATTATTAGTTTGACATTTTTAAAAAATGGGACTTGGAAGGATTATGAAGATAGTATAATTTTATATATCACACTGATAGCAACAATAAAACTTTAAAAGAACAGATGGATTTTATGATTATTGCAGTCTATTTTCTTGTGGTAGGGATCATACTCAGGGCATCTCAAAATTTAGGCAAGTACTCCACCATTGAGCCACATAACTCGGTAGAACCCTAAATTGCCACTAAAGATTTTCTGAATAAAATTTTGGTAAAAGTTTATTTTTACTTATTTATACAAACAAACAAACAAAAAACAACCCACAAATAATTATAAAACCCTACCCAAAACAAAACCCAAAGCACCCATTCAGTCTTCAGAACAACTTCATGAAGTACTATTTTTCTCATTTTTATAACTGAGCAATGGGTAATTTGCCTACAGTTATGACTATAATCATATTGCAAACTGACACTTATTTGACTACATTGTCTGAGCTAGTCTTAATAGTCAATACTACACTGCCTCTCGATGTAAATTCCAACTGTAACATATCTATAGAGTTATGAATACAGGAATTAGTTTCCTGTTTTTGGTAACAAGACAGTTTGTGATAAAACTTCCCCATATAAAATACACAAAATACACAACACATTATAGCAGACAGGGTGAAGTGAACCACGCCAGAGTTACATTCTACTTATGATTTCCCTCATTAAACCTCAATTTCTCCAACTCCAAATAGGTTGATTTAGTTTATTTGGCTATTGTCATTTTCCAGCTAAAATTCTAAGACTGTACACAAGAGAACTACTAAAGAAAAATTGTGAAAAAAATTACATTGTTGGGCTGAGTATATAGGACGGTGGTAGAGTGCTTGCCTAGCATATGGAAAGCCCTGGGTTTAATTCCTAGCACAACAACTAAACAGACACAGAAACAAACACTGATCATATGTTGAAAATAGTAATATATATATATATGTATGTATGTACATATATATATATATGTGTGTATATATATGATCATGTAGACAGTTATTACAAAGAACCCAAATACAACTGTGTGCTCAGTCTGCATTCCCTTTAACAGAAGTTACAATTATCCAGCTTACAGAGGTCACAGGTTTGAAACACCAAGAGCATTTTACTTGCAAGTACCTGTTTAGATGTGTTATCACATATCTGAATACATCATAGTTTACAGGATGAAATTTCTTAACAATTTCTTTCAAGGCATGAAGGCGTTCTGTTTTATCTGGGATTTCTGTAAGAGAAATATTTTGGGGTAAAATTAATAAACTTTCAAATATCTGATACAAATATCCAGTTAATATGTACTATAAAAATTAAGACTGTTTGAAGTATATTATATTTATATATAACTAGATACTTATTTAAAATTACTTAATTATTTATAAGGATGTTAATCTCTTTAAGATTCCTGACAGATGGTAAGAATTTCAGGCTTTAAGGGCACAACTACTCAGTCCTACAGCTGAACAACAAAAGCAGTCAGTTACAGACAACATGTAATAAATGAATAATGGGTATCTTCCAAGATATTCTGAAACATAAATTTTTTTTATTTTAATGTGTCAAGTTTTTCTTCTCATAAAAGATAAAAGACGGGGTTGGGGATTTAGCTCAGTGGTAGAGCGCTTGCCTAGGAAGCGCAAGGCCCTGGGTTCGGTCCCCAGCTCTGAAAAAAAGAACCAAAAAAAAAAAAAAGTTAAAAGACTTCCAAAACCAGTGAAGTCACAATATATCCCCGAAGCCAGTTGTCCAGTTTACTTACTTGTAATATCCTCTACCAAAGTATTTCCTTTACAGGTAGCATACACATTTAATATAGTTATTTTACAAGTTTATGCAATTTATAAAACAGGACAACTAGAATACAGTACTGCAACAAATGAGAAATAAAGAGATTGATTTTCTGTTCTCTTGCCTTCACATCATGGTCGAGCTATCAAGTAGTAAAGATTCACAGGTTTGTGACCAAGAAATAACATATGAGAATATGTATATTGTGACAAGTTTTAAAAAATTGTTAACTTTTAAAAAAGAGATTTTATCTTTATTTTCTGTAATTTGTGTGTATGTCTTTGTAGGGAGGGGTGTGTTACACAAGTGTGGGTCCCCTAGAAGCACAGAGGTTGGTGGACCACTTGGAACCGGAGTTACAGCTGCTGTGAGCTGACTGGCAGAGGAGCTGGAAACCAAACTCAGGTCTCCACAGGAGCAGGGAGTGAGTGCTCTTAACTGCTGAGCCATTTCTCTAGCCCCCTTTTAAAATTTATTTTTCCTTTATACACTTCACTAGTTTTTGTGTGTAGAGGTGGGAGAGGTGAAAGGCATGTGCCACAGTGTGTGTAATAGAGGTCACAGGATGACTTGTTGGAGCTGTCTCTCCTTTTACCATGTGCGTTTGGGGCTTGAACTCAAAGACTGTCAGGCGTGGTGGCGCGTACCTTTACCTATGGGGACATCTCGCTGGCTCAAAACTGTATTTTAATTAAAAACAAAACAAAACAAAACCTGAGAACTTTTAAAATAAAAGTAATCTCATTTAAAAGAACCCGAAGACATATTAAAAGGAAAAACCTAGAAATTACATTAATTTTATCCACCAATGCAAATTAAGAACTAGGTTTCTTGATGCCAAAATACTTTAGATTCCATTTTCTAGATAGATAATGTTATGCTAGAAATATTGAGTGACTGATGTCAAACTAGGAATACACTTTGAAGTACTGTATCTTTCTGCCATACTTCCCCACACCCTAAATTACTTAGTAATTTAAAAAATTCTCATCTAGGCAAATTTAAATTATCTAGCAAGCAAGCATGAAGACCTAAGTTCAGACTCCACCACCCATGTAAAATGCTGGAGCAAGGATAGCTCCTTGTAACCCTAGGACTGTGAGGAAAAGAGGAAGAGACAGGAGGATCCTAGTGCTTACTGGCTGCCAACCAGCACCATGGTAGGAGTGTGAAGGAGAGAGAGAGAGACAAGGAGAGGGAGAGCAGACCTGTCTTGGAACAAGGTGGACAGTAATAAAAGAGGACACCCAGCACCCTCTTCTGGTCTCAGTGCACACCCCCTCTGCCCCTCATTATCTGTGAGAGTAGCTAAAAACAAAATCCCTAAGGTCACTCATGGGGACCGATTCTATTTTAAATTTGGTGGATACCTTTAAGACATAATTTCTAATAAAATGAATTTCTAACTATAAATTCAAGTGCATAGATGATTCTGGCAAGCAATATTTAAAACACCATCATCACTCTTCCTCACCTCTCGCTCTGGCAAAAAAAAAAAAAAAAAAAAAAAAAAAAGTTTATGCTTACTTGCTGCTTCCAATAGCTCTGGGTGGAGTGAGTATGGAATCAAAGGATCTGGCAGATCAGCAAAGAAAGCTTTGAGAGCTCCAGCTACAGCATTTACTGTCACTTCCATTGATGCTAGATTGATATTATGATCTATAAGACAAAAATCAAAACTTAATTGAGAGAATGAAATTTTAACTTATTACTGGTTAATGGTAAACTGAATGGGTACTTACTACCAAAAGACATTTTTTCATTAATTACCTTCCTCACAGGCCAGCAAACTACAAAGATCAGGAAGAGGCAACCCCATGCAGAAAGTATTTTATCAACAAACTCCGTATCGTACACACCAGCATATAGTGCATTAAAGAATTTTAATACTGCTTTCCTAGTTTCCTGTTTATACAGATTATTTAAAAGACCATAACAAAACAAACAATAGAGATTATAAATCTCGACTCTAACTTGGACCTTTAAATTCTACTTTGTAATGTTTTAAATGAATAGGTTAAATAATTATCTTATCAGTAAAGGGCTAATTTAAAGAACAAGAAAGAACATACTAAAGGTATATCATAAGGTTTATTTGATATTAACAAGTCAAATCCCTAAGACGTATAGACAATCATTACTTGTAATTTATAGCATGCTTCATTTGAGCTTTTTTATGATCACTTAAAGAAAACATGACCAATTTACATTTCTTACTGGTTAAGCATTATCGCATTAGCCTCATATTTATTCTTTCATCTCTACTGTGTGATAAAAAAATGAGATCTAGAAAGATTAACTTGCCTGAAGCAGACAGTTAAGTGGCAAGATTAAAAAAATAAAACCACTAAATTGAATTTAAGAGCCCCAACTATTATATTACTCTGTCTTCCTCACTTTTCGTGGAATTGTAAGAACTGCATATTATAAAACAGTTTTTTCTGATATTTCTTAAAAATACAGAGTATTTTTGGCAACATGGCATACTTTTTTTTAACCATGTATATACCACTCAGTAAGTGATGTTTTGCCATTTTAACAAACATACCTCATCACAATAGTCAACATTCATAGACACATGAGTGTTCCCCTCCTCCCTTTAAAATTATAAATAGTGCAACAAGTACCTTTAACAAGCTCATGCAAAGGCTTTTGGAATGCAAATTCCTTGAAGTAGAATTTCCAAAACAAAGAAATTTGAATTTTAACACTCACAAACTCCCTCTCAAAATGTACCCACAGCAGGTATACAAATTGTGTTTGCCTACATTACCAACAATCTTTCTCACTGATAATAAATACAATCTTAAAATAGAAGTCTGTCATTGTAAGGAACTGAGTATATTTTCAAATATATACTAATAGTTTAATCTGTATGGTAAGTCCATACTTTCTTGAAGATTTTGTTTTTATGCTCTCATGGAACATTTTTACATTTTTTAGGTAGCCTTGATTGATACTCATTTATGCTTCCTAGGTTCCTTAGCAAATTTAGGTCTTTTCCAGTCAAAGGCTATAAAAATATTCACTTACTTCCTCTATTAATTTTCATTTTTTAGTTTTATCTTTGTTCACACATGGAGTTCACTCACTTTTGAATTTGCTCCTAAAGATTATTCTATGACATTAAAAAAGCACTTTTACATAGTACTGTTTTTTATATATAATTACCTCAAAATATTTGCTTTACCTGGATCCCTTTCTTGTCTTCAAGCCTTCACACATCAAAATATAGATAGAATACTGAACTTTCTTTACACAACTGTTTCAACTGTCTCAAATATTTTATTCTAAAATGCACTTTAAGTTTGATTATTTCCCATTTTCTCTTATATTTGCCTAGTATCAACCTTCCTAAGAAGACTAAAAGAATCAACATTTGCTGCCCCCTCCCCATCCACTTCCCCTCTTAAAATACAATTTCACGGGGCTGGGGATTTAGCTCAGTGGTAGAGCGCTTACCTAGGAAGCGCAAGGCCCTGGGTTCGGTCCCTAGCTCCGAAAAAAAGAACCAAAAAAAAAAAAAAAAATACAATTTCACTATGCAGCCTTAGCTGTCATGAAACTCATAGAGATCCTCCTGCCTCTGCCTCCTCAGTGCTGGGAATAACGTTATGCACCAACCATGCTAGGCTTAGTATTTCTTGTTTGTGCTTAGACAGACCCTTCCCAGTTCTATACTTTTTACTGTGGCAATTACTATATATTTAATATTTCTAATTACACTTTTAAATGCTTTCCTCTCCATATCCATTTCTGTAAGTTTTAAATAAAAACAGCAACTTTGCTACTGCAGAATTCTAACACAGAAAACAGAAAGACAATAATTTTACTTTGCAATTATATTACCTTGATCAAACTGCTTTTGAATGTTGTCTTGATCCGTTTTATTTCCACTAACACGGTATAGTCCTTCGGTACATAATCCTAAGAAATTAAAACATATTTTATAAACACATATATCTGTACTGAAGAAGATGCATACTTCTATAACTTTAGCGACTAGTCAAACTGTGACTACAGTTTATAGAAATATTAGAAAATTGATGTCTAGTATCATTCCTGAAGTAATACGTCAGGACCTTTGCACAGGACAACGTACTATATTTTTCCATTTGCCTGGTTAAAAGTATTTCATGCTTTACAAAGTATTATACTGGGGAAAATTTTCAACTCTCAGAAATCTGTGAAGATAAAATGAACAAAAATTTATGCTCAGAAAAATTATGAGCACAGGGTCATAGCTATAAAACTATGAGTTATCACTGACACAACCAACATGAATTAGTCTCATAAATACTCAGGTTATGTGAAAGAAACCAGGTTATGTCTGATGTGGTGGTATATGTCTATAATCATAGCCCTTGGGGAACTGAGGCAGAATGATCATGAGGTTAAGGCCAATCTGGGTTCAATAGCAAAAGCCTGTCTCAAAAAATAAAGAAGTAAAAATAAAAGAAGGAAGGAAAGAAGCCAGAAACAAAATATATTTAACTTATATGACATCCTAAAGCAAGGAATTCTTACCTAAAATACAGGTAAACATTTGTCAAAAGCAACTTTCTGGTGACTAGAAAATCCGGAAAGGACAAAAAAGGTGATGTAGATATTATATCTTGACAGGTATTTGTCAAGATGCATATACAAACGTACGTGTAAAATCAATGTACCCTTTTCTAAAAGAACCAAAAGCAAATACTTAGCAATCTACAATCAGGGGTTGGGGAGACGGCTCGATGGATAAAGTGCTTGCACTGCAATCCTGAGGATCGAAGTTGGCAGCCACCTATAACCTACCATTCTTGAAGCAGAACTGGGATTTCTAGGGCATGCTGGCTAGAGAGATTAGATAGAATTGGCAAGGTCTGGATTTAGTGAAAGACCCTACTTCAATAAGAAGAGAGTAACTGAGGACAACACTAGATATTAACTTTGGGACCCTACATTCACACAACACACAGGTGAGCTGTAGAACATATGAACACACACACAAACGTATCCACAACCAGATGTGATTAGCATCAATCATTTGGGTAGAGACTAGTTGAACATAAAAGAACTAGTTTCCCTATTGAAATACCACATGTGGATGTAGTGTTAGTGCTTGTCATCCTCAAGGTGCTTCACAGCACGGAGTGGTTTTCTCAGGGGAGACACTGCATTTTATGGACTACTTGGCAATGCCTAGAAATATTTTTAGATGTGAGAACTGGAGAAAGGAGTATATTAGTTCTTTTATTATTGCTATGACAAAATACCCAATAGAAACAACTTAAGGAAAATGGTTTTTACTTGTGGTTCACAGTTTGAGGTTAAGGTCCATCAAGATAAGCAAGTCACGTGAGCAGGAACAGAAGGCAGCTAGCTGACTACATACATTATATCTAATGTTAGGAAGTTGGAGGTGGGGGAGGGGCTGGAAGCTAATGCAAAGCTCATTTTCTTTTTACTCCTCTCTAGCCTACGGAATGGTTTCCATCCAGTTTAGGGTAATCCAGAATTTTCGTCATCTCCTAGGTGAATACAGATTAAATCAAGTTGACAATATTAACTATCAAGGGGACCTACTGAAGTTATAACAGTAACAAAACATAAAACAACAAAAAAATATATAGTTAAGGTCATAAGCCATAAGTGTTTCAGCTTTGATTTATAATTTCTCTTTTTGTTGTGGTTATTATACCACAAATACATCAATTTATATCAACAGACACACAATTTGCAAAGATATAATTTGTGGCAAAAAATAGTTTGAAACAGTTAAACTGAATTAAAACATGACCATTAAAAAGTTTAATATATGCTGCTCAGTGTAGGGGTAGTGGCGTATACTTTTAATCCCAACACTTGGGAGGCAGAGGCAGGTGGCCTACATAGTGAGTTCTAGGACAGCCAGAACTACAAGATGAAACCTTGTCTCTAAAAACACCAAGAAAGTTAAGATGATAGTTATAACCCCCTAGTAACAATTAAAAAGCTAACTTAGACTCTCCTTTTTTCCTCTTAATTGATTAAAAAGAAAAAAAATGCAGCCTCTAAGATACTATCACAGGATCAATGGCAAAAATATGAATGTAAAGAGATGGAAGGTTCATCAAGTGACTATGGTATTCAGCTACTTAAAGGGCTGAGGAAGGAAGAACAGGTGAACTCAGGAGATCATGATTATACATCAAGACCAATCAGGATTTACTCAAGAATAACAAAATTCAACCCACCAAAAAAAAAAAAAAATCAATTAATTAATGTAATAATAGACTGCAGGAGAAAAATCTAACTTAGTGTCTTAATTCATACAGAAAAAGAATCTGACCAAATTTAGCACCTTCTATAATAAAGTATTAATAAAAGAAAAATACGACTAACATCTAAGAACTTTAGAATATAATCAACAGACCAAGCCCAAGACTTCTGAAGTATAAAGCTTAAACACTATAGTCTACTTAGTGAAATCTGGAAAAAGAATTTAGTATTTAAAAAGAAAAGGCACTTGGAATCCTAAACAATCAGAGAACCTTGCTCTAACTCTAGTCAATCGCAAATAGTAAGCAAAGAAATAATAAAGCAAAAACATCAATTCACAGAGTCAAACACATCAGAAATCAGCAGCCGTCAAAGTCAAGAAATCCTGACATAATTTAATTCTAGTCCTAAAAGTAATAGCCAACAAAGATGCCTAGCAAAGCTATCTCTTAAAGTTGATAAATAAGGACATTTGAAACTAAGGCATATCAAGAACACCAAGCCAGTACCACCTGGATACTTAAATACTATAGACTAAGAAGTCTTGATCATAAGCACATAAGAAAAATAAATTTCCCAAGAAGAATTCATCATATTCAACACTGAACAAGAAAACCTTTAATACTCATCAGGAGAAATCAATGACTAATCAATAATCTAATCATATAGAAAAGTAATTCCACCCTCCACTTTAGTGGGTTATATAAAGGATGTGTGCTGTACTGAGGTTACAGCTCAGTGGTTAGAACCTGCTCAGCACATACAATGCTCTGAGTTTTATCCCTTGCTTCACTTAACGGGGAAAAGGAGCAAACTTAGAATGAGCCCCATGCCTAAAGGCAAAAATAAAGGTCCAGTAAGATGGCTCAGAGGGTAAAGGCATTTTTTGCTTGAGCGTGCGCGCGCGCAAACGCGCACACGCGCACACACACACACACACACACACACACACACACACACACACACAAGTACAAAAGGAATAACACAAAATGACTCTGCCTATCACGCATGCACAAGACCCTGGAGTTGATTCCTTTAATGGGGTAGGGTAACACATGCATAAACCTAGTAGTCAGAGGTAGATGCAGGAGGATGGGAAGTTGAGTGTTATCTTCAGCTATAGAGTGAGTGTGAGGCCAGCCTTGGCCCAGTCTCTCTCTCCCTTATCCTCTAAGAGGTGGAGAGTCTGGAGAGATGGCTTAGCTGTTAAAGCTCTTGCAGAAAACCTGAGTTCAGCACCTATGTTGGATAGATGACATGTGGGGAGAAAGAATGAAACTGCTGGTGAGAATGAAACTTGTGTAGTAGCCACTATGGAAACCAATATGAAGGTTTTTCAGAAAACTAAATATGACATATCTATACTACGCTTGCTTATATACTCAAAAGGCTACTAACACTGTACAGAAACATCACACACCCGTTTATTGGTGCACTACTGACAAGAGCCAGGAAATAGACATCTATCATTAGATGAACAAATACAGAAACTGTGGTACATACACGTATACAACGGTATTCAGTCACAAAGAAAAATGAAGTCATTTGCAGGGAATTGGAATGACAAAATACTCTGACTCAGAAAACATTTTCTCTTTTCTGTTCAACATACAGACTGAAAATTACATACACACATAACATATATACATAGTAAAAGGAAAGCATCAAGTACTAGGGTATAGAACGTCAGTACTATGTGCAAACTTTTTTTTGTTTTTGTTTTTTGTTTTGTTTTTGTTTTGAGACACGGTTTTACTATGGACCCCTGGTTGGCCTGAACTCATTATGTAAACCAAGCTGGTCTCAAATTCACCAGCTGTGCCCTCCCAAATGGTGGAATTAAAGTGAAATCACACATGGGCCCCATACACAATATTTTAAGAATCAAAATAAAAAAACTAGATAATGAATAATACAAATGCGATGTAATAGACTTTAATATGATATATAGAAAACTGATATAAAAGTAGCAAAAACAGGATTACCTGTTAACAGTATGGGCACAATAGAGAAGTCAGATCAAGAGAGGGACAAGAAAGAAAAGGGGGTGGGAAATGAGTTAAAATTGCTCAAGTATGTGTTGTCCATGTATGAAAATGGCCTTATGTAAGCCAGTATTTTCTTTTTAAGTCAGATTAACTTGGACAACTGGGAAAATGCAACTGCTATTGTTACAAACAAGTAGAAACAGAAGGTATTCTGAGGAAGATGGATGAATTACATCTTAATTTTGACAAGTACAAGCCATCTCATTTTAACCAGAAATGTTCAATAGGCAGCTCAGAATATATTAACATATTAAAGTACAAAAAGAAAGATCTGGAAGGGAATTCTATAAATGGGATGGCCCTGGCCCATACACAGGTATCAATCAGGTATACATAATAGGCATCATAAATGTAATGACTATAAATTACTCAAGCTAGGAAAATGTACTTTAGTAAAGGCAAAAGAAACAAATGTGTAGAAATGTTTTTACTTAAAACAGGATTTAATGTTTCTTAATCAAATGCTTACTAATGTGTTATGTAAAAAATTCATGTGCTACTAGTTCAAGAGGCTATCTATTCTATATGTCAGAACAATGACTGAAATAAATGTTTGCCTAATTTTTAATGGTATTAGTAATGAAATTTCACTGTGAGATTTCTCATATACTAAAAGCTAATAGTGACAAAGTTAATATTAATGGAAGAATTCTTAGCAGTAGTATGTGACAGTTCTAGAAAAAAAAAATGTTACATGAGTAACATACAAAGGCAGTGCTTTCCCAGTTTATCAAATACAAGTTTCTTCTGTTAATGCCACCGGACCAGGAGTGCATGCAATTTTTTTTTTTAACTTTCCTGAACTAAAATGAATACCTACTTTTTGAAAAAAGAAATTAAAAGCCATTTTAACTGATCTCTATTAAAAGTAACAATGGTTTCCCAACACTTGTTATTTCCACTACATATAATAATTTAAAAATTCACAAAGCATATATTATATACATTATTTTCATTTCATCTTAAAAACAAAACAAAACAACCTGGGACCCTGAGTTCCACAACTCGTGGTGGTGGAAGTCTTGAACCCAAGGAAGAGATCTGTGTTTCTCTCAACTTTGGTCAGAGAAGCTTCTGTGTGCAGCCCATACTTGTTAATACAGACACTCATAGCTGGTCAAATGCTGAGTGTAAGTAACCCAGTGCTCATCCACACCAACCTTCTCTACCCAAGGCTCAGGGAACATCACAGTACAAGACGAAGAAAGAACTTAAGAGTCGGTAGATTGGGGGAAAGGGGGTTGAGGGGAGAGGAGCTATGAAAAGCTGACTCCTAGACACGGATGCTGAATACATCAACTCGCCGTAGCTGTATTTACTGCATATGAACAAGCCAATCAGAATTCCAGCACGCAGGAAGGGGGGAGGGTATAGGTGTGTGCACGCGGGAGGGACTCCAGCTGCGTACATAGCTAATGGCAAGTGAGAGGAAAGTCACTCTGATTTGGGTATTTGCTCTGGTCTCATGTCTCAGCATTTGGTTCCAAAACCCACATCAATATGGGAAGCACTAATTGGACTTAGGTAGTTATTTAATAACAATAAAAATAAACATAAAAAGTTGGAGGACAGGGCAGGGGTCACTAATGGGAGTTTGGAGAAAGGTAATGGAACACAGGTTTAGATTCCTCATGGCAGAGATGGCATGACATGGTGGCAAAGTAGCACTTATGTCTTTTCTTACCTTTTGGAACTCTGAAAAACATAACACCTGCAACTGTTAAATTCAAGTGACAGTAACTACAACTTTTGTCTGACAATTATCTGATAGTGAGTTGAGGCTATTTAAAGAATAGAATTCTAAATGAAATAGTTCTTTAATGACTGTTAGCCCTACAAAAAAAGTTCCAGTAAATAATAGTTAGAATTTCATCACAAATTAGACAAATTCTATAAACAAAAACATTCTATAAACAAAACAAAACAAAAACAAATGCAAAATAAAACAAACAAAAGCATGAAAACATAGACATAGGTAAGAAGCTATTTTAAAGAAGCAAAAAGTATTCCAAAACCAATAATGGAGGATCCACGAATGAGTCCTGGTTAGTCTTGTTATGTTTTTCAGAGTTCCAAAAGCTAAGAAAAGACATAAATGCTACTTTGCCACCATGTCATGCCATCTCTGCCATGAGGAATCTAAACCTGTGTTCCTTAAGTTAATTTTGGGGGGGGGGGTGTTACAACAATAGAAAAGTATGTAAGGCTAACCCATAAACCTCAAAAGATGACTCTGATTACTGCATATAATGAATCAAGATAAGGTCCTATTAGCTGAAGTTGGGTGAATTTTTAATAACTCAACGTGACTGATACCAACATCAAAAGAGAAAATAGACCAGTGAGATGGTTCAGTGGCTAAAGATGCTTCAGGCCAAGCCTAAGTTCCATCTCAGACACATAGTGGATGGAGAGGACTGACTCCCTCAACTCATCTTCTGACTTTCACATGAGCGTATGCGCGCGCGCGCGTATACACACACACACACACACACACACACACACACCCAGGAAATAAATAAAAGGAATTATTTTTAAATAAGTAAAAAGAAAAAACACACACCCAGTGAAAATGTCAAAGACAAAGACTGAAGTGACACATCTGTAAGATGAGGGATTATAACAAGTCAAGAGCAAAGGAGAATTCTACCTAGATTTTCAGACAGAGCATTAGTCTTGCTGATGTTGTAATTTCAGAATTCTAGTCTTCAGAGTTGACAAAATAACTAGTTTTATTCTAGGCAGTTTCTAAAAGTCTTATGGCAGCCTCAGGAAACACAGAAAAGTTTCCTTAACAGGGTAAGTAGTATTTATGAGAAAACCACCTTGATATCCCAATGATAAAAAAACTGTCTATCCCTCAGATAAGAAATACAACAAAGGTACTGTTTTCACGCTCTGATTCACCAATGCATTAGAAATTCAATAAAAAGAAACAAAGCCATATAAAATATAAAGAAGTAAAACTATACCTACTAGAATACACACCAAAAACAAACAGAGTTAATGAAATTCAGCCAAATTACAGGATCAAAATTTAAAACACTGTATATGGCAAATATTTCACCAAAAAATCCAGTAGTTAAATAAATGAAAAGAAAAATCCAAAACACAAAAAAAATCAAACCAAGCATTTGTGAATTAAAAAATAACAGTCTATGGCAATACTATCAAAATAATCTAGGCAAAATGTAACCCATATTAAAAAAAATAATAGTAATAATTAAGGCACAAAAGCAAACAGAACAATAGTATTAGTTAGCTATGATGTAAACAGCATTGACCTTTAATACATTGTTGGTAAGATGCAGAACAGTATCCACTATGGGAAATAGTCTGACAGTACCATAACAAAATTAGTTACTAGATGACACAGCAATTCCATTCTTCTAGGAACATACTGAAATAATAGAAAACAGTTGAAGTAATCTTTCTATATGAATGATTACAGTAGGACTATTCACAATAGCCAAGAGGTAGAAGCAACCTGAATGTGTCTACCAAATAAAGGAGACAAAATCTGGGAATCTCATTGATACATGCTACAACACAGGTGAATCGCAAAAATAAGTTAAGTCAAAGAAACTAGACAAAATCTCCATAATTACATGCCTAAACTTAAATAATATATCTAGAATAAATAAATAAATCTAGTGGGACAGAAAGCATACTGGTAAGCTGAAGAAAGTGGGAAACTCTTAAGCATGAGGTGTTCTTTAGCGCTATAAAAGTGTTCTGGAACAAGATGAGGAGTGGCCTACAACACTAAGTGCAATACACATTCCTGGGTTGTACATTTTAATATGGTTAGTTTTAAGTTCATAAATTTTACCTTAATATATTGTATAAAAAGTTATTTGATGTTGATAATTATGATTCCTTATTTTCTTCTGCTAGTTTTAGAGCCTTTCTTTTGCATAATCTGTCTACATTTTGAACTTTTCTTCTTACTCTAAATGTTGATCCTGAATCTACTAAGATAAAGTTACATTAATATTTATATATTGACAATTACCAAAATACTTTCCTAAGCTCTGCAGACACATATCCAATAGATGCAGCATGTACAAACCATTTTGAAACTGTTTAATATGTTTTACTGTGATTCTATTTGCATTAATATAGACATTACTTCTACCATGAAGGATTAACTGCATGAAAATTGACCTCCCACAGCAAACAGTTAAAAAGAGGGGGAAAAAACTCAACATTTTATAAGAAGTACTAAATACCCAGCTCAAAACTGCTTTTCCCTATGGAAAAGATAAACTATCTGAATGCTCCAATTTAGTGCCTCCTTCAGTGAAAGGAGGTGGAAACCTGAGAGCCGTGACAATCTAGCAGATACAGATAAGAAGTCAGAAAGACTGATGCCTAATCTGTGGGCCATAGCACCAGAAGTAGAGATACACAGTCAAGAGCCTCATACATGTACAGAAAATTCTCTACAAACCAGTAGAATAGTCCATATCTATGACAAGTTCCTATAGCAAGAAACTGAAAGTTATTCAGAAAATATCTTTTAATACGTAGTGAGTTGAGTAAGATCTCCTTGCTACAATAAATAATTCTATGTATCAGACCAAACAATAATCTGCATCCTTAACATTTTAGCAAATTTAATCCAGCAATATATAAAACATATAAACATTAAGAACCAGTGGTATCTACCCCAGGAAGTCAAGGCTAGCTTACTTGAAAACCAACCAATAAAATTTACTACTTGAAACTGAGTTAAAAAAGTGTTATGATTTCTCTCAAGATGCAGACAAACTTTGTCATAAAATTAACATCCATCCAGCCTGAAGGGTTTTCGTCAAAACTGAACTCTGCAGAGATGACAGAAGATCTACGAGGATGTGATCTCCTTCATACAGAACATCCTCATGTACAAGGCCCTGATGCAAGTCTGTTCATTTATCTTAAAGAAACAGAAAACTTGGAGTCATGTGTGGATGTAGGATATGAAGAATCTAGTTATAGTTTGTCTTACTTGCTAGTGAACTGAACCAAAGTAACTAGAAGTATGTGTATTAACAGTTCAAGGTCAGCCTAGAATACAAGGAATTCCTTCCCGAAACAAACAACAAATAAGTCGGATTCACAAGATCTAAATATATTACTATAGAAAATGAGAAATCATTAACTCCAAAGCAGAGAGCTAACATTAGAAAAATCTTGTTTTTCCTGTCTTAAAGTCAAACAAGAAATTTGTCTAAAACTCACTTAAGTGCTTGGTGAAGGAAAGATTAAATGCGCAGATCAAACGTTGACTCTGTGTTAACTATAAGAATATATATTTGGTTATATATATGTAAATATAAATTTATATTATGCTGGTAAATAACAGTATTTTGCTATATTGTACCCCTTAGTAAATCCAAAAGTCACCATTCCCCATCAAGTACATACCAGTTTGTAAAGAAGTAAGCTGATAACTCATCTAAAGGGTAAGGCATCCATGAGCAAAACTGAGCATGATTATTTAGATAAGACATGAATGGCTATAGTAGTTTTTAAAAAACAAAACAAAACAACAACAAAAAACCCAATCCTTATATATAACTAAAAGTGTTGCAAGTAAATAAGGCTAAAACTGATAAAGCTTATGCCTTTATTTTTTTTTTTATAATTGTAGTTCACCCAGTCACTCAGGCTCATGGTTAACTTGAGTTCTTTTAAAATATGCTTAATAGCCAGGCATGTTGGCAAATGCCTTTAATCCCAGAACTCAGGAGGTAGATAAGAGACAGGAGAATCCCTGAGAGGAGAAAGTTCCATAACTACAAACTGTGAGGTATATACACATTCCTTATAAACATAATTCAAACCACATAAAATGACATCAAGCTATAACTACTGAATCAATAAATCGTAACACCACACAGAATGAACTGCCATTTACAAATGTATAATTATGGCTTTAACTTCTAAAGAAAATTATTCATGTGTAGAGTAAGTAACATAAATAGTATCAGGTTTAAAATAGTAAAAAGTATTTAATTATTGACTCAAATCATAGTAGCAATCTCTTAATATGATAAAGTTATTATAAATTCCAGAATTAAGTAAGTTTAACACCTTAACTTTCAACATAGTTATGTTCAAGAAAAGATCTTCAAAATCACTACTGATTAACAATGAAAAGTTTGAGTATGAGATAGCTACCTCAGAGAGACTAAGATGACACTAATGGGAACACTAAGCACAAATACAGTTTAACATATCACATTTAACAAACTATTATTATAGCAAAAATGAAAATACATATCAAGTCTCATGTATTGATTCTTCTAGCCTACCTGTGTCTTCAATAAATTCCACACATTTCTCAACAAATAGTGGTATAGGCTTCTCAGCTGTAACCAGATCCTGGAGGGGCATCCCAAAGTAATTACTTTCCCAATTTCTACGTGTTGGTGGGTTGAAGGTCTTAGTTTTCTTTTTCTGCTACAAGAAAACATATTCAAATTAAAACTATTAATGTTTATCTTCTCCAGATTATTACCAAACAATGTAAATAAATACTTTGGATCAAAAAGAAGTATTTAAAAGCTACATCCAATCCAAATGCCTCCTAATATTGTCCCTGGTAAACTCTGCTAGATAAAAACTGAACAATGGAGACAGAAATGGACAGGGAGGGGGACAAGAAGCTGACTATAGGAAAATGATCTCTTTGGAAAGAAAGTCTAGAAGTTAGAAAAATTAAATAACAAGAGATTGGGAAAAAGTTTCTCAATGTTAACATAAAGGACTAACAAAAATACCAAATGTCCTTCCTCATTTTATATGTGATCTATCAACTTTGAGGTAAATTGTAGCTTTATATAAACTTTTATTTGTAAGAACAAATTATTCTTGACTGATTATAAATGAAGTTATCTGACTCTATAAACTTTTAATTGTCACCACCAGCTGCCTTCTTTCACATTTTTTTTACAATTTATTCCTTTACATTTTTAACATCTAGACATTTAATTGTCTAAAGAAACATATAAAACATCTTCAGAAAAGAAAAATAATTAAACAAGAGTTTTCAAAATCTAGTATCAGAAAGAAAATGTATTCTTCACTAGAAAGTAAACATCTCAAAAATATACTAAACACTGTCTGAAATGCAACTATTCCGGGGATTCTAAATCAACCTTTCTGGATTAGATGTTATCTCTGCAGATGATTCTGCAGCAAACACCGAGCTGGGGATCTCTGAAGGACAGAAGGATGAAGTTTTCAAACTTAAAAAGTTAGAGTACTTGACACCCCAGATTCTTTCAGCCTAACTTCATCTACAATTTTTTATTCTCCCTGATAAAGCAAACCGAACAACCAGAAAAAACAAAAAAACAAAAAACTAGTAACACCCCTTCCCCTCTGCACACAGCCGTACTCATTTAGTCCATTAGTACTGTTGCTGACATACAAATAGGAGGAAAGTGAAAGGAGCAGCAAGAGAGGAAGCACAGACACCATCATCATACCTTATGCCCCGAATAACTCTCGTTTTCCCCATTCTTTCTACAGGAACCTTGGTTTAGTCTCTAGGCTGGATATCTTGAACAATTTCAGGTTCTTTCACACAGCAAACTACCAGAGCTCATAAAAATCTAACTTTCAAATCCTCAGTCACTACCACTTTCTGGTAAGAAAGGCTATGCACCTCTTATAAGGCTATAGTGACTATTTTCAAGTCACTAGAGTGTTTTGGAGCAAAATCTAACTTGCCTATAATTTTATTCTCCAAATGACCATCACCAAAACAGCTATGTGCAAGGAAGTAGAAGAGACTGTAACTTAAAAGGTAGACAGAGGTAAAGTGGCTAAGTTCTTTTTTCTTGGAAGAAGTGTGGTGTTTTTCAAGCTACAAACTAATACGTGTATTAGAATTTGAATGGAAAAGAAAATCTGAAGCAAAACTGACTTTTGTCTGTTTATAGGAATAATGAGAATTGCCAAAAAACCATGCAACTTAATCAACATTAATGCCTAGAGTCTAATAGCATGAATAGAAAAGAAGAAGTGAAGAGTTCTTAGTCTGCAACATCAAAAAGTTATTATTTTTTTAAGATTAAGAAAGATATCTGGAACCGGACAGATGACTCAGTGGTTAAGAGAATACACTGCTCCTGCAAAGGACCTGGCCTTCATAGATACCTGTACTCATATGCATATACCTATATGCGTGAATAGACATGGGACACAAACACACATACATATAATTAATTTTTTTTTAAAGTCAACTGTCTAGTTAAGCCTTAATTGTTGTAATTCACTCTTAAGAAATACTACTTTTAAGTCCATTTGGCTCATGACTTCTCTTAGTCTGTCAACCATTCTGGAAATCAGTCTGAAGGATCCTCAGAAAACTGGACATTGAACTGCATGAGGATCCAGCTATACCTCTCTTGGGCATATACCCAAAAGATGCCCCAACATATAAAAAAGACACGTGCTCCACTATGTTCATTGCAGCCTTATTTATAATAGCCAGAAGCTGGAAAGAACCCAGATGCCCTTCAACAGAGGAATGGATACAGAAAATGTGGTACATCTACACAATGGAATATTACTTAGCTATCAAAAACAACGACTTTATGAAATTCGTAGGCAAATGGTTGGAACTGGAAAACATCATCCTGAGTGAGCTAACCCAATCACAGAAAGACATACATGGTATGCACTCATTGATAAGTGGCTATTAGCCCAAATGCTTGAATTACCCTAGATGCCTAGAACAAATGAAACTCAAGACGGATGATCAAAATGTGAATGCTTCACTCCTTCTTTAAAAGGGGAACAAGAATACCCTTGGCAGGGAAGAGGGAGGCAAAGATTAAAACAGAGACTGAAGGAACACCCATTCAGAGCCTGCCCCACATGTGGCCCATACATATACAGCCACCCAATTAGACAAGATGGATGAAGCAAAGAAGTGCAGACCGACAGGAGCCGGATGTAGATCGCTCCTGAGAGACACAGCCAGAATACAGCAAATACAGAGGCGAATGCCAGCAGCAAACCACTGAACTGAGAATAGGACCCCCGTTGAAGGAATCAGAGAAAGAACTGGAAGAGCTTGAAGGGGCTCGAGACCCCATATGTACAACAATGCCAAGCAACCAGAGCTTCCAGGGACTAAGCCACTACCTAAAGACTATACATGGACTGACCCTGGACTCTGACCCCATAGGTAGCAATGAATATCCTAGTAAGAGCACCAGTGGAAGGGGAAGCCCTGGGTCCCGCTAAGACTGAACCCCCAGTGAACTAGACTGTTGGGGGGAGGGCGGCAATGGGGGGAGGGTTGGGAGGGGAACACCCATATGGAAGGGGACGGGGGAGGGGGATGTTTGCCCGGATACCGGGAAAGGGAATAACACTCGAAATGTATATAAGAAATACTCAAGTTAATAAAAAAAAAAAAAAAAAAAAAAAAAAGAAATACTACTTTTATTACTGGCCTTTCAAAGCCAATTTAAACTCTGAGATGACTGAAATACTTGCAATCCCAATTGAGGACAGGAGAGGAAAAAAAAAAAAGATTTCACTTTGTCTTAGAATGCCTAAATATTTCACTAAATTTGGTGGTTAATAAAAGGAAACAGGCCAGGTATGATGGTGCACACCTTTAATACCAGCACTCAGGAGGCATAGGCCAGCCTGGTTCTACAAAGTGAATCCAGTACATTCAGGGCTCTGTTATCCAGAGACCCTGTCTTGAAAAAACTTAATATACAAGCAAATTAATAAACTTACAAGCAAATAAATGGAAGTAAAATAATGTAGATTGCCTAGCACAAGCCCAAAGGTATACTGCAGGGCCAAAAGTTAATTTTGAAATTTAAGCAGATTTGATGTTAGTAATCTAATACAATAAACAGGCAGTCTTATAGGAAGGACATTTTAAACATTTTAAAAGGCACAATTTAATACAGGTTTGCTCTAATATCATTATATGGGGAGGAGGTTAACCTATGTGACCAGTAACTTTTCTAGTGATGCCACAAAAGAAGTTTACATGCTGCAAACTTGGGGCAGGGCATATGGGTATACAGCTGTGACCTTAGCACTTGTGAGGCTAAGGCAGGACTGTTGGTAGTTCAAAGTCAGTCTGGTGTCACAAAATGAATTCAACATAGAGTTTGTAGAGAAACTGTTTTTAAAAAAGAAAAAGGAAAGATGAAAAGTTTTAGATCAGATATATCTTTCAAATGAGTTAAAATGCATAAAATTCTTTGTTGTTATTGTTCTATAATTTATAGTTCTTAGCCAACAGAATCAATCCAGGGAGTTCTTCAAAAATTTAAGAGTTTGTAGGATTTCACTTTGTAGCCCAGGGCTGTTCTCAAAAAATGTTTCCTCTACCTCCCAGGATTTACATGCCTGACAAATGGAGGATTTTTAAGCTCTCCACATACTATTAAATCTCTCTGTCAGAGCTACTGATCTGTATATAGCCATTAATTCATACTAATTCAACATAATTTTTAAAAAGCAAGAATATATTTTATAGTTTTTAAAAACAAACATTTAGTGAGAAATGGATTCTCCCATTAGAAACAACTGTGCCAATGAAAAACAAGATCTGATTTGCAATAGTCCAATCCTGCCTCCCTGCCTTCCTATTTACCTACCTATTTATCTATATCTGGTTCTGAGACAGGGTTTCTCTGTGTAGCCTTAGCTTTCCTGGGACTCTGTAGACCAGGCTGACCTCAAACTCAGAGGTCTGCCTGCCTGTCTCCAGAGTACTGGGATTAAAGGTGTGTGCCATTACCATCCTGCTTCCATTTTAAAAGCAAATCTGTGTTTGCAAAAACATACTCACAATAAAACAAATATTCTATTTGCAAATAATGTGAACTAGGCTACCAATTAAGTGTACAGCAGATAGTTTAAAGTCTCAGTGTGAACAGGACCAAGAAGAGAAAGTTTTCTTCTCCCACTTACTGCAATGATATCAGCAACATATAATAAATAATATTAAAACCATATAAACAACAAACTGAAAAAAACTTAAGCCCAGCAAAGACAGTTAACTAGGCTTTCAAAGACCGTAAAGTAAGAAAATCTGTATCTCTTAGACACTGTCTTTTTAGATAATGATCAAATAAGGAATAAGGTAATGAAGAAACTTAGACAATTTTTTGGCAGCAGCAAAAAATAAAGAACTCACTATGACAAAAACACTAGAATAAAATATTAAGGACCATCAGAGCTCTACCTTTTTACCAAATACTCCTATTACATATACCCAAATACATGGGTTTGGTAGCAATTTAAAAAAAAAAATCATGTATGTGTACTCTATTTACATTCTCTCCATGTTTTCCCTCCAGTTTCTTCTCTAGAAACATGTCCCCTACTCTCAAATTCATGGCCCTTCTTTCTTTAATTATTACTGTTATACACATGCATATATATACACACAAATTAATATATAACTAACAACCTTCTGAGTCTTTTTAGTTTGGTTCATATGTGTGTATTTTTAGGGCTGACCATTTAGTATTAGATAACCAATTAGGAGGTTCTTCCCTGGGGAAGATTGACTTTCCCTCTCAGTCACTGCCTGTAGCTCTTTATATAGAAGCAGGGTTTACTCTCAGGTTTTTTTCCTTTTAAAAAAGACCCTTTTCTTATTAGTTGCTGCTCTAAGATACTGGGCAGACTTTTTTTATGCAGACATCATCCATGCAAGCCAACTTTCCTGCCACTCACAGGTCAAATTTGTCCCCATGTATCTAAATATCTAATACTAATTGGCTAGTTTTCAGTTCTCATTTTCCTTGACACCTCTCAACAGTCCTTTTAGGGGACTTCTCGACCACTCCAATCTTGTGTCATGGCTTTCTTTTCAGTGTACTCTGTAATAATGGTATGAATGACTGATTATCTTCTCCATCTAAACTCACCCTCTTGGTAATACCATCTCAATACTCCAATTCACCTTTCTCTGAACTTTACGGTAATATAAAATAAATTTATTCCAAAGTCTAAGACTTTTTAACATGTCCAAAATTCCTGATGTTTTCCATAAAATAAACTGTATCTATAGATGTCATTGGTTGGTAATTCCATCATTTCAAGTTGCTCAAGCTAAACATACTGAAGTCATCTGTTGAGAAATTCTGTCCTCTGGGCATGGTATCTATCTTTGATTACCCACAAAAGACTTCTGTAACATTGACCCTGTTAGCATTCTCTTGTGGAAGGGGTAGGCTTATGAAGTGGCCACAAGACAGCCCTACAAAGGACTTAACAACCCAAAACAGCTCATCTCACCTTCAGGATATGTAAGTAGCTAACAGTTCTGGGATTTAGGGGGATTCTGATGGTGTAGCTGCCTATGCTTCCACAAGTAACTCCCCACCCCATCTGTGCTCCTGTAAGTAAACCCAATTAAGCTCATTAGCTCACAAAGCTACTAATGGGTGGAAGCATTTCTTTGGGGTACTCTCTGTGCCATATCTGGGATTTGTTCATGTCTCCCCAGGAAAAACATTTCAACATAATCCTTGATGTCTCTTTTTCTCCCACACCTTCTAGTTGCTAAGCAAATGTACAGAAATGCATGTGATTTTTTTTCTAACCTCCTTTACAGTTACCTACTTGAGTTTACAAAGCTACCATCATATCATGTATTTGGATTTCTATGAGTGCTTCTACTGCAATTCCCTATATGGCTAAGCAACCAGAATATGTTAGATCCCCAACTAATGGCCTTGCAAGGTCATATATTCCATCCCTATATATACATACATTTCCTTTTGACCTCACTCTCCACTATTTTCATGATTTATTCCTTCCAGCTACATGACTTCTTTGCTATTTATTTTAACATGTCAACAATGCTCTTACATTGGCTGTTCCCTTTGTATCCCCACTCTAAGTCAGACAATTCACTGACAAGAGTGTAAATGGGAAAAATGAATATAAAATAATTCTACAGCCAGCTTAGCACGGTGACTGATGCTCATAAATCCCAGCATGTGGCAGCTAGGGTGAGAGAAAAGATCCAAGTTCAAAGGCAGCTTGGACTAAAGAACTTGACTCAATAAATCAATCTCCTTAAAAATTATAAACATATATTTAAAATATCAATACAAGAATTTTATCATAGGTTATTTTTAGATAAAAAACTAAGAACAAACACTGTACAGCTAAACATATTTTTAAAGCAATCAAAGTTATGTTATTAAATAAAAAACAGGCCTGGGGAGAGGATTTAATGGGTACCTGCGTGGGTTCCTTGGAAGCCAGGTAAAAAGCTGTATGCAGTAGCATGCATCTGTAAATCTGAGCACTTACACTGTGAGATGGGTGGGAGAGACAGAAGGACTCAGCGAGAAGCTTAAGGGCCGGATAGCCTGAGTACCAGAGAAGTAGAACAAGAGACCCTGTCTCAACAAGATAGAAAGTAGGGACCAAGTTTGCAAAGTTGTCCTTTGATATGATATTCACCCATATATGCTATGGCATTCACACTCACATATAAAAATATTAAAGACAAAATATTAATTCCTAATTTTCATGGAAAACTATTAAAATTTTGTTTAAAAAGGACTAAGCAAAAACAACTCAACCTCCTGTAAAAGGAGGAATATGATAAGAAGTAAGAGATGGATCAGTGGGGTATGGTTCTTGCCACCCAATTTGATCCCAGGTCACTCTCGGGGGCCCATATGGTGGAAGGAGAGAACTAGCTCCTGCGGGTTGTGTTCTGAGTTCTATACATATGCATGCCATATATACGCCCACATGCATACATACAAAAATTAAAATGTTATAAAAACCTTTTAAAATAGGACATAATCCATATACACACATATAGAGTATTAAGATATACTGGTGGCCGAGTTAAAAATAATCTGATTGGGGAACAATAACTTAAAGTTAAAAATAAGAAGCATGTGGCTAACTCTTTTATCTATCTTTCTCCGTGTGCCCCCACCCCACCAAGGACTCATACAAAATAGAAAACAAGAAAAAAGGCAAACTAAAACATAAAAATAGGGTTAAGAACAGCTATTTTAAGTCACATAGATAAACTCAACTAACATTTAAATAAGAAAATCTAGACTTAAATCGATGGAGAACTTAAGAAATAAAAGGGTCTCATTGGCTAGACTGGACAAACCCTCAGTCAATATCACATTGAACAGAGATTTCCTTTAAGATCAGAAAAAAAAAAAAGGTTTCCATTCTTAGTCCTTATTCAACACACAAACAGAAACAAGGCAGAAATAAGCAGGCAAGGGGAAAAAAAAAAAGACACACAAGTAAGAAAGGAAGTAAATTTATCCTTGTTTGAAGATATGATATACAGAAAAACTAAGATGCCATCCAAAGACTATTCTAACTGGTGAACTACATAAAATTGCAGTATTAAAAAAAAAGAATATCAATGGCTCCTCAAACACTAACAAAATTTCTGAAGATAAATGATAAAAACAATTACATCAAAAAACTATAATAAAACAAAATACCTAAGATTAAATTTGAACAAGAAAATGAAAACCAACTAAAATAAAAACTACTAAACTCAAAAGAAAAAGAAATTGAAGGTACAAAAAGAGATTTTACAGGTTTCTGGGTTGGAAAAATTATCAAAATGCTTACGATATAAAAAGGGATCTATATTTAGTTCAGCCTCCATCAAAATTATCAGTGACCTTCATAGAACTAGAAAAATATCTAAAAAGCATAGAGAAGCACAAAACATCTCAACAGTCCAAGCTATCCTGATCCAAAAGAACAAAGCTGTAAGCATAATAATAACGTCTGAAGAGATAGTACAGAGCCACACACACACCACAGAAATATGCACAGCCACGGCATAAAACCGACAGGCCAATGGCACAGAACAGAGACCTCGGAAATAAGCACACATCCCTATGGCCTTCTACTTTCAATCAAAGTATAACAAATACACAACGGAGAAGGAACAAACTCTTCTGATATTTTCAGAAAACTGAAACTTGACCCTGTACAAAAATTCAAGAGAGATTAAAGACATAAATGTAGTAACTCTCAAAACCACAAGCAGTATATAAGAGTATTTGGGAAACAGTTTAAGACAATAGTATAGGCAATGGTTTTCCTAGGAAGGACCACAGAACACAGAACAAAAATGTGAAAGATGACAAACAGGATTACATTAATTTTTTAAGCCTTTACATAGAAAAGTAAGCGATGAATACAGAGAAGAGATATCCCTTCTTTTTTTTCCCCCACGTGGAGAGATTAATGAGAGAAGAGTAGAAGAGCTGAAAGGCGGCCATGGGCACGTGGACCGGGGTGGGGGGGTGGGGGGAAAGAGCAGGGAAGAACAAAGCTCAGGAGAGGTAAGACGAGATATCCTTTACAATGGCAAAATCTATCTGCCAACTACTCATCTCATAGAGGATTAATATCCAGTATGAATAAGGAACTCAAACTTACTTAAAAAAAAAAAAAGACAATCTAACTAAAATAGGCAAATGATCTATACAGGTATCTCTCAAAAGAAACCATACAATGGCCAAAAATGTAAGAAAAAAATGTTAGTATTAATATCATTGAATATCAGGGAAATGCACATCAAAACCAGTAAAATTCCATGCCATACAGCTGGGGAGGTAGCTCAGTGGGTAGACACGTAGACACACACACACACACACACACACACACACACAACACACACACACACACACACACACACACACACACACACACACACACACACACAGACACAGCATGAGGGAGTACTAGTCCTTATCCCTGGTATCCAGTTCTTCTGACCTCCACACATATGCCATATCCACACGATACATTTTTAAAGGGTCTAACTTGAAAAAAAAGTTGGAAGCTTTTTAACAGGCACATGCAGATTTGCTCTTTAAAAGCAACTGGATGAGCACCCACATATGTGTATGCTGGATGGATGCATTCATCCTAAAGCACATGTGTGGGTGTCTAAAGACAATTTGCCGTAGTTTTCTTTACCATATAGGTTCCAAATAGCAAACTTAAGTCATCTAGGATTGGCAGCAAGCACCATTACCTGCTGAGCCATCTTGCTGGCTGCTGGCTTGGTGTTTTTGTTTGTTTTGATTGGTTAATTTTTGGGTTTTTTTTGGGGGGGTGGGGCATGTTTTACAAATTAAATAAGAAAAATGTTAGATATGACCATATATGAAGCAACTTGAAAATCATTAAAGCATAATGGGAAGAAATAGACTTAAAATGTTGTTCTACTCAAAAGAGATATCTTTAAGTAAAAATAATGAAAGCCTTATCATGCAAAGACAATGCACAAGAATTTAATTTTCAGTCAACAAATAAATAACAACAGTGTGTTCAATCTTTTATTTCTTATCACAGGAATTTCACTGGATGACAACTGTTAAGAGATGGTAAAGTGACAACTGACTAAGGCTTTGGCACAGATAATTCCCAGGTTGAAGGCACATAGATTAGTTGTTTTAATTTCTTAGCCATTTGTGGTTAATAGTTTTCTGGAAAATGGTGTCAGTTACCAGGTTGTTGAGAACACTGAGATATTTGCTAACCTTGAGTTTTTAATCTTGATTTTTTTTTTTATTACCTTCTTCAGGCAGTCATTGACAAGGGCCAAAGAACTGTGGCTATGACTGCAATACATTTTTCTGTTCTGTGGCTACCTTTCCTTTCTGTTCTACATTGTCAGAAGCCTCCATCATTCTTCCCTGAACAGAACTGAGATATTTTGGTCTTACTCACATTATCTCTGCATGTAGCATTAAGAACCTTTCCCTGCATTAAGATTGCTGTTTGTCGGGTCTGGACTTCTAGAGCCTTTGTACCTCCACTCTCCATTCTTCAAATAATTCTGCAGGCAATTAGATGGAGGACATGGATAGCATTTATAATGGTTACAATTTTAATATATACTTCAAGTCTTAGAGCAGTATTCCTCCAGGCTCTATACCATGTCTTCCTCTTTTAACACCCAATTCCAGTTTCTTCATTTCTTACACTGAAGATGTGTTCTCTGGCAAGTCAGATGTCACAGCTATTGGTATCATTCTGGTATAAGACTACATCAATTTCTTATACTGAACCACTTTATTGTTTCTCAAACCTTCCTGCTGATAACCTTCTAGTCTTTGCTGTTGTGGCTTTTGCCAATGTGTTATTTCCTATCCCTCCCATCTGTCTACTGATGACTCTGGTGTTGGGCTTGGGAGCAATGGGAGGAGATGGTAAGTGGCTGCCATTAGACAAGCCTTATTTTTTTCAGGTTATGATCATAACCTGGGAAGCAAAGAGCTCTCAGGACATTGTGGAGTTAGTTCTCTGCTCCTGATGAGTTCTACAAATGTCAACTCCTCTACAACTTAACAGCTTCTTGTTGATGATGCATCATTTGTTGCATATATCATATATGGTAAAAAAAATAAATGAGAACTGTGCACTACTTTTTATTTTCATGTAAAATGGACTAAAGAAAGAAGTGCTTACTCAAATGGAGAAAGTATCTTCCCAAAGGCAACAGGAAGTGGCTAAGCCATTATTAGACTACTCTATAATTTATGCAGCAAGGATTGAATATTCTTTATATTTGCCTCTATCTTTCTTGATTGTCAATGGTGCCACAATCTGCTTGTGTGCATTGTGTTAATAAATCTGTTTTTCACAGATGTTATATTTAAATAATGTTCTTATAGATGTTATATATTTTAAACTACTATCTACATCTATTTTATTCATCTAACACATTCCTTTTTAATTATGTTCATATGCAATGCCCCCCCCAAATTTGTCACCAATCTTCTAAAATACATTCTATTTTCTCAATTCACTTATACATGGCTTCTCTTTCCGTTCTACTAAAATGGTATTACACAAAAAACAGCGCATTCTTTTCAAGTTCTCATCAACATTCTTTCTTAAACTTCCACCCTGAAAACTTGCTATTCAGCTTCCATAAAGGTCACTGCTCCTCTTCTGTTCCACTGCTTACAACTATTACTCCACATAACTCTACCGAGTTTTTCTCCTCTAGCTGTTTCATACCCTTAAGTGAATAATCTAATCCCTGTTTAAAGCCTTCTCTCTTAGTACCAGAGTTCATAAATCAAATCTTGAGACTGATTATGTCCACTTGAATGCTAACAGATATTTCAAACACAACATAAAAAGTAAGAATAAGTATCTACTGATTAAAACCATCCAGCTGCCAAAGAAGTGGTATAGCAGTGTCCTCAGGTAGTACTATATCCAATTTTCTGAGGAAATTTCAGACTGATTTCCAGAGTAGTTTTACCAGCTTGCAATCCCACCAACAATGGAGAAGTGTTCCTCTTTTTCCACATCCTCACCAGCATCTGTTGTCATCTGAGTTTTTAATTTTTTTAATCTTACACATTCTGACTGGCGTGAGGTGGAATCTCAGGATTTTTTTGATTTGCATTTCCCTGATGGCTAAGGATGTTGATATTCCTCAGTTGAGAATTCTTTGTTTAGCTCTGTACCCCATTTTTGAAAGGATTATTTGATTCTCTGGAGTCTAACTCCTTGAGTCAATCTTGAGTTTTCCCTTTCCCTTTTAATTCTTCCTAGTGAAGAATTAGAAGCATGTTAGTAACATTTTTCAAAGCACTATTTAGAATCTGGTAACCTTTCTCTCTCTTTTTAGTATATGTACTGAACAATAATCTAACACATAATGAATATTAGGAAACTAACAGAAAAAACTACAAGCAGTAATCCATAAGATCTTTACTATACAAAGTTCCTGAATAAAGTATTTTCGGTTTTATTTATCAGATATTTTCTTTTTAAGATTTATTTTTATTTTATGTGTATAAGTGATTTCCCTGAATGTATGTCCATGCATTATGCTCATTTTATGGGGAGACCAAAAGAGGGTGTAGATCCCCTTCAACTACCTAGAGTCTGTTGTTACCTGCCATGCTGAGAACCACACCCAGATCTTCTCCAATAGCACCAAGTGCTTTTAATGCTAAGCCATCTTTCCGATACCATCCCCCACCAACAATTTTACTTACCTAATTACACATTCTTCTGAGTGTTATAAATGCTTATTCCTAATTTTAAGAATCCCATCTGAATCATATCACAAAGTTGTTACTTGTAAGGTTAAAGGCCAATCCTATTATGAATGTATTTGGACACAACAGCATATTTAAAAAATGACTAATTTTCCTGTGTGTAGAGTTTCAAATTACTGTGAAGGACAGAAAATTTGAGGAATTTAATGTCCTCAAGAAATATCAGGATACATACAGTCCACAGGACTCAAAAAAGGCCCAAGTGAGGATGCCTCAATCCCACTTGGGAGGGAGAAGAAAGCAATCACAGGAGGGAAGAGGGAGGGATCTAGGTGGGAAAGGGGGCAGAGAGGGGAAGAGGGGAACATGATCAGGTAGGGGGAAAAGGACTGAAGTCCTGAGGACCAGCAGAAAGAATGCAAACAGGTAGGAGGTGGGAGAGGGGGGACCCTCCAGAATGTACTAGAGACCAGGGAGGTGAGAGACTCTCAGGATTCAAAGGAGGACCTTAGATGAAATGCCCTACAGTGGGAAAAGGGAACTTGTAGAGCCCATCTTCAACACAAAGGCAGGGCATCAAGTGAGGGTTGCCATCCCATAGTCAAAAATTCTGACCCATAATTGTTCCTGTCTGAAAGAATTCCAAGGACAAAACCAGAAAACAGCCTGAGAAATAGGAGATCCAGCAACACCCCAAAGTGGGATCCAGCTCAAGGGGAGGCCTCAAGGCCTGACACTATTACTGAGGCTATGGAGTACTCACAAAAAGGAACTTATCATGACTGCAACAAGCAGCAGAAAGAGTATGTCAAATGCAGATATTTACACTCAGCCAATGGTCACAGCTGGTGACCCCTGTGGTTGAATTAGGGAAAAGTTGAGGAGGAGGAGGGCAACCCTGTAGGAGGACCAGCAGTCTCAATTAACCTGGACCTCCACCCCCACCCCCACCCCAGGACCAACGAGATCTCTCAGACATTGGACCACCACCTAGGCAGCATACACCAGCTGATATGAGGCCTCCAACACAGAGGACTGCAGGGTCTGGGTTCAGTCAGAGAAGATGCACCTAGCCCTCAAGAGACTGGAAGCCCCAGGGAGTGGGGAGGTATGGTGGGGTGGCAGGTGGAGGTGTGGGGACATCCTCATAGAGACTTGGGGCAGGGGCACGGGGAGGTATGGGATATGGAACAGTCAGAGGGTGGACTGAGAGGGGAATAAAATCTGGAGTATAAAAAAAAGATTAAATAAAATTTAAAAAATATATCCAATCTATCATGAAGAAAAAAAAAAGGAAAACCCATACTTCAATACCAATTATTTAACGGTACATACAAAGCAGTTCATTAAATTTGAAAATGACAAAAGACAGAACTTTATATACAAGATAGGAGGTCAGAAATAATTCAGAAATCTAAGGATCTAGTTAGTCTGTAAGTCTTCTTGCCACTAAAAACTTGACTGCTTACTTGTAAAGATAAGGACAAGAACTTAGAAACTGCCATTTACTGTTTATTGTATATTAGACATTTGTAAACTGATGTGCACAATCTTAATCTTCACAACAGCACTGACGTAATTATTATATGTTGCACCTACTTTGATATTCTTAGAATTTAAAACTGTATACCAGTGAATGACAAAGGCAGAAAAGCAGAGTTCCTGCAAATAGCTTTAGGTACCTAACTGAGGAGTTTGAACTCCGTACACAAACCAACCACAAGTATGCTGTGGGAAAAGGGAACAGGTGTTTCCATTTTAGCATAATCCCTCAGAGTAATAGAGCAGTCTGAACTAATGCTAAATGGAATAGAGAAACTCAGAATAATTACATTGTAAATACTGGTGGTTATGTGGAAAAACTGGATAGACCATCGTTGACGGTGGGAGTTTAATGTTACACCCACTCAAGAAGACAGTAAGGTAGTTTCCTTACAAGACTAAATAAGAAATTATCATATGACCTAGCAATTGTACGTTTCTATTCTAGAAACACAAAAACTCATTATTTATTTAAGAAAAACTCAAACCAACTGTTCACAGAAAAGTATTCATATCTAAAACATAACCAACCCAGTGACCTTCAACAATATTAAAACTGGATATACTCATACTGTAGAATCCTACTCAGCAATAAGAATTTAAAAATGCAACGATTTAAATAAATCCAAAGGAAATTATGCTGGATGAAAAAAGTCCGTTCTAGAAAGTTACCTACTGTTCAATCTCATTCATAAATGTTTAAAGTGACAGAAATACACAAACAGAAAACAGGTTAGAAGGTGTAGGCAAGTTAGGAATGAGGAAAAGACAGGGAGGAGGAGGAGGAGGAAGAAGAGGAAGAAGAGGAGGTAGAGAAGGATATGGTTATAAAAGAACAATAGAAAGGCTGTCTGGTTATAAAGTTGTTTTTGCATCTTTACTGTACAAACCTGTGCATGTGAAAATTTTCATAACACACACATAAACAACCCAGAAATTAGAGAATTAAAAAGCAGACATTTAACTAATACCAATGTAGTGGTTGTGATATTGACTGACAAGGTTATACTCTTGTAGAAAACCTCAGATTTCTTTATCATGTCTTACAATGACATGAAAATCTACAATTATCACAATATAAAATATTTAATAAAAACATGGCAATAATACAAATAAGAAGTAATGAAATCCTTAACTAAGATCACAACAATAGAGTAGCAGTATGTGTTTGAGAGCAGACTGAAGAGCAGCTGAGGATGAGGAGTAGCAGTAGTTTGTAGCTCTGGTCCAGAGCAGCACTTGTATCAGCACTTTCCTAAAAACACAATCTTGCTCAATCATGAGGACAGAGAAGCAAATGCTATGACCTATGAGGAAAAACCTGCCTTTCTTACTGAACAGGTACAAACATGCCACAGACACCTGCCATCTTACAACTTTACTGGAACTTCCTTAAAGACTACAATCAGCTGTACCAATGATCCTCAAACTTTAGCATTGGAGCCATTTGGGCTGCATAATCCACAGTTGTGAGGAATGAATTTTGATATATCAGTAGCATCCTTGATTTATATTTATTATATGCTAGGGCAACAACACTCCAACCCAGTAGTAACAGCCAACCATTGTTTCATGGTCCCTAAAGAGCAGTAGTACATTGAGAACCATTGAAATAGGTTGGTGAAATAAAAAGTAAGGCATTAAGTCTGGTAACTGGGTGCAGAAAATATTCTTGAGAAGTCTGAGAATTTTAACTTAAAGAAAAAGGTCCTGAAGCCAGGTACCATGGTAAACCCAGCATCCACAAGACAAGGCAAGGCAAGGCAAGAAGATCATTTGAAGATCATTTGTCGGTTTGGGCAACATAAGGAGTCCCATTTAAAAAAAAAAAAAAAAAAAGCGGGGTTGGGGATTTAGCTCAGCGGAAGAGCGCTTGCCTAGCGAGCGCAAGGCCCTGGGTTCGGTCCCCAGCTGGGGGGGGGGGGGGCAGAGGTCCTGCCTGAGTAAAGATGAGAAACACTACGGCAGTGCATATAAAGATAAATGATAACCACCTTTAAAATGCTTACAGTGGAGAGAAAAATATCTAGCCATAATATTAAAAAAATGGGAAGGAAAAAACTACATGGGAAGGAAATACCTTATAAGAGATTAGTATAAGTCTTTTATGGAGTTTGGACTCTATGAAAATTTATTTAACTCCATTTAGAGTGTATATAAAACTTTTGGGTACTGGATGAGAGTTCAACTAGGCTTTGGAAAACAGGGATGTGTCCCTTTTAAAAGAACTGGTCACTTTTCAAGCTAACTGTAAGTGAAATGAGAAAATAACTGTAGATATAGGGTTCTTGAAGATTCAAATTAGACAGTTTCTGGCCTTAATTCAGAAAACTTCCTTCTATAAAATAGTATTTTTTGAAAAATGAACATCAACATCTATAATCCATCTGATATATTTTATTAATGCCATTAACAACTTAAATAATAAACTAAGAGTAACCTGGACAGGACACTGCCACAAAACCTTGTTCTAAGTCTATCAGTAAATTTTTTTAATCAGGGTTTTCCAAATAACTATATTTAAAAGAAATTAAGTTTTATATTATACATAGAATTTCATTCTCAAAACCACTGACATTCTTTTTCTCATTACCCATCAAATACTTTTTTTTTTTTTTTAGTAATGGACAGGAAAGATCATTTATTACCATAAAAGGTACAACTAAATGCAGCATCATTTACTAGGTGAGAAGTAATGTTCTAGAAAAATTCGGGGGTGATAATGAAATATAAATAACAACTACTCTCCATAGTGATAACTGTGTACTATGCCTAGTGATGACCTTACACCATGCATGCACTATTACTGACATATTGTACTTTTCCTCAGTAGATGCATGCAAAGTGAACAGACCTGCCTTGTCTCCATGCCTCCTCTTCTCTCCATCAGTTCTACTGTAACATCTCCGACTGTCATCACCTTGTAAGTGATAACACCATCTTACTTAGTTCTCACCATATGTGTCCCCCAAAATACTTAATAGAAAACTTTGTTACTTCATTTTTTTTATTAAAATCTTATAGTGCCTTTTGGTTTTGGAATACAGAAAGTCAAATAATCAAAGTATGCTACAAATTTGGGGTAGCCAAATACTTTTTTAAAATTTAAATTAACTCCAATGTTTGCCAACCAATGTATTAGTGAAGATAAAAAATTGAAAAAAAGAAAGAAAAATTTGAGTGCCCTCTTCCTCTCTCACATTTTATTAAGAGTTGTTAAGCTGGGGTCCACAGGTCTTTACAGAGTAAGTGAAACTATCAAAACTCTAGTTAGATTTTCTGTATGCATTTTCTTTCTTTTTTTTTTTTTCAGGAGAAACATTCGACTCTTTCTGCAGACACTTAAAGGCTAAAAAATTTCTAAAAAGTTCAAAACAATTA
This sequence comes from Rattus norvegicus, assembly GCF_021556685.1. Lineage (NCBI taxonomy): Eukaryota > Metazoa > Chordata > Mammalia > Rodentia > Muridae > Rattus > Rattus norvegicus. Next base: position 76,361,415 of record NC_141539.1, on the reverse strand, counting down.
TTTCATACGAAGCATAAAAAGTGTTCCTTATTTATAGTTGGATAACACTAAATAGAATCACAAGATCACTTTTTTTATACCCATTTTTGTGTTAAGGACTGAAGACATGAAAAATTACTTTTAGTTAAAAATCCTTTCTCTCTCCTACAGTCTGTTTTGTTCTGTTTTGAAATAAAGCCATGCTATGCAGACAAAGCTGACTCAAGTTCCTCCTGCACCAGCCTTTGGAGTGTGGAGAGCTCAGAGGCATACGGCACCATACTCAACTCTACTTTTCAAAGGCATACATTTATTTCTGTTTACTTGAAAATACCCGCATCATTATCAGCTGAGCCATCAAGAAAACACTATAGAGCTAGAAATCATAAAAATGCATGTTTTTCCATGATCAAACAGATCATTTACAACACACTAAAGTTAACAGTACGTAAACCAGAAATGCTATAAATTTACCTGTCTTCCAATAGGAAGTGTCCATCTATATATTAGAAAAAAGTATTCTGCATTATACAAGAACTTCCTTGATACATTATTATATTCTCAACAATTGTAACTAATCTGATGCAAAAATAAGCAACTTATTTTTGGGTCTTAGTAAAATGTGAATTAGAATATACTTTTAAAATTATGCATTTCAATCTATGTCTAAAAAGAAATAAATCAGTCAAATGTATAAGATAGAACAGAACAAGGAATGACAAATTGCAAAATATAAGGGGAAATAACTATATTATAATCTGAATGTATATAGTACCATAAACTGATGTGACCAACACTGAAACCAATCATAAGACTGCATGTCACTCATGTTGCCTAAGATGTTCTCAAACTACTAGGTCCAGGATACCCTGCCTCAGTCTCCCACGTAGCTAGGGCTATGGGCACATGCATGCCAACATGTATGACAATAAACCAAACTTAATTTTATGCAGAATTATAAACTCCACACACCTAACTAATGATTCAAAAGATCATTTTAGCCTATCAGTAAGAAAGTGATAGAAATAATAACCAAAGCCAGTGTTTTCTGGGTAAGACAAAGATATGGAAAATTCAAAAGTTCTGTTATACTTTGCTCAAAATATTAACTAAAATCAATTTTACTAGACTTGATTCCTTAAAAAACAGTCAAGGATTAGTTATATCTGTATTAGCTTCTAACAGTTGTCAGTCATATTGAGTATTCAGTAAAAACCTAATTGAATAAAATAAGTATCCTCTTCCAAAATAAACTGTAATTATTAAACGGATGCTTCTGTTTATATATAATTTTTTTCACTATGACAAAGACAAGGCCATTCATCTACACTGAATTCAACTACAATATACTGTTAAGCCAAAATTATGAATCATAAATATGGCATCAGTCTTCCTCATAGTAGACCCTGTAGTTTTCACCCTTTAGAAATTATTCAGTGCTCTGAGGATGAAAGCTCAGATACAAGTTCAGTAGTATATCTTTATTCCTCTGACTAGACTGATAATTGGCTAAGAGAAACAGAACTCAATTCAAAACAAAGAGACTAGAAATGATGTTAGTTGAAAGATTGATGAAAAAAGAACAAAAACTACTTTCTCACATTTTCCACACAAAAGTGACTCTCGGAATCTCTTAAAAGAGTAGACCAAATAACCACTAAATAACTGGTACCTTTTTTAACTGCTAATTTTAAGCAGTAAGTAGTCCCCCAAAATAGGCTATTTTTTTTAAAAAGAAACTTTCAAACAATTTAAATGTTCTGTTAAATGAAGTCCTGCAGTAAATTCAATCCCCAGCCCCATCAAAAATCAAAACAAAACACAAGAGATACATCCTCCGAGACCCTAATTTCTTTAACTGCTAAGAGATTAACTGATGTACACTAAATGGTACCTAAAAAAGAAAATTTACAAATTAAGTGAAAACAGAGGCTGCTAAAATGAGATTCCAGAAGTTAGCAAGAAAAGCAGGTGGCAGAACAGTAGAAAGACTGGCAGCTCTTAGTCTACCTGATATTCAACCAATCATGGGAGCATGCTCTGAAAAGCCCATATTAGAGGAACATGGGAGGGGCAAGTACTATCTATGTTCATGACTCATAACAAGTTACCTTGGCCTTTTTTGTACTCTGGGTGCCAGGTCAAGTGGAATATGTCATACTTCTCTGCTCCTTTGGATCTTCCCCGAGAACTATACGCTTTCCTTTAAAAGGAAAGGTCCAGGGGTTGGGGATTTAGCTCAGTGGTAGAGCGCTTGTAAGCAAGCACAAGGCCCTGGGTTCGGTCCCCAGCTCCGGGGAAGGAAAGGTCCATCCACATCCAAGTACCTCTGTAAAGTTCATTATGAAGAGGCACAAGAATCTGAAAACTAGCTTTTGCCCTTGAGACTGAGATTCATACCAGTAACAATGGCACTTTCTTATTAAAAAATTTTCAGACAGTATATAGTGATGTTTCCCTCTCTCATCTCTTCCCACATCTCTCCACCTCCTTACCCACTCAATTTCCTGTGCCTTCTCTCTTATCGAGACTTAAAACAAAACAAAAAAAAAAAATCAGTAAGACAGACAGACAGACAAGCAAACAAACAAGAATCATGGAGTTTGTTTTGTGTTAGCTAACTATCCTGGGCATGGGGCCTGCCCTTGAGTGTGGGTAACATACCAAGAGACACATGTATCAACTGCAAATAGTTTCTTGGCTAGAGCTGAAAGCCTGTCTACTTCACCCTCTCAGTGCTGGGACCCTATCTGGCTTGAACTTGTACAAGTTCAATACTTAAAGAAGACGTTTTAATAAAGATTTTTGAGGTTCTAAAGACATTTATTTCCATACCTAAGACTTCACTATATTCTAAAGCATGTACTTTTCCAAGTTCTCATCTATTCCTAAATTAGTAGTCTCTCCATGAAATTTTATTAAGCATTTTCTCCCTCTATGTACCAATACCATAATAATACTTTTTCTTCTTTAACTTAATTTATGGAGTTAATTACAGATATCAATTTTTTTTCTATATATGCAGTATAAATCCAAATAGGTTAAGATTTTCATTTTGAATGTTTTTTGCTCACAAGCAGGTCCCGAATCAATAATGTCAAAGCTAGCCAGGCAGAGTGAGACATGCCTTTAACCTCAATATTTGGGAGGTGGGGCTTAGAGGATTAAGAGTTCAGGACTAGCCTTTGCTAACAAAACCCTGTCACAAAACAAAAGTCAAATTTACAGTAAAGGGTCTGTGGACCTGATATTTATATTTAAGAATTTTAAATAAATTCTCGTGAATAAAACAGGCATGTATTATTTCTTTCTTATACCTTATCTGGTTATAAAATTATGAAATTAAGGACTAATATGAGAATGAATTGCAGAGTGTATTCCTGTGATTTTTATTCTGAAATAATTTGTATAACAACAGAATGACCTGTCTCATAAAATTATATGAAATAGGCATTTTGTTGGTGGGAAAATTTAACTGCTACCTTGCAATTAACTAAATGCTCTTTTAATTTAGGCAAATTATCAAATCATATATTTTATGTCTATTGTGTTTAAATTTTCAAAGTAGCATACACAAAACTGGCAGTACTCACCAGTATCTTTTATTTTCATGTACCTGTAATTATATATCCATTTCTGTTTTTAATTTTTAATATATTTTTATTAATTAATTGAACATTTTATACCTGTTTTGATCATATTCACCCATCCCATCGTTTTTATTCCTAAGTTTTATTTATGGCTTCTGCATTTTCCCAATCTTGCCAATTTTATTTATTTTCTAGTCTTTCCAAAGAATCAACTTTTAGTTCTTGATTTCCCATATGGCCTCTGAACCTGGATCACTTTATAACTGTATGTTTATTTATTTATCTTATAGATATGATTTATCTATATGATCCAAATCTCGTCCCTAACTACAACATGAATTATAACACATTCCAAATACCTTGAGTATACCTTATTTAAAATGTTTGGAACTAAATATGTTTAATCTCAATTTTCTTTCTCATTTTGTAGTATCTGCATAAGTAAAAGTTATCTTGAAGGAGAGACTCAAAGCTAAATATCAAATTCATTTATGTTTTGCATACATCTTAAAAACAGTCCAAAGGCAATTTTGTAATCCTGTGGTACACTGGCTCTGCCTAGCTCCAAACTAGCTCTATAGTTCAGTAAAAGCCCTTATAAATCTATATTAATATTTCAGTACTAATAATTAAGACAATTTCTATCATCTTTCACATTATGCAGCCAGTTTGATGCTTTTGAATAATTGAAAACTTTCCTCCATTTAAGTTTTTTCCTTAAAACACACCTAAAATAAAACCACTGATTTCCTTTTCTTTAAGTTTTGTGAATAGTACTCTACAGTGATCCTTTCCCACTATGCTCACTTAAAAAATGTTTATTTGGACTACAGTATCTCTCTCCAACAAACAACATATTCTAGGTACTTCTTCTAAATAAATGTCCCTTTTTTTTTTCTCACAGTACTGCTAGGTATGATAGAGCATTTGAGCCTGGATTCAAACCAGAGAAGGCTAGGTCTATAGATATCACACTGATAGTACCTGCTCTTGTCTGAAGTTGCATAACCTATATTTCTCTTTTGAAAAATAACAATCTAGAACCACTTATATAACTCCAAATTTTATAAACATGAAAATTTCAATAAAAGAATTTCTTAAATGTTTTTAAGAGTCCAAGCACACAAACCATGGACCTAATAATTAAAGCAATGATACATAAAAGTCTAACACATTTCTGAAAAGAATTCTGAAGATGGCTGAGAATGTGACTTTAATCAATTAGGAGTAAAATATAACTTAAAGCTAATTCAACACTAGTGTGAGTAAAAAAAAAAAAATGCTGACATCAAATAGAAGTACTTAGCAAATAACAAAAGTTAAAGGCAAAGTACCCCCCCCCCCCCCCCCCGAGCTGGGGACCGAACCCAGGGCCTTGCGCTTCCTAGGCAAGCCCTCTACCACTGAGCTAAATCCCCAACCCAAAGTACTCTTGTTCTATGCATCTAAGATGCTAGTGATTATAAACAGAACTATTACCTTATACACACTTAATTAAAACGAAAGAATGAAAATCCTACACCATTTCAATTATTACATGCTTTCAACTCTTGAATACATTCAGACTTGAGATTTGAAAGGAAAAAGAGGGCTTACAATCAAAGAACTAACTGGAGAGTTAAATCACCACATAGGAGAATGAAACTCATGAAGTAACATTCAATCCAAGTAGTTGTATGATTATTCAGTTGGTATGAAAAACATGTTAAAATTCCAGAACATATATATTTGGTATATTCTTACCCTGTGCTCAGAAGTAAGAATGTTACTTTAAAAAAAAATACAGGCTTTTTTGAATCTGATGATTACAAACATATTCTTAAGAATATGCCTAGAACCAGCTTTCATTTAAAAAAATGACTCATTCACTGTGCTGTCAAAATGAAAACCTTGGAAAACTAACCAGCCAGTTTTAATCAATTTGCCAGATGGAAAACAAAAACACTCAAACACCACTGTTATTAGAGATAATTTTGTATAGGGAATACATAATGAAGCACTTAAGAGAAAAGATTCCAGTACCTTCAGTTTAACCTCCAAATACTTAAACAAGCAAACAAACATAGCCATATTTCATGCCCAAGCAAGATGGGATGTAAACAACCAGAAAATCTGACGAACCTTGGAGTACAGCAACTTTTACTATTCCTGCAACTACTATTTCAGTGGAAGTTATACTAGAGGATGGAGAGTTGGATCAGTTGGTAAAATGCCTATTGCATAAGCCCACAGACTTGAATTCTGATCAGCATAAAAGCTGGCCAATATAGTGAGTATGTATTATCCCTGAAGCTCACTGGCTAACCAGCCTAGTCAATTGGTGAGTTCCAAGTTCAGTTAAGAGACCCTATATCAAAAAAGAGTGGGTCATCTTCCCCCTCCCCCTCTAAGATAGCAAAACAATTAAGATCTGTGAACCAAAACAGAAAAATAAACTCATATAAAAAAGGCAATACTGAAGTGGAAAGACTATATATATAGATTAGTAGTTCTCAATCTGAGGGTTGCAACCCCTTTAGGGGTCCAGTGAGCCTTTCACTGGGGTTGCATAGAAGATATCTTGCATATCAAACATTTACATTACAATTCATAACAATAGCAAAATTACAGTTATGAAGTAGCAACAAAATAATTTTACGGTTGGGGGTGGGGGGGTCAGCACAACATGAGGAACTATATGTTTTAGCATTAGGAAGGTTGAAAACCACTGTTACAGATGCTTGACATTTATGTAAGTTTGAAGGGGTATACTCCTGTAATTTCAGAAAGCTGAGACAGCAGCACAAGTTCGAAGCCAGCCTTGAGTACACAGTTCAAGACTAACCTGAGGGACATAAGATCTTATTTCAAAAACAAAACCTAAACAAACAAAAAAATCCATCTTAGAACTGTAGACAAGACTGATGATAAAAAGGTTGTATTTGTAAGATGCCAGAGATATTTACTGTTATATACTGATATACTGTTTACCTCATATGTCATGAGGTCCTAAGAATATATGTTACATGTCTAGGCTAGATGAAAAAAAGTTTAAATGTTTTGTCTACAGAATTAGGAAAATAAATATCATAGCTTAAACTTTTAAAACGTCTATCCATGTTAAAATGGGCAGTTTACTATGCACTGAAAATCTAACTACCTTTAATTGGGCCTGATAAATACCAACCAACTGTAGGAACTTCACATTAATAATTTATTAAAACCTAAAATTTAACTGATGTAACATTCAATACACTGGAATAAAAATATACTGAGTATTATCTTAATAACCATAAAATCCTTGATGAAGGCTTATGTGAAATCAAGTCAAATAGTAATAGAAGTTCCTAAAGTACTACTCTGAAAAAAAGATGTAGAAAGCATTAAATACAAATCTGATACCATTAGATTAAATTAAGTTATTGAAAATAGAAAGGACAAAATAAACATCCACTCATAATTTTCATGCTGAAGAATATAAACTCAGCCCTCTATTCCAAATAAAGCATCAAGAAATAAAATGCACTAAAACAAGAAAAACAAATCTGTCCCTATCATTTTTTTTTAGAATTTTAAAAAACTAAAGATACCAAATTTATTTAATGATCTTTTCTTAATGATCTTATAAGTTCTTATTAATGCCAAAACTTATTATCTTAAATATATATTTTTCCTTTTAAGGTAAAAGTGGGCACTTTAATAAATATAAACTTACCTTTTTATCTTCTTTTACTTTGTGGGGTTTCTTCTTTATCTTCTTATCATCTACCTCCTGGTCAGATGTGATTGCAGGATTATCAATACCACCTTTCCAAGTTTCAACAGGAGAAAGTAATGGATCTTCTTCACTTCCACGATGCCTTCCTTTTCTTTTTGTTTTAGAAGTAGGGAAAGCCTCATCATCGCTTGCATCTGAGTGTGTTCTTCTATAGTATGACTTGGCTTTACTAAACAGAGTTTTAGACTTATACTTGTATTTTGAAGGCCTACGTTCCCCATGACCTTTTGAGGTTCTATCAGAAAACCCATTTTCTTCATCTCCTTGAGTGTTATTTACAAATGAGTTTCGAATTTTAATAATTCGATTCTGACTATCATCTGGGACAACATAAATCTCATCAGGATAGCCCTTCTGCTTAAAAATTGTGTCAAGGGGTTCCGCATAGTTATCTGAGGAATCCATATCTTCAGGATGTGCCAAAGGCACCCGAGAAGTCTGTTTTCTTGGATTTTTACCAATACCAGCTTCAATCGTTTTTAATAGGTTTGGATCCAGTTTTTTCACATTTGTTTTAGGAACGACTGGTTTAGGTTTAATAGGTGGAGGCACTTTATGGTTACGCTCATGATCGTGACAATTTGGAGTGCTATGAACAGGATACTCATTTCCTTCCAAATCTAACCTGTATCTGGAACGGTCACTAGGTGTTGGAAGCAACTGTACATCATCCCCAATTGGACTATATGGAGGTGGTGCTTCTGTGTCATCATCTGAATCTGGGTAGTTGTTGTAGGGAAAGCAGTCTCTTGGAGACGGAAGAAAAACATCTTCACTTTGATGAGTGGATTCCCTTGTATTATCAGACAAATAGGAATTTTCTATCATATTTTTTTTCTCTAGAACGTCACTGAAAAACAAAGTAAAAACCTCAGTTTGCCTATGATACTGAGATAAAGAATATAATGCTGTAAATTTAGCAGTTATCTCAGTTGCAATGTGTTCTCCTTCAGTCATTAACTCCTTGATAGCTTCATTTTCAAAAAAATCAGCTTGACTGTCAGTAACTGCCACCAGTTGTACAGGAATGGTATCTTGAACTTCTGATAGAAATGCACGAAGCATTCCCATTGATGCTTTCCTTTTTGCAGAATAAACTAATATATACCCATGAACTAGTTCATCTTTTCTTACTCCAATTGAGGAGTGGTATGACAATATTGTGATCTGTATTCGCCTCCTTTTTTCACCAATAATTTTGTCAAGCATTAATGAATTATTCTGTCCAGCTTGAGCAGCACTGCAAGAATGAGAGTCAAGGAAAGGTGAAAGAATAATATCCACACTAAAAGGATCGCCACACATGGCACACATGACAATTCTCAAGTCAGCTTCTGACACATCCTTATTGATAGGAACTGGGCTCACCACATCTAAATTGTGTTTAACTGATTCTAATACTCCTCGTAGAGCTTGCTTTATTTGTGATTCATTGAATTTACGAGGATACGTACCAGCAGGTACGTCGACGAAAGGACACTGCAATTTATTGGCCAACTGTTGACCTTGATGCCTGAGAATTGGTAGATTTTTACTAATGGAATCTCTCTGATTAGCAAGAATTAATGTAAATGGAAGATTAGCCATATATTTATCTTTTCTGATCTGAGATGCTTCAGTTCTTATTTTTCCAATAAACTCCCCAATAAAACTCAGTGACTCGATGGAATTAAATACACAGAAGCACCCATGTGGTTTAAAGGCTGCAGTCCATAGCTGACTCAAAATGTAAGGCGATTTGGCATCAACAGGCCGAAGATCAAGTTCATAAATTTTTCCATCTAAGGCATACTCATCATCAGTGGATTGAGTCCTTATCTCATTTGCTAGTTCCTGGGCAAGGCCATCTTTCCCTAAAATGAAAAGATTAACTTTGTCTATATTGGTACTATCATGATACAAGCGTGAGCGGTTATGATCCGAATGTAATAGACTATTGGCAAGTAAGTTTTCCACTTTAATGTCTGTACAGTATTGGCCACTGAGGCATGTTTCTTTAGTGGGATGATAAACGAATCCTATGTGCTTAAGGAGAAGAGATTCTCTATCAGGTGCAAGTTTCTGTAAAGCTTTATATCTAGGTTCTTCACTTAGAACTGTATGAATTTCACTCATTTTATCAGAACTTGGTGTTGCATTAAGATCTAAATCATAAAAAAGTTCAGAATGCTCAAAAAGCATTTCCTGAAACTCTTCTTTGGCTTTTTCTACTATCTCTCGCTGATGTCTACCATATACTTCTTTGCTATCAGCCTCAGTGATGTATTTGAATGCTTCATCCTCCATGACAAAACACATAACTTCCTCCCACGGCTGCCCAGGTGAAATGAACTGAATTTTTTCTAAAGTCTTCTTGAATTTCTCCTTCATTTCTATTCTTCTTTTCTCTGATATCAGATGTTGTACATGGTTTTGATAGACCTTTTCTGCTTCTAAAGTGCTCAGAAGGTCGAATGGGATCCGTCTATCATTAATTTTGTCTATATGGTCAGTTTCATCCCAAGGTGTTTTTTCTAGCACCACAAAACATAACTGGAAATCTGCTCTCTTTTCCATTAACTTCAAAGCTTCCAACCAATTCAAATGTTCAATCTCTTCTAGATCTGGCAAGAGAGTATTAAAAGCCCTTGGTAAGGTACTTATATATTCTTCTCTCCTTTTTCTTATATGTTCCTGTTTGAGTTGCTCTATATGCTTTGAAAATGTATTTCTGGCCTTTCTTGTTCCCTCTAAGTTGATATATTCTTCATAATCAGGGTGGTTTTTTAATTTATTACTAACAGTTTTCCAAGTTGCATGATAATCTCTCACAGTCTGTACAAGTTTTTCAAACTTGTCTGTTGCTGTGACAACAAGTTGTCTCTGTGTTTTATAAGCATCCAGATAGGGAATAATTTTAGGTTTGCCACGAGTTTTATCCAACATTTGTACCAAAGCAGTGAAACATGTCTCAATGTTGACATTAAATCGTGCTGATGTTTCCACTACTAGAAGGTTCTTTTTGTTTGAAGCAAAGGCTTGAACTTCTCTAAGGTAATGATCCACACATTCATCACATTTAGTTGCTGCTATTATCACAGGCTTTTTGGATTTTGATAGCTGGACAAAAAGGTTATTCACAAATTTAAGTTGATCATCAAACTTCCTATTACATCCTTGACTCACATCAATACACAATAAAAATCCATCTACATTGAGTTTCCCTTCAGGCATCTGCTTCTGTTCAAAGTCTTGCTCCAAGCCTAGCTGATCGGTGCAAATGTACATCAGTTTTTCTGCTGACTGCAATTTAGAGGCAGCTGCACGTTTTATGTATGGTTGCAAATTTGTACTTCGATGAGGCAAGAAAGTCTGATCATCAATGAACTCTGTTTGTTCAATGACATGAATTTTGCATTCTACTCCATCTTCACCATTTTGTGTTATGTCACCCCAGTATAAAAAGTGATCATTGTTTACTACTCGTCCTCCAAAGTCAATGGTGCTAAGCACAGAAGTATGCTCTGGATAATATTCATCTGCTTTTGAACGTACAAATCTATTGCACAAACAAGATTTTCCAACTCCACAGTTTCCTTTGTCTTTTTCAGTCCCAGAGAGTCCAACCACACTGACAGTATAGGATGGGGGTCGAGGCTCTTTGTTCTTTGCCATCATAACTCTTTTCTCATGTCTTTACATTCATAAAGGTAACCATATATACTTTTCATTCTGAAAATAAAACCTTCTCAAAATACAGATCCTGAATTTCAGAATTATATTTGGTTCTTTGTAGTTCCCTCATCGCCAAAGAAAGGTCTTCTTCAAGATCATAGGGATCATCTTCCTAGAAAGGGAAAAAAATAAAAACTAACATGAGTTATGCATGTGGAAATATACAAAGTAAAAATGTCAATAACAAAGTATTATGTAAACTAATAATTCTAATAATGTTACATATATGTAAAGAAACCATATAAACAATTTATAATTGACTTTTATAAATGCACATGACCTCAAATTTTAAGGTAAATCTAACAATAAATGTTAAATATATAAACCTTACGGCTCGCAAGCATTAAAATGAATTCCCTAAAGCCTCTAGTAAACAAATGTGAGCTCTGCTTCCAATTATTCCTTTTTACAGATCTGAGAAAATAACTAATCTTTCCTACTCCTTTAATTTTCTTGCCTTCTGTAAGACTGTTAAGAATAACTAAAATGCACTGCTTTATCAACTAACTTTTAGCTTTTACTCAATTTTGTTTTATATTGACTGTGTCAGGGGTAGAATCAAGGGCTCCCTAGTGCTAGCATTCTATAAGCAAGCACTCTAAAACAGATGTATCTCCAGCCTCATGACGCAAAAAGCATAAAATAACTGGCTTTAGATAACAGAATTCCTCAAAACGTATTTCCCCAGGATTTTAGGAGTTTTGGTTGGTTGTTTGTTTTTGGTTTCAATACTTATGTGAAATTAGATACGATCCTCCCAAAATTGAGAGAGAAAAAAAAGGAGGAAAGGTAAAGGGTAGAAAGGAGTTAATACTATTGAAAACTTTTCACTAAACCCTAATCTCTATCAAAATGCTCACATCTTTAGTAATATCTATTATATATTCTTATCCAGATACAATGTAACTCATAAATGTAACTCTGGTCATTATGACTTACTAAGAATTTAGACTTGGGCTAAGGAATGCATGCAGCTTAGTGGTAAACAACTTGTCTAATAATTAACCAAAGCAATTTTGGTATTTTTTTAAGGGCGAAGAACAAAAATCTCTAAAAATTGTATGATCAAAACCCTGCTTTTCTACTATGTACATGTTATTTAAATTCATTTGAAATTCTCTTTCAAAAAGGATCAGTAGTAATATGTTACTAGGACAATCATATAGTTCCTTTCTTATGAAACTTTACTTTTATACACAGTAAATTCCCATAACATTTAGTCAACTTTTTTTCACTTATGATGAAAGCAAGAAATAGTAATAATGGTGGTATTAGTAGTAATGGCCTCCATGAAGTTACATGGTTTGGATCATTTTTAGATATTTAGCTTTTTTTTTTTTTTTTTCCGGAGCTGGGGACCGAACCCAGGGCCTTGCGCTTCCTAGGCAAGCGCTCTACCACTGAGCTAAATCCCCAACCCCCATATTTAGCTTTTAATAGCTCCCAATGAGGGCTCTCAATTCTTTAAGCTCATCTTAGAAGCTTAGGGTTTATATTAAGAAAGTTATGTCGAGTGTCAATTAACTTTATAGAAATTAATGATAATATAGATATTTGTGAAACTTTCCAAGACCTTTTTTAAAATAAACCCATTTCCAAGAACTAAATTTTCAAAAATTTACTAGGCCAGTCATACTCTGCATTATCTTTTAAATATAACATGAAGTGGCTCTCTACAAATTAAAAAGCTACACAAGAAATTTAGAAAAATGAAAAATAAATTCTTAGAAATTCAATTTAACCTACAACGTTTTTAGAGACTAGAATGCTACTGACTGGAGCCTGAGAAAAGTGTGAGGAGAGGGAATAATGAAGAGAGGATGGATAACAGTCACTGAAGTACAGTTGGACAGTAGAAATAACTTCTAATGTTCTACATCACTGCAGAATAATCAAATTGAAAACAAATATTTTAAATAACTAGTACAGAGGTATAAAGGCTAATTTTGGTTGTCTACTTGACACACCTGGAAAGGAGTGCCTTAACTACTGTGGGCAGTGCCATCCCTGGGCAGGTGGGCATGGGCTGTATAAAAGCAAGCCAGGGAAGGTCATTGGTGAAGGTACAGCCTGTTAAAGTAGACAGTCCAGCATATTGGAAATGCAAGGATCACAGAATGACTACCAAAGCCAGTCAGGTGCATAAATGGACTTAGCCTAAGACTAAGAGACAAGCTGCATGGGCTATGAATGGTGGAAATCAAGTTCTGGAGCTTTCCAAGCCCTTTGTAGCCCAGAAGATCATGAATGAGTCCCAGATGTTAAGACTCTGAGATTTTTGTTAATTTTGGTTTTGCTTTTATTTGACTATAACTGTGCCCAAGTTCTTCTTAAAAAAAAAAAAAAAACAAACAAAAAAACCTATCATTTATTTTAGATTTTATAGGAACCAATAGTCAAGAGACTTTGAATTTTTAAAGAGAACCTGGACTTTAAAACCTTTTAAAATTCATACTATGTTTTATATTGCAATATTATATTAGCACAAGACCCAGGGAGCAAAAAAGGGAAGGGTTACAGATTTTTCACAGTAATGTGTTTGTGTGTCAAGTTAACAAGGGGTAAATTAGTGATGGCTAATCTTGGTTGTTTGCTTGACATAACTAAGAAAGAACCCCAACTGAGGAACTACCTCTATTAGGCCAATGAGCATGAGCTGTATAAGAAAGGTAGCTGAGTAAGCCAGAGGAAATAAGCCTGTAAGTTTTCCTTCATGGTTCTTGCCTCTGCTCCTCTTGAATTCCTGCTCTGAATTCCTGAATAATGGACCAGGGACTAGAATGTATAGACAAATAAATCCTTCTCTTCAAGTTGGTTTTGGTCCACATCATCATTTTTGGTATACAGTATCAAAAAGCAAACTAATAGAAAAGATTCTGACCATTCCCAATGTGAAAAGGTGACTAAGGCTATAGAGATATGCCAATTTCCCTGATCCAATCACTCATTATGTGAATGCTACATCATATCCCATATACACAGAACTACTGTCAATTAAGAAATACAAATCTATAAACATTAAATAATAAAACTTTTGTCCCCTTTCATAAAACTGTTGCATCTATTAATAAAAAGTACGATTTTCAAATATTTACACCTTTAGTTTTGCTTTGTCCTTAATAGCCCTACCCTTAAATATGTATGTATATGTGACACATGCACACGCACCCACACACACAGCACACACAGACTCAAAACTTACCAGTTCTTGACATCTTTACTACTATAAATGGATTCTAGTCACCATCATGTTTGATAAATGATTCTAATTTCATTTCCTTGCATAATTCTTGCTCCCTTTGTCTGGCCTTTTGGTATCAGCCAGGTTCTTATTAAACTTTCCAGTACTTCTAAAAGGAAAAGCCACTACAATCCCTGCCTACTTACTACAATGTTCTCATACATCTCTGAGCTACTTTCCCAAAGTCTCATTCTGTTTCAGTGAGACTGAGGCACACAACATGCTTAACACATTCCTGTCTTTGTACTTTCCCCAGTATTTCCAAAGCTACTGCATAATTAGCGTAAGTATTGTATGTCATTAACTCTACTCCTCTCCCATTTCACTGCAGATTTAAGAGCCAAAAAGGTACAAATCTATGTCCATCACATTAGTATAACCCAGAAGCCTAAGTACTTCACAAAACAAAGTTACAAGTCTAAGTATTAAGCTGAAAACTTTCCAAAAATGAAGGTATTTGAATCAAAGTAAATTATGATGCATAATAATGTATTTAGCCAGAATAAGCATATATTTTTATTTATAAATTAGTTAAAACTAATTTTTAAAAGAGAGACATAGGGACTAGACAGATGGTTCAGCACTATACTTGCTGCTCTTTTGGAGATTTGAGTTCCACTCCCAGTATCCACATGGCAGCCTACAACCAGCCACCTAATTCTGAGTTCCAACATCCTCTTCTGGTCTCCACAGCAATGCATGCACACGGTACACATACAAACATGCAGGCAAAGCACTTATACACATAAAATGAAAAATAAATTTAAAAATCGAAAAATAAGGAATATAGCTCTAAATATAACTGTCTTTAAGTATCTTTTTTACAAGTCACAGTATTTATTATAGGAAATTAAATTCTAAGACCTGATTATATACAGAAATAACTTTATAATTACTTGCTCAATTTTAAATACCCCTATGTAATCAAACATTCCCAAAGACAGATCTAACACAAAGATCATCCTATATTCAAAAAGCTAAAGTAAACTTATCCAGAATAACCTAAGGAAAAAAAAAAACTACATATTAAAAAATTAGTGTAAACCTGAAATATTATTCCTGTTAATTTTGCTAATTCTTGATGACAGATTTATCAATGTTATAAGCAAAAACAGGTAACATTTTAGCATATTAAGGTAGCTAAGTAATTCAACAATGTAATAATGAAAATCAATCACAACATTTTGATTTTTAAAATTTTAACCTTTGAACCAAGATTTCTGCCACAAAAGCACACAATCTTTAGATGCAATGTAGCTGTAAAAAGTCACTTTTATGAATTGGTCTTTAGATTAGACTATTTAAATCTTTAAAAATTATGTAGTGACTAACCTGAAAATTCTAGAATTTTCTATTTTTACCCAATCTCCTAGCTCCCAGATTACCTTACACACAGGGAACAAACTAATTTTTAGCAAGTTATAAATGAATCAATCTCCGGGTTCAGTGCACACAACTCTAAAACCATTATATAACCCTGATGCCACATTTGTTGGCACAACTAATAAAAACCCACATACTGCTATAAACCTAAAAAGTCTAATTAAAATCGTCTAATCTGAAACACCCAGCATCTTCCTAAGCCCTATAGTTTGATCGCTTACATACACTATAGACTGATAAACAGTAAAGTATTTCTAGGAGGTAGACCAAGCAGTAACTCTGGATTTTCTAACACTATTCAATAAAAGTAATTCTTTTATCCATTTCTATCTTTTGATATTTCAAATTGCTGGGGGTGGATAATTGATGAAAGTCATCTTTAAATCAGCTAAACTATTTCCAAACAGAGTAACTGCAGATCTTATTACTTAATCTACATCTTTCACATCATCTTTGGGAATATGAGAAAGCTATCCCAAATTTATATTAGGCTATTTCCTTATTCAGTAGTGGAAATCAATGTATCAAGGGTCATGTCATTTCTATCAACTTAAGAGAACGACCTACCTGTATGCCTATGTTTAGCCACTACTACCTGCTGAACCTTATGGCAGAGACTTAGAAAATCTAAAGGCACTGTAAGGAAGGCCACTGAAGACAGTACTATGAATATGCTCACCCTCTTTGAAAACTAAGAAGTGGGAGAGGGAATACTTTTTAATTACTTTCTACATTTGTAAAGCTACACAGAAAAGGACCCATCATTTTCATTATATGAATTATTGTATGCAAGGTTTTCCAATGTTTTAAACTTATACTCATTTTGTATGTATGTGGGCATATACACCACAGGTGTATATATAGATCAGAAGAAAACTTGCAGGCATCAGTTCTTTTTACACCATGATAACTCAGGTCATCAGGCTTGACAACAAGCATCTTATAAACACTGAGCCATCTCAGAGGTCCTAGGTTCCACAACTTTCTTTTTAAAAATGGGAATAGGAGCAAGGCAAATAATCACAGGAAGTTTTAAAACACTGGACATTTAAAAAAGGATATCAAGAGGCTAAAAAGGCATTTTCCACACTATAAATATATTCATATATATACATACACCTGTATAAATAAATAAATAAATAAACAAACAAACACTTTGCTGGTCAAGGTGACCCATGCCTGTGAGTCCATCATCTGGGAAGATAAGGGAGAAGGCACATCCAGTATTGTCTATATTGTAAGTTCTGGATCAGCCTGGACTAAAAGTAAGAGCCTGCCTTAGTAAGTCTGAAAAATAAACAAACATGATGATTTGTGCCTGTAATCACAACACAATCACAGAAAGCAAAGGCAGGAAGATCAGAAATTCAAGGTTAATTTGTTGTTTGGTTAAACGGCAACTTGGAAGCCAGCCTGGTATACATGAGATTTGTCTTTAAAACAAAAACTCCACACCACCACCAACCCCAACTCATCTTTATAGTACCATAGCTAAAGAGATAAAAGCAATGTGATATGTATCATGGAGTTTAAAAATGCAGTTATGAATTCAAATAAATGAAATACAAGTTACGAGCTATACTAGACCAAGGTTTGGAAAACTTTTTTCTATAATGGGTTGGATATACTATCTATTGTCTGTTATATTACTTGACTTGAGAACAAAATGATCTTGATATATTATAATAAAACTTCATTTAGACACACAGATATTTGAATTTCATATTGTTAATATATTTTAAAATATTATTCTGACAACTTTGACAGCTATTTCACAATATAAAAGGGTATTATAGAGAAATAAATGGTCAAAGGCCATAGTTTACAAACATTAGATGATTTTTTGTATGTTATGTATTTAAGTATTGTTTACGTGTATATATGTGTACTGCACGTGTACTTGGTGTCTGTGGAAGCCCCAAAATCAGGTGTAAGCAGCCATGTACTGTGCTGGGAATCAAACCCAGGTCCTCTACAAGAGAAGCCAGTGTTCTTCTCTTCTCCACTGTGCCACTTTTCCAGTCCTGAGATGAAGAATTTTGTGAACAAAAAATATTTGATAGGGTTTGGTTTCCAAAGATAAGTCATTCCAGATGTGTGACTAATGAAGAGAGTGTATTGAGCACAGCAACCATATTGGAAAGTAGAAGAATATGCTTAGATTTAAAATATATCCTATAAAAGAACAAACAGGAGGTAGAGCTTGTAAAAGAAAACTGAAGAGTCTAAAAGTAGAATACAAGACTGAAAGTGGTGACCCCATCACAAAGCCTACAAAAGTGAACACTGTATGCTAAGCACCTGAACTAAAAGAACAATGCTAGACAGAGAACTTAGTGACTGGCACGTATGTCTAATATGAAATAAATGAGTCGATGTTTCTCAATGAAAAGCTAATCAGTTTTAGCAACAGATGGTGATATCACCTGAGTCTCTAGTGTTATCGCCAAAGACACAAAACTTGGTAATAAAATGAGGTAAGGTCAAGATGAGTAACAAGAACATAAAGTTCAGAAAATTTTAAGGCCATTGAGTATTCCTAGAAATATCTGAAGAATCCCACACACCAGTTACATTAAATGGTTAGCACTCAAAAAGTGTTACCTTGGCTTTGAAATGGAAAACATAAAAATAATCACAGAGCTTTTCATCAGTAAAAAGACATACTCAACAAGAAAATGGACAAACCACACCAAACCAGAAGCCAAGAACTATAGTCTATCTCTCCAGAGCTGTTTAATGTCCAATACAGTGAGAATAGACAGTTTATTTCTCCATTATCTTTATTTACCCTTGCATTTGTATTAATATTTCAACTTACTCATAAGGTAAAAACTGATGTTTTTAGACTTTTATCTTGCATTTCTTCTCACTTGCCAATCTGCCAATCTGGCTTAGAGTTTCCCATACACTTTTGGTCCATAGACATTACTACTTCAACATCTTTTTTCTCCCCCTCATTATCTTAACTACTTTCAAAAAGAATCTCCTTTATAGAAATTTCTTTATATCACATTGTATGTATTTTGTTTTGTTTTACTTATTTCATGTGTACAAGTTCTTTGCCTGCATATTATGTCTGTGTACTGTGTGAATTCAATGTCCATGGAGACCATAAAAGGTCATTAGGTTCCCCTAGAACTGGAGTTAGAGTTCCACATGAGTACTTGGACTAGAACCTGGATCCTCAAGAGTAGTAGTCAGCACTCTTACTGCAGAGCTCCATCTCCAGCCCTTTATAGCAAATTTTAAATCAGTAATGTACTATCCTATAGCCAAATTTACCTGTTCTGTATTAGCCTCACATTTAACTATATATACATTGTTCCACGTCTCAAATTCTCTCTCAAAATCTAAGTTCTAGGGATAGAGACATGGCTCAAGAGTTAAGAGCCTCTTGCAGAGGCTGGGAGTACCATTCTAGCTCCAGGATACCCTCTTCTGGCCTCCAAGGGTACCTACATGCACATGAGAATATACAGACATGCCTGTTGGGTGTGGGGGTCTCAGTTTTAAAACAAAGAACTATTAGCTCTGATAGGAGTCAATGCTATAGTTCATACATACTTTCTTGTACTGCTCACAGTGATTAGATATTAAATAAAATAAATCTGCTAAGGATAATAAGATTAATCAGAAGTTAAGGGGAAAAGTAAAACCAATGTTTGTGATTAACTCTGCATGATAAAAAGCTTGAGAAAAATCTTAGTGACAAATCTTAAGTCATATTTTAACCATGAAATAAGTTACACATAACTTTTCCTAAGTACTATCTCTAATTCTAAGGAAAAGTTGAAAAGTTATTGTTTTATAGCACAGCCCAGTGGAGATTGCTTACAGAACACTAGGGGGTATAAAACAACAACAACAACAAAACCCCTTAAAAACCTCAAACTGTTTTCTGAGAGGGGGAGGGGGAGGTAGAGAAGAAGGGGAAGAGGGGGCAAGGGGGGGAGGGAGGGAGGGAGGGAGAAAGAGAGAGAGAGAGCGAGCACAAGCGCTCACGCACCAGCTAGCTGTTTTTTTTCCTGGACCTCTCAGCACCTTTATCTACTTAGTCGGTTACAGTTACTACCTCTCATACTGAAGTCTGAACTTACCGTCTAACCTCTAATCCATCTCTTTATCCCCATAGTATGGTATTAAGTGCTAAATAAAAATAATCAAATTAATAAATAATACATCAGAGACTTTAATACTTTTTAATGCAGACTTTCATAGGTTAAAAACAGAAATTGCCTTGGTTTGGAGAGGGTGACTTATCAGAGGAAGTCTCATGGCATCTAGAAGAAGACTCCTAGGATCTAAGGAGCAGGGCTTGAAACTCAATTAAAGAATGTATTTAAATTCTTACGTCTGATTTTTGTTTTAATTCTAATGTGTCATTTTAGTTTGTTTGTAGTACTAGGGAATATGTAAGGGTCCTGTAGTATACACATGCTAGATAAGTATTGTACACCAACCCAACACACTAACATTTTCCCCTAGTTTGATAAAATCAACAAAACTTTGCATTAAATGGCTCATTACAGAAATTGCCAAATGGATGATATATGACTTTATTAAAATTTCTTCAGTATTCTTTTAGACACATTTCTTTCTTGTTCTTAATAATTAGTAGAGACATGAAGTAACACTACAGGATGCTTCTTGAATGAATCAACCACAGTGCTTTCTTGATTTGCAAAGACAATAACTATGGATCCAAATATACAGTGGGAAAGTTTAGTACTGTATTCATGAAACATACTTTTGTTCTACCAACAAGTAAGAGCAATTGCCTAGTATGCTCAAGGGCCAGGTTCAATTCTACAACAGCTGTGTGTGTGTGTGTGTGTGTGTGTGTGTCAGGAGGAGGGGTACAAAACTATTATTCAAAGCTAAACTATAACTCCCAATACTCCCCAAAAGGTAAATATAGCATTTTATTTCATATAAAACTTTAACTTTCAAGGTCAAAAATGTTATCACCAAAAAGTGTGTTAAATCTGCCTTTCTATAAAAGAGACAAGGCAAAAATAGTCAATGTAAATACCATATAAGAGAATTAAGATACTAATTAAAATACTGGATCAATTTTGAAAGAGACTAGAGATGTAGCTTGGTGGTAGAGCACCATGCAACATCCTGTTCAATGTCTAGCACATAAGAAGAAAACATCTAATCACCTATATAGTTTAAATGGACAAAGATTAAAAAAAAACCAGTAAGCTCAATTCTGTGACAGAATTTTTTCTATCCATGAGTAACAAGCCCAGTGCTCTTAATAATCAATGTACAAAAAGTGGTAAAATTAGGCATGCTGATCTGAGTTAAAGAATGTAGCTAAAGAAGACAACCAGATCAATAGTTATCTAATTGTCTTTACTGTTGGATTCTTCTTTAAATCAATCAGATTAATAGCTGTAATTCTTTAAGCTAAGTAAGCACGTATCCCTCACCTTTAAATCCACAATTTATATACACTTCCAATGCCTTATCAGGCTTTTGTGACCCACAGTTACAATTTTCTTCCTCTGCTCTATAGTCTATAGATAGGAAAAATATAGTTTAATTACAAAGGATTTAAAAAAAGGTACAAAATGAGAAATTTAAAATTAAGACAAAATTTTTCTGGAAGCTGCAGTTACCTTATACTATTAGTCTTAGTATGTAAAAATTCTGAAAAGGAGTAGCATACAAAAAAACTGGAATCGACAGTAAAATATTTCCAAATACATTTTGGTAAAGTCCGTATTTAAACCAAAGTATTTTTCGGGAATAGTCACATCTGGATGTAATGGATGCCGGAAGAACTGTCTTAGAGATTAAGAGAACTCTTCCATGAAGTGAGTGGTCTCCTCATGCCAGTAAACAACTCCTAACATCCTGTTCAAAGTGGATATTGGTTTTGAATTTAAGTAGAAAGGGCAACCCCCACCTCACACACCTGCCGAAGGCAACACGCACAAACACTAGTAAACAGAGAGGCATTTCATGGTTTCATACTTGAACATTTATAAAAATGTCCTTGGTTTCTACCTTCACAAAAGAAACACTGTAAACTGATGACATATAAGGTTAGATGGATGAGGAAACTCACTCATCTCACTATCTTGGTTTTGATTTAGTACATTTTACTTATTATTTACTAAGCACTGGCCCAAACTGGATTCCCATCATATTTTGTAAAAGTATGAACTCCTTCCCTGCTACTTTCTCGGAATTTTATTAGTCGTTCTAATAGTTTGTCCTTACTTTCTAGCACCCTTCAGCCTCAGCTTGCACCTCACTTGCATTTCCAATAACGCTGGAGAGGGAGGGTGTGAGGGAGTGTATTTATGTGTGGATAAGTGCACGCGCGCTCCCGAGCTGCTCCCCACCCCCACCCCGATACTTTTCTTTACTGGGAACCGAGGGAAATTTTAGAGGTTATTCCAGCCAAAACTCGGGATCAAAGCCCCGGCCCAGTAAGCAGTCAAACGACAGGAAGGAGTCTGTGTTTGGGTTGCGCAGTGCAACTTCTCACTCCCTTACCCCAAGCTTTAGCAGATGGGAATGTGGTGGTGAGCCTAGGGAGGAGTCGAGGAGATAAGAAAAAAGTGAAAGGGCCGATCCCCCGGAAAGGCGGTTAAGTTTGCAGCCGAGGTCCTGTTCCTGCGGATCTGCGCCCACCGCGCTCCCCCTTCCAGGTGGAACTCGTTAACAGCGGCAGCCCAGCCAGCCGACCCCGCCACCTTCCTTCCCCGCGCACCCTCCAAGCCCCGGACAAGTGAAGGTGGCGCGGAGAGAGGACGCCTGGCGGGGCCGGCACGAGCTCGGCTACCAGCAGGCCTCTGCCGCCCCCGGCCCGATCACCTGTGGAGAAAGCGGCCCCTCTCCGGCCTCTCTGCCCTTCAGCCGACCGTATCCTCGCGGCCCGGCCTGCGAGGACCCAGCCGCCCGGCCCCAGCCCCAGCCCCTTCAACTGGTTACAACCGGCGGCGGCGACCGAGGGTCCCTGGCGGGAGGGAAGCGGCAGGCCCCGCGCAGCCGGCTCTCGGAGGTCCTACCTAACAACGCCGGTCTCCTCCGTCGCCTCCTCAACGGCAGCGGCCGCGGTGGTGGCGGCGGCAGCGACATTCCTGGGGAGCGCTCCCGCCGCCGCCGCCTCCTCCACTCTCGGCTCGCCTCTCGCTGCCGGCGCGCTCCCCGCGCCCTCGCCGACACACACGCCCCGAAAGCCCGAGCCCCGCGGCTCGCGCTGCCCGGTAACCCGCCCGCCTGCCGGCAGCGGTAACCCCGACCCTCCCCCCTTCCCCCGCGCCCGCCGTCGCGCTGGGCTCAGTAATGGCGGCCACTCGGGCTCCTCGCGCTGACGGATCTCTCCCTCTCTCCCGAACTTTACCTCAGCATCTCTCCCGGCGCGCACCGCCGGAACGCACGCGCGCGCGCGAAGCCACACACCCGGCCGGGGGCGGCGCGGGCAGCACGGGGGCGCGCGTGCGTGCCCGCGCCGCCCGCCCCATAATTCCCCCGCCCCGCGGCGCTCACCTCCAGACGCCTCCCGAGCCGCGCTCCCGGTTCGGCCCCGCCCCTGCCCTCGTCTCCCGGGAGCCGAGGAGGCGCGAGCTGCCGCGCCGGAGGGAGGGGGCGCGCGAGCGCGCAGGGCCGCGTCCCCGCTCGGGGCCCGCTCTCCATTGGCTTCTGCCCCTCCCCCTATCTCCGCCTCTCCCACCCATTGGCTCCCGCTCCTACTCCCTTCCTTCTCACCTTTTCCCTGTTACCCATTGGCGTGAGTGTTTTTCCTCAGCTCTCCCCTTTCTCCGTGTTCCGCTCCTCCTCCGTCCCATCCTCCACGCTTTAGGCGCCTCACGCCGGGCTTGGTCGCCGAGCCTCCCCTGCCTTCTCCCTTGCTTTCCTTCGGTATTTGGCGGTAATCCGGAGTCCTGCAAAGGAACTCGGTGCTGTGTTAGCCGTTGCAAGGCATGGCATGGGCGCCGAACGCTCCTCCATAAATCCCTCTAAGCCTTGGAGCCTAAGGTCTCTGGGCACTGAAGAATGCAAAGAGAAGAATGTGCCTGAGCTCCGTCGCAGAGACTTGCCTCTGTGTGTTGTGTGTGCACCGCCAGCCCTGCCTGGTAATCGCTTACCGACCACAGACATCACCGGCCCGGGACCTGGAGCCACTCTCAGCCAGAAGCCTGAGCTAGTCGAGGGCAAGAGGAGTCCTTTCCCCGTGGGCACGACACAGACGCAGGCCCTTGATCCTAGCCATTCTTAGGGAAGTTGAGCCAGACCCCAAGACTTAGATGGTTTAGGGTGGCCCCAAGGGCTCACCATCAATTCAACTCTCCGCTTCCCGACTTTCATGATACTGCATTCGGTCTTTTTTGAGACTGTTAGAAATTACGCAAGTTTGGGAGTACGTCGAGCTTTCCATGTATTATTCATCTGTGCATTGACACGAAAAGGCAGAGAGAATTTGAACGAAGGAAATCATGGCCTTTAAGCTCCGAAGAAACTATTTGTGACTTTCCCAAGGTCACCCTAATTTTGAACGAAGATGTTAGAAGGAGAAAAAATAAATCTGCTCCAATTCATTGGTTTATGTAAAGCAACTTGAAGGGAGTATTTCTCTTTGGGGCAAGATTCATTTCCTGTACTGAAAATAGTTTGTCATCAGTAAATACACAAAAGTGCTTTAAAATTCAAATTACTCTTATGCTACATAAGGTACCGAAGTTAGCCAAGGTTGCTTTTTAGTGTTATAATGGCGTAGCTGCTGCCATCCAGAAGTAAATTCACGCTGTCAGGAAAGAAAACAAAAACTGCCTGTTGGTACAAATTTGTTAGAACATATTTGTCAGTAAATCTGTCACAATATTCCAGCAGAAGATCTGTTCGTTTGTTCCTTCCCTGTGTCCCTCCACTGTTCATATTCCTCAGAGGTAAACTTAAAATAGTTTAAAACCAGGAAAGACATTTCTAATTGCTGTGTTATTCTGTCCTTGATTTTAAAGAGGCACGACTAGAATCCTCGATTCCACCCATTGCTGCATCAGAGGCTGTGCTCTAAGGACACTTACAAACTAAGGCAAGGGAGAAAACCGAGGAGCATTGCAATGAAAGTGACACAGAGAAGTCAGAAGGGAAGAGAAGAAAGTTAGGAAGAGGAAGCATGAATCCCCTACATAGGCTTGAACAGAATGTGGTTTTGTGTATTTTTTATCTTTGTACTAAAAGCCCTTAAGCGATGCCTGGAGCCAACTAAAAACCATAACCTGAATTGAATAAAATGTTAAGTACTAAGATAATTTTGGAATTATTTTCTAAACAACCAGAAAATCTTTAACAATGGGTACTTAGCTACATATGTGAAGTCAAGTAAATCAGGGCTCATAAAAGAAATATTAGCATAAGGCATAGTTTTCAGATACAGGATATGAAACCAGGTGCAAAACGACTTGAAATTTCTTTGCTCTTAATAAAGGACCCTCCCCCAATTTTATCATGGTTTTCAAGCAGTAATTTTCATAGCCAGCATTCTTTTTAGTCCTGCATCATCTATCTTGAATTATAAGACTCGGAAATGTAAAAATTTGCTTATTATTAATAGTAATCTACTTACTAGGGCAGATAAGCCACCACTGCTGTTTTTATATTACTTATTTCTCTTTTAAAAACAAAGCATGGTGTTCTGTAGCCATAGAAATCTTAAAATGGGGATTAGAAGCCAACATTCTGTGATTGATAATGTCTATATATTTGTAGATAAAAAGCACTAAAGAATGAGTGTAGGGGTGCCATCTCTTAAACATGAATAGGAACAGTGCTTTCAGAGACAAAACTCACCTTCCCAACCCCCAAAAAAATACTTTGAGAAAAAAAATGAGGAAATTGTTCTTTAAGCTTATTCATGGTGCTATATGGGAGCTGGAATAAATATTATCCAGCCTTCTCACATCTATTACTATTCTTACCTGGAGTAAAAAAATTAAATAGTTCATCTGCTTTACTGGATAACTAAAATCACCCAGAACACATTGTTTTTCATTTACTTTGAAAAAAAAAAGGGGGAGAAGGAGAGAACAAATAACACATCAGTCAGCCATTTTAGGGCTTTAATTTAAACATGTCTCTACAAATTTCTAGTTCTCCAACATAGCCTAACAGCATTAATTTGCATGGTCAGTTTAGACCAAAAGATAAGACAGTCATAAAAAATGTTACAATTCTACCCTCTGTTGGAAATGCTTGAACTATGATATACTCACGGAGATTTACCCTACAGAAGCAGTTACACCCCCTGCTGGAAATCTCTGATCATAACAGTGTTGTCTTTGGGAGCCTCAACTATGAACACGTAAAAAGTCAACCATAAGATACTCCTCTTGACAAGTGAAATCAATATTTTTGTCCATCTGACACAAGAAGGGTTTTCAATCTCAGAATATTGTCTTAATTACAGACACAAAGGAGATGGAGAGATAATGCTACAATGACTGTACTGAAAAGCACATGCAAGACCGTTGTCTGTTTCCCTATGGTATTCTTAACTTCTGAGACAGAATCCCAGTGAGGAGATGGAAATGGGTTAAGACTGCCACCATGGGAAGGCATGGGGAGATGGGACTTTACTCCTGCAGGTGGGCAAATGAAGGTATACAGACAGCCCCAAGCTATCGGCTGAGTTAAGATGCTTAGGGTTTCCTCGTTTTTTCGACATGAGAGGGTACTAATTACGTCTTGGCTATCATCATGGAAAATATTTTGACAAGAGTTAAGGTGATCGTGAGTACAGGAATGAAAGAGAAGGAGGGGAATGTGTTGACCTTCCTGGCATTTCACACCACCAAGCCATGTTCTGTCGACTCTCCGGAACTGTGTGTTCAGAATGAAATCTCAAAGATGCTATCAGAGTCTATCTTCAAAATGTCATTTTCCTGACCCTCTAGTCTTAGGACGTTACTGAAATTGTCAAAGTAGCACTCTGCTATAAACCAATCACTGTTTGACAGAGTTTATTTGTAATGCAGGCTTCTCTTAGAGTAATGACAATTCACTCAGGTCCCAACCAGCACAAATACTTTAATTAGACAAAATAAAAAGGTCTTCAAGTTATTTCCTCTCACAAAAGGGGGTATTGTTAGGCCATCTGGACCCTCCGTTGAGCTTTTATGAAAGATCGCAGCTTGAATTTAATCAACCCCAATAAGGTTAACCCCATAAAGCTGAACTATAATTGAAAGGGTGACTAGATGAAGGATTCAGACCCTCTCTTAGATTGTTACCGTGCTAGCCCCAAGCCTTTGACGTCAGAGGTAGACACCTGAGTTGCTGGACTGTCTGATCACGTGTGCATTGTTTTAATTTTTGCGGATTCTCTCATTCCTGGTGTGGAGCAGATTTAGACTGTGAGTTCTTCTGGATGGAAATGATGAATGTTGAGTTTGGCTCTATGCAATGACAGAACACATGACTGTTTGTCAAGAGCTTAGCAACTGTTTGCTGATATGGAACACTCTAAGTTTTATGTCTTTCTGGGGTTGGTTCCTAGCCGAAGGATTTAGATTATGCTTTTGAAGTGCCAGCTGAGATAATCACCTTAAGAGGGAGGAAAAGGCCTATAAGAGTTGATTTAGCTGTCCTTCCCCATGTACAGCCCATGTGCCTCCATGTAACATCTCTCTAGTAAGTGAGTATGAGTCACTAGCAGCAAACCGTGCATCTGAGACACCAGAGGACATTCGCAAGAACTGGTGCTGCATAAGCGTGTCCTGCAATCAGCAAGGCAGCTGATCACTCTGCAATTAAGTCTGTCAGTTCTCCTTCTTATAAGCTGCAGTCGATGATAAATATTTGAGTTGCCGGTCCATGCTTATGCATTTTCCTGAGGGGGAAAAAAGAAACCAAAATAGTATAGTTCTTCTAGCTCAACTATTATGTACTTCTAGATACTTTTTCTGGAGTTTTATTACGTAACATCCTAGGTTAGCCCTGAACACTCGCCCTCCTGAATGCCGGTAGACAGTAAGGAGTAATAATCAAATTCTTCTTGTAATTTGGCTTTCCATCTGTGCGTGGCACAGCCCAGAACAGGGCTTTGTTTCTAGCTCTTGTTCTTATAGGAATGACTGTTGAATAATCACTTTTCTTTATAAAAGTATTTGCATTATTAACTCTGAGATCTTATTAGCACGGCAAAATAAAAGTGATAATGAGAAAAATTGATGAAGCATTTTATCTACTCCACCTTCAGTAATTTGATTATTAAGGTTAAATTTAAATGGAGCCCATTTTACCATCATCAGTTATTATTATTATTATTATTATTATTATTATTATTATTATTATTATTATTTTCTGCAGTGCTAAGGATGGATCCCAGGGACAACCAATGCTGGGTCAGCACTCTATCATTGATCTACACTAAGCCTTGTAAAGAAATAGCTCAAATTATATTTTGGAAGTTTATATTCACTGAGAAAAGTAACCACTGTATTGTATGCGGCGTGAAGTCTGACTGAAAAGCACTAATGCCACAATGGTTTGTGCAAAAAGAAAATGTTCACAAGCAAAATGGCAGCATCATTGACCAGGATGTTAATATTTAACCTAGACGGTGGAATTGTAGCTAATACTGACTTCCTTCTTTTCTCCATTTGTCTTTTTTCTTTTTATCCGTTTACTCCTCCTCTAGGTGTCCCTTCCACTTTTCCGTCTTTTAGCTTTTTGCTTTTCGGTCTGTCTGTCTGTCTGTCACAGGCTGGCCACTTTAGGCATTGTCTGATTCCACTTATGGTCACTTCTGACAAAACAAAACAACCTCTGTAAGCACATTATTGGCACGTGTTGATTCTAGATCATACTGCTTTGATGGCGTTTTAAAGTTCTTATAGACCAAAATATGCCAACAAAAGAACATGCATTTATTCTATTTGATGACTCTGTTTTTAAATTCTTAAATCTACCAATCAACAGTATTACCCAAGGTGGCAGATGTGGCCCAGCTGGTAGAGTGCTCATGTCGCATGCCTAAGGCTCCATCCCTAGCTCCTCATAAACCAGGTGTGGCTTTCCGCGTCTGAGACCCCAGCACCAACATTGGGGTCCTTGGGTTCCATCCTCAGCACTGCAGAAAAATTATAATGATGTTATTAATAAAAATGGACTCCATTTAAATTTAATCTTGTAATAATTTGACTTATTTAACTTAAGGTGGAGTACACGAGATTCCCTATAATTTTTTTACATTAGCACAGACAAGAGGATCAGGAGTTCAAGGTTATCCTCAGCTACACTTCGAGTTTAAGGCTGGGCTACATGAGACCCCGTTTCAAAAAGAGTATCACCCATGTCGACGATGGTCTCATGGAACATCTACTAAATAGTCTAATTGTTCGATTTCACAAATTCTGATAAAGGAAGTAGATCCTTCCATGGGTTCCCGTCTAACTTTCTAAATGAAAGTTTTATGATAGAATATATTTCATTTAGACAGTCTCCTGAGCATAATACCAGTTTGAGAAGGAAACACAGTGATCTCACTACAGTGCAAAACAATTAGTGTAAACTGGTCAGTCTGCTGTGAAAGACCACTGAACTGTAAACAGAAGACCAGGATTTCATCTCAGGTTCTGTCTACTGCTAAGGTTTTCAAAGGTCTTTGTGCTTATCTAGGAAACGGTCCTTTCTCCACTTGGGTGTTAGCCGATGAGGCTGTTAAGCACAGTGAACCTGGGGAGCGGCACCCCTGCTTCCTGGTTTATATTAACGTGGCCCTCACCTACAACCGCCACCACACCCAGGACAAAGCGGCTGTTCTGGCTTTCAATTCTGCTTCAGTTTTGTTCTTACTGCCTCCCTCTCCACACAGATTAAAAACTAACCAAACAAAGTATACCCCCCCCCCCCAAAAAAAACCCTGACCTTCATTCCGAGTAAATTTATATGAGTCTGTAATCCCAGGGAAGGGCTGATTGCTACAAATTCAAAGCCAGTCTGGGCTACAGAGTGAGTTCCAGGTCACCCTGGACTACTTGGGTAAAACCCTATCTCCAAGACAACCCCCGTTCCTGAACTCCCCCATGTCCTTAGGTTTGGCTTTCTCGGCCTTTTTGAACAAACTTTCCCCATTCAAGTTGCGAGATCTACTGATTTGTTTCTTCTTTCCCTAACCTTGTATTTCTTAGGACCACAAGCCTTTAAGCTCCCCACATTCACTCATTACCCTGCCTTCCAACAGGATGGCCGAGAGGCCCATTCAGGGCCTCAGTCGCCATGGTTAGTATCCTATTCGGGCCTCACTTCCATGTTTGCCCACTTACGATCAGTTTGGTTCCCATCCGTAGCTCCAGGTAACCACTAACATACTTTCTCCCCACATCCTTGCTTTTTCTGGACATTTCATCTGAGTGGAACGGTACCAAAAGTGATCTTAAGGACCTGTCACCTCCTTAGCTCGATACTTTTGAGAGCCATTCTTACTTTTAGCATGTTTCAGTAGTTCCTTTTTACTACCGAGTAGCATTCCACTGCACGAGCAAACTCCACTTTTTCTCTCCATTCACCAGCTAACATTTAGTTAGTTCCCACCATTTACCCTTTATGAGCAATGCTACTATGAGTAATAATACAAACAATTGTATGGCCACATATTTTATTTTATCTTGAATGGACAGAATTGCTAGGTTTTATGGTAAGCCTTAATGTTTAACCTTACACGAAAATCCAAAACGTTTTATATTTCTACCAACACACATATAAACGATATATTTGTCTCACGCCCTGGTCAACACTTGTTATTTTCTGGCTTTTATTACAGACATTTTAATTGGTAGAAAGTAGCATTTCATTACTGGACATAGTATTTCATTATTGTTTGGACGTGTGTGTTTCTGTACGATAAGTGATGCTGAGTATCTTTCAATGTGCTTAGTTTTCACTGGTATCTCTTTGGCAGATTTCTCAGAATTTTGCCACGTCAAACTAAATTGTCTTATGATCGAGACAAATTCTTTTTTTTTTTTTTTTTTTTTTTTTTGGTTCTTCTTTTCGGAGCTGGGGACCGAACCCAGGGCCTTGCGCTTCCTAGGCAAGCGCTCTACCACTGAGCTAAATCTCCAACTTTGGAGCTTAAATTCTTATGCTGAATTTTCATAATGAATCTGTAAGTTTTTTCTCAGTGCTGTGGTAAATGTTCCTGTTTTCCCCGCCGTGCTTCCTTCCTATGGTTCACTCCCGTGCGTATGCTTGCACATCTTGAATTCTTCCCAAAATTCAAAGTTTGTGAAAGACATCACCGAAAGAAACCTCTGGCTCCAGGGCACCCTTAGAGCCAGGGTTCTTCCACAGTGCTTGGTTAGCTAGTCTTTCTTTCGTTACTCTTCCGGCTGCTACAGAACAGCTGCGTGTTAGTCAGTCTGGCTTTTTTATGTATCTGTTGGTAGAAATTGTATAATCATCCTGCCAGGAAATCTAGGTAAAGAACTAACATCTGTGAGCTATGCTTACTCTTAGAGTCCTCATCTCAACAACATAAGCCTCGAGCAGGACTTTTTTTTTTTTTTTTTTATTAACTTGAGTATTTCTTATATACATTTCGAGTGTTATTCCCTTTCCCGGTATCCGGGCAAACATCCCTCTCCCCCCTCCCCTTCCTTATGGGTGTTCCCCTCCCAACCCTCCCCCCATTGCCGCCCTCCCCCCACCAGTCTAGTTCACTGGGGGTTCAGTCTTAGCAGGACCCAGGGCTTCCCCTTCCACTGGTGCTCTTACTAGGATATTCATTGCTACCTATGAGGTCAGTGTCCAGGGTCAGTCCATGTATAGTCTTTAGGTAGTGGCTTAGTCCCTGGAAGCTCTGGTTGCTTGGCATTGTTGTACATATGGGGTCTCGAGCCCCTTCAAGTTCTTCTAGTTCTTTCTCTGATTCCTTCAACGGGGGTCCTATTCTCAGTTCAGTGGTTTGCTGCTGGCATTCGCCTCTGTGTTTGCTGTATTCTGGCTGTGTCTCTCAGGAGCGATCTACATCCGGCTCCTGTCGGCCTGCACTTCTTTGCTTCATCCATCTTGTCTAATTGGGTGGCTGTATATGTATGGGCCACATGTGGGGCAGGCTCTGAATGGGTGTTCCTTCTGTGTCTGTTTTAATCTTTGCCTCTCTATTCCCTGCCAAGGGTATTCTTGTTCCCCTTTTAAAGAAGGAGTGAAGCATTCACATTTTGATCATCCGTCTTGAGTTTCAATTGTTCTAGGCATCTAGGGTAATTCAAGCATTTGGGCTAATAGCCACTTATCAATGAGTGCATACCATGTGTGTTTTTCTGTGATTGGGTTACCTCACTCAGGATGATATTTTCCAGTTCCAACCATTTGCCTACGAATTTCATAAAGTCATTGTTTTTGATAGCTGAGTAATATTCCATTGTGTAGATGTACCACATTTTCTGTATCCATTCCTCTGTTGAAGGGCATCTGGGTTCTTTCCAGCTTCTGGCTATTATAAATAAGGCTGCGATGAACATAGTGGAGCACGTGTCTTTTTTATATGTTGGGGCATCTTTTGGGTATATGCCCAAGAGAGGTATAGCTGGATCCTCAGGCAGTTCAATGTCCAATTTTCTGAGGAACCTCCAGACTGATTTCCAGAATGGTTGTACTAGTCTGCAATCCCACCAACAATGGAGGAGTGTTCCTCTTTCTCCGCATCCTCACCAGCATCTGCTGTCACCTGAGTTTTTGATCTTAGCCATTCTCACTGGTGTGAGGTGAAATCTCAGGGTTGTTTTGATTTGCATTTCCCTTATGACTAAAGATGTTGAACATTTCTTTAGGTGTTTCTCAGCCATTTGGCATTCCTCAGCTGTGAATTCTTTGTTTAGCTCTGAACCCCATTTTTTAATAGGGTTATTTGTCTCCTTGCGGTCTAACTTCTTGAGTTCTTTGTATATTTTGGATATAAGGCCTCTATCTGTTGTATGATTGGTAAAGATCTTTTCCCAATCTGTTGGTTGCCGTTTTGTCCTAACCACAGTGTCCTTTGCCTTACAGAAGCTTTGCAGTTTTATGAGATCCCATTTGTCGATTCTTGATCTTAGAGCATAAGCCATTGGTGTTTTGTTCAGGAAATTTTTTCCAGTGCCCATGTGTTCCAGATGCTTCCCTAGTTTTTCTTCTATTAGTTTGAGTGTATCTGATTTGATGTGGAGGTCCTTGATCCACTTGGACTTAAGCTTTGTACAGGGTGATAAGCATGGATTGATCTGCATTCTTCTACATGTTGACCTCCAGTTGAACCAGCACCATTTGCTGAAAATGCTATCTTTTTTCCATTGGATGGTTTTGGCTCCTTTGTCAAAAATCAGGTGACCATAGGTGTGTGGGTTCATTTCTGGGTCTTCAATTCTGTTCCATTGGTCTATCTGTCTGTCTCTGTACCAATACCATGCAGTTTTTATCACTATTGCTCTGTAATACTGCTTGAGTTCAGGGATAGTGATTCCCCCTGAAGTCCTTTTATTGTTGAGGATAGTTTTAGCTATCCTGGGTTTTTTGTTATTCCAGATGAATTTGCAAATTGTTCTGTCTAACTCTTTGAAGAAATGAATTGGTATTTTGATGGGGATTGCATTGAATCTGTAGATCGCTTTTGGTAGGATGGCCATTTTTACTATATTAATCCTGCCAATCCATGAGCATGGGAGATCTTTCCATCTTCTGAGGTCTTCTTCAATTTCTTTCTTCAGTGTCTTGAAGTTCTTATTGTACAGATCTTTTACTTGCTTGGTTAAAGTCACACCGAGGTACTTTATATTATTTGGGTCTATTATGAAGGGTGTCATTTCCCTAATTTCTTTCTCGGCTTGTTTCTCTTTTGTGTAGAGGAAGGCTACTGATTTATTTGAGTTAATTTTATACCCAGCCACTTTGCTGAAGTTGTTTATCAGCTTTAGTAGTTCTCTGGTGGAACTTTTGGGATCACTTAAATATACTAGCATATCATCTGCAAATAGTGATATTTTGACTTCTTCTTTTCCTATCTGTATCCCCTTGACCTCCTTTTGTTGTCTGATTGCTCTGGCTAGAACTTCAAGAACTATATTGAATAAGTAGGGAGAGAGTGGGCAGCCTTGTCTAGTCCCTGATTTTAGTGGGATTACTTCAAGTTTCTCTCCATTTAGTTTAATGTTAGCAACTGGTTTGCTGTATATGGCTTTTACTATGTTTAGGTATGGGCCTTGAATTCCTATTCTTTCCAGGACTTTTATCATGAAGGGGTGTTGAATTTTGTCAAATGCTTTCTCAGCATCTAATGAAATGATCATGTGGTTTTGTTCTTTCAGTTTGTTTATATAATGGATCACGTTGATGGTTTTCCGTATATTAAACCATCCCTGCATGCCTGGGATGAAGCCTACTTGATCATGGTGGATGATTGTTTTGATGTGCTCTTGGATTCGGTTTGCCAGAATTTTATTGAGTATTTTTGCGTCGATATTCATAAGGGAAATTGGTCTGAAGTTCTCTTTCTTTGTTGTGTCTTTGTGTGGTTTAGGTATAAACGTAATTGTGGCTTCATAGAAGGAATTCGGTAGTGCTCCATCTGTTTCAATTTTGTGGAATAGTTTGGATAGTATTGGTATGAGGTCTTCTATGAAGGTCTGATAGAATTCTGCACTAAACCCGTCTGGACCTGGTGGAGCAGGACTTTTGAGGCACAGTGATCCAAAGCAAGCGAGTCCAAGTACAAGGGAGTCTCTTTGCTGTCTGGTGCGTTATTAGTGCCTGTGCCTGTGGAAAATGCTTGACTCTTAAGCCAAGGACACTTTTAGAGTGGTTCAAAGTCAGTTTTCCAGTTGCTAGTGCCATTTTGTGATGTGTTATTATTGTTGTTTTTTTGTTTGTTGTTGTTATTATTATTGTTGTTTGTTTGTTTGTTGTTGTTGATGATGATGATGATGATTTACAGGGCAAGGCAACTTCTTAGCTCCAAAGAATTCACATGTCACAGTGATTTAGAGATGAAAAAGAAAAGAGGTTACTGCAGTTTGACCCTTCGCTTCTGATTTACTGAGTGTGCATCTTCAGGATGGCCTGTGGGGTCCTGTTATTTTGGTACCCATCCCAAGTGTCACTTTGATTGTAATAAAAGAGTTCTGGTTTTGACAGTGTCCTGTGTATCTGCCTCATACTGGGAAGGGCTGCTGACAATCCTTGTAGTTTTACATAAGCGTGAAACCCTCAACTCTCCCCACCCTGTCATCAGTCAGCTCAAGGTGCAACACTGGATGCTGCCACAGGCCCCCTTTAGGTAAACACTCTTAGGGAAATCATCACAGTAAAAGGGATTTGCCAAAGTTTTCTCACCAGATGCCTGTAGTTTAGAACCCAGCTTCCTAAACTGTGCGCCCCAACCCCAAATGAAGTTACAAAATTTAATGTTAGAGTTGTGAAAACTTGGCAGCTGCAGTGTAAACGTTTCTGAATATACAATGACCAAAATAATTAATTCAAAATCAAACGTCTAGCCTACGGAAGCCGTGTGTGGCTGTGTCTGCCGATTCTGCCCTACATGATTTCCCTGCAGCCCTGGTTCTAAGTCACGACCTGAACACTTCACACACTGCACGTTCTCATGCCATATAATGTTGCCTGAATTCTCTCCACTCAAACTCACTCCATAGCGTGTCACGAATTGCAGTGTTTTCATTGTGTTCAATGAGGTTTTCTGCTTTTATAGAAATGTAATTTTGTTAGAGAAAACGAAGACTTTGAATGCTTTCCAACCATCATTCCTCACTCATCAGATGAGTGTGTCTTTGGATTATATTGTGTTATGTTGAATTTTGAGATTGCCATTTGAGTTCTATAAAAAGATCATTAAGTTAATTTTTGGCTTAAGAATAAGACAGAATTTCTACCAATACACTATTTTTTAACGAATGACTATCAATAAATGTTTGGTTCACACACTTGTTTTACAAACCTATATACTCAAGCTATAAGAAATTCTCTCAGGCAAAAGGGGTTGCCAATCAAAGGAGGTCCTGAAGCCTTAGCTCAGAATATCAGACTGCCCTGGAAATACACTGCAACGTTGAAAGGGAAATGTCCTTTGAGAATGTTAGGAATATACAGCAATCAGATACTTCATGAATGTTGACATTCTAGACCAATGGTTCTCAGCCTTCCTAATGCTACAGCCCGTTAATACAGTTTCTCATGTTGTGATAAAGCTATTTGTGTTGCTACCTCATAACTGAATGTTGCCACTGCTATGGGTTGTAATGTAAATATCTGGATATCTGCTAGGTGAACCCTAAGGGCCATAACCCACAGGTTGAAACCTACTGATTTATAGATTCAGAAACTCTACCCAACTCTACCTTAATTCTACCAAACGGATTCACATATTACTTAGTGTTTGGTGTGTTTGTGTGTATGTGTGTGTTGTTTGAGTTGTCTATTTGATGTGTATGTGAGCATTTTGCCTGCATGTATGTGCACTATGTGTGTACCTGATACACTTGGAAATCAGAAAAGGCTATTGGGGACCCTGGAACTGGAGTTAAGGATGGTTGTGTACCATCATGTGTGTGCTGGGAATTGAACACGGTCCTCTGTAACACAGGTAGCTGCTTTAGCCTCTGTGCCATCTCTCCAGCACTGTGGTTTTTTGTTTTTGTTTAATTTTGTTGAGAATTCTGTGTTTTCACATTTTCATTTTTGTTGTGTGTTTGTTGTGAGACAGAGCACTGTTCTGTAGCTGAGGGTGACTTGGACCTCCTGTTTAGGCTCCCGAGTGTTGGGACTATAAGCTCCATCATACATCCAGCATGCTGCGAGCTCTTACTATTTTTTTTTTTTTTACATTTCTTTTTTTTTTTTTTTTTATTAACTTGAGTATTTCTTATATACATTTCGAGTGTTATTCCCTTTCCCGGTTTCCGGGCAAACATCCCCCTCCCTCCTCCCCTTCCTTATGGGTGTTCCCCTCCCAACCCTCCCCCCATTGCCGCCCTCCCCCCACCAGTCTAGTTCACTGGGGGTTCAGTCTTAGCAGGACCCAGGGCTTCCCCTTCCACTGGTGCTCTTACTAGGATATTCATTGCTACCTATGAGGTCAGAGTCCAGGGTCAGTCCATGTATACTCTTTAGGTAGTGGCTTCGTCCCTGGAAGCTCTGGTTGCTTGGCACTGTTGTACTTTTGGGGTCTCGAGCCCCTTCAAGCTCTTCCAGTTCTTTCTCTGATTCCTTCAACAGGGGACCTATTCTCAGTTCAGTGGTTTGCTGCTGGCATTCGCCTCTGTATTTGCTGTATTCTGGCTGTGTCTCTCAGGAGCGATCTACATCCGGCTCCTGTCGGTCTGCACTTCTTTGCTTCATCCATCTTGTCTAATTGGGTGGCTGTATATGTATGGGCCACATGTGGGGCAGGCTCTGAATGGGTGTTCCTTCTGTGTCTGTTTTAATCTTTGCCTCTCCCTTCCCTGCCAAGGGTATTCTTTTTCCTCATTTAAAGAAGGAGTGAAGCATTCACATTTTGATCATCCGTCTTGAGTTTCGTTTGTTCTAGGGATCTAGGGTAATTCAAGCATTTGGGCTAATAGCCACTTATCAATGAGTGCATACCATGTATGTCTTTCTGTGATTGGGTTAGCTCACTCAGGATGATATTTTCCAGTTCCAACCATTTGCCTATGAATTTCATAAAGTCGTTGTTTTTGATAGCTGAGTAATATTCCATTGTGTAGATGTACCACATTTTCTGTATCCATTCCTCTGTTGAAGGGCATCTGGGTTCTTTCCAGCTTCTGGCTATTATAAATAAGGCTGCGATGAACATAGTGGAGCACGTGTCTCTTTTATATGTTGAGGCATCTTTTGGGTATATGCCCAAGAGAGGTATAGCTGGATCCTCAGGCAGTTCAATGTCCAATTTTCTGAGGAACCTCCAGACTGATTTCCAGAATGGTTGTACCAGTCTGCAATCCCACCAACAATGGGGGAGTGTTCCTCTTTCTCCACATCCTCGCCAGCATCTGCTGTCACCTGAGTTTTTGATCTTAGCCATTCTCACTGGTGTGAGGTGAAATCTCAGGGTTGTTTTGATTTGCATTTCCCTTATGACTAAAGATGTTGAACATTTCTTTAGGTGTTTCTCAGCCATTCGGCATTCCTCAGCTGTGAATTCTTTGTTTAGCTTTGAACCCCATTTTTTAATAGGGTTATTTGTTTCCCTGCGGTCTAACTTCTTGAGTTCTTTGTATATTTTGGATATAAGGCCTCTATCTGTTGTAGGATTGGTAAAGATCTTTTCCCAATCTGTTGGTTGCCGTTTTGTCCTAACCACAGTGTCCTTTGCCTTACAGAAGCTTTGCAGTTTTATGAGATCCCATTTGTCGATTCTTGATCTTAGAGCATAAGCCATTGGTGTTTTGTTCAGGAAATTTTTTCCAGTGCCCATGTGTTCCAGATGCTTCCCTAGTTTTTCTTCTATTAGTTTGAGTGTGTCTGGTTTGATGTGGAGGTCCTTGATCCACTTGGACTTAAGCTTTGTACAGGGTGATAAGCATGGATTGATCTGCATTCTTCTACATGTTGACCTCCAGTTGAACCAGCACCATTTGCTGAATATGCTATCTTTTTTCCATTGGATGGTTTTGGCTCCTTTGTCAAAAATCAAGTGACCATAGGTGTGTGGGTTCATTTCTGGGTCTTCAATTCTATTCCATTGGTCTATCTGTCTGTCTCTGTACCAATACCATGCAGTTTTTATCACTATTGCTCTGTAATACTGCTTGAGTTCAGGGATAGTGATTCCCCCTGAAGTCCTTTTATTGTTGAGGATAGCTTTAGCTATCCTGGGTTTTTTGTTATTCCAGATGAATTTGCAAATTGTTCTGTCTAACTCTTTGAAGAATTGGATTGGTATTTTGATGGGGATTGCATTGAATCTGTAGATTGCTTTTGGTAAAATGGCCATTTTTACTATATTAATCCTGCCAATCCATGAGCATGGGAGATCTTTCCATCTTCTGAGGTCTTCTTCAATTTCTCTCCTCAGTGTCTTGAAGTTCTTATTGTACAGATCTTTTACTTGCTTGGTTAAAGTCACACCGAGGTACTTTATATTATTTGGGTCTATTATGAAGGGTGTCATTTCCCTAATTTCTTTCTCGGCTTGTTTCTCTTTTGTATAGAGGAAGGCAACTGATTTATTTGAGTTAATTTTATACCCAGCCACTTTGCTGAAGTTGTTTATCAGCTTTAGTAGTTCTCTGGTGGAACTTTCGGGATCACTTAAATATACAATCATGTCATCTGCAAATAGTGATATTTTGACCTCTTCTTTTCCGATCTGTATCCCCTTGATCTCCTTTTGTTGTCTGATTGCTCTGGCTAGAACTTCAAGAACTATATTGAATAAGTAGGGAGAGAGTGGGCAGCCTTGTCTAGTCCCTGATTTTAGTGGGATTGCTTCAAGTTTCTCTCCATTTAGTTTAATGTTAGCAACTGGTTTGCTGTATATGGCTTTTAC
Source organism: Rattus norvegicus (assembly GCF_021556685.1). Taxonomy (NCBI): domain Eukaryota; kingdom Metazoa; phylum Chordata; class Mammalia; order Rodentia; family Muridae; genus Rattus; species Rattus norvegicus. Next base: position 76,322,248 of record NC_141539.1, on the reverse strand, counting down.
TATGTTTAGGTATGGGCCTTGAATTCCTATTCTTTCCAGGACTTTTATCATGAAGGGGTGTTGAATTTTGTCAAATGCTTTCTCAGCATCTAATGAAATGATCATGTGGTTTTGTTCTTTCAGTTTGTTTATATAATGGATCACGTTGATGGTTTTCCGTATATTAAACCATCCCTGCATGCCTGGGATGAAGCCTACTTGATCATGGTGGATGATTGTTTTGATGTGCTCTTGAATTCGGTTTGCCAGAATTTTATTGAGTATTTTTGCGTCGATATTCATAAGGGAAATTGGTCTGAAGTTCTCTTTCTTTGTTGTGTCTTTGTGTGGTTTAGGTATAAGAGTAATTGTGGCTTCGTAGAAGGAATTCGGTAGGGCTCCATCTGTTTCAATTTTGTGGAATAGTTTGGATAATATTGGTATGAGGTCTTCTATGAAGGTTTGATAGAATTCTGCACTAAACCCGTCTGGACCTGGGCTCTTTTTGGTTGGGAGACCTTTAATGACTGCTTCTATTTCCTTAGGAGTTATGGGGTTGTTTAACTGGTTTATCTGTTCCTGATTTAACTTCGATACCTGGTATCTGTCTAGGAAATTGTCCATTTCCTGAAGATTTTCAAATTTTATTGAATATAGGTTTTTATAGTAAGATCTGATGATTTTTTGAATTTCCTCTGAATCTGTAGTTATGTCTCCCTTTTCATTTCTGATTTTGTTAATTTGGACGCACTCTCTGTGTCCTCTCGTTAGTCTGGCTAAGGGTTTATCTATTTTGTTGATTTTCTCAAAGAACCAACTTTTGGTTCTGTTGATTCTTTCTATGGTCCTTTTTGTTTCTACTTGGTTGATTTCAGCTCTGAGTTTGATTATTTCCTGCCTTCTACTCCTCCTGGGTGTATTTGCTTCTTTTTGTTCTAGAGCTTTTAGGTGTGCTGTCAAGCTGCTGACATATGCTCTTTCCTGTTTCTTTCTGCAGGCACTCAGCGCTATGAGTTTTCCTCTTAGCACAGCTTTCATTGTGTCCCATAAGTTTGGGTATGTTGTATCTTCATTTTCATTAAATTCTAAAAAGTTTTTAATTTCTTTCTTTATTTCTTCCTTGACCAGGTTATCATTGAGTAGAGCATTGTTCAATTTCCACGTATATGTGGGCATTCTTCCCTTACTGTTATTGAAGACCAGTTTTAGGCCGTGGTGGTCCGATAGCACGCATGGGATTATTTCTATCTTTCTGTACCTGTTGAGGCCCGTTTTTTGACCAATTATATGGTCAATTTTGGAGAAAGTACCATGAGGAGCTGAGAAGAAGGTATATCCTTTTGCTTTAGGATAGAATGTTCTATAAATATCCGTTAAGTCCATTTGGCTCATGACTTCTCTTAGTCTGTCGACATCACTGTTTAATTTCTGTTTCCATGATCTGTCCATTGATGAGAGTGGGGTGTTGAAATCTCCCACATTATTGTGTGAGGTGCAATGTGTGTTTTGAGCTTTAGTAAGGTTTCTTTTACGTATGTAGGTGCCCTTGTATTTGGGGCATAGATATTTAGGATTGAGAGTTCATCTTGGTGGATTTTTCCTTTGATGAATATGAAGTGTCCTTCCTTATCTTTTTTGATGACTTTTAGTTGGAAATTGATTTTATTTGATATTAGAATGGCTACTCCAGCTTGCTTCTTCTGACCATTTGCTTGGAAAGTTGTTTTCCAGCCTTTCACTCTGAGGTAGTGTCTGTCTTTGTCTCTGAGGTGTGTTTCCTGTAGGCAGCAGAATGCAGGGTCCTCGTTGCGTATCCAGTTTGTTAATCTATGTCTTTTTATTGGGGAGTTGAGGCCATTGATATTGAGAGATATTAAGGAATAGTGATTATTGTTTCCCTTTATATTCATATTTGGATGTGAGGTTATGTTTGTGTGCTTTCATTCTGTTTGTTTTGTTGCCAAGACGATTAGTTTCTTGGTTCTTCTAGGGTATAGCTTGCCTCCTTATGTTGGGCTTTACCATTTATTATCCTTTGTAGTGCTGGATTTGTAGAAAGATATTGTGTAAATTTGGTTTTGTCATGGAATATCTTGGTTTCTCCATCAATGTTAATTGAGAGTTTTGCTGGATACAGTAAACTGGGCTGGCATTTGTGTTCTCTTAGGGTCTGTATGACATCAGTCCAGGATCTTCTGGCCTTCATAGTTTCTGGCGAGAAGTCTGGTGTGATTCTGATAGGTCTGCCTTTATATGTTACTTGACCTTTTTCCCTTACTGCTTTTAATATTCTTTCTTTATTTTGTGCGTTTGGTGTTTTGACAATTATGTGACGGGAGGTGTTTCTTTTCTGGTCCAATCTATTTGGAGTTCTGTAGGCTTCTTGTATGTCTATGGGTATCTCTTTTTTTAGGTTAGGGAAGTTTTCTTCTATGATTTTGTTGAAGATATTTACTGGTCCTTTGAGCTGGGAGTCTTCACTCTCTTCTATGCCTATTATCCTTAGGTTTGATCTTCTCATTGAGTCCTGGATTTCCTGTATGTTTTGGACCAGTAGCTTTTTCCGCTTTACATTATCTTTGACAGTTGAGTCAATGATTTCTATGGAATCTTCTGCTCCTGAGATTCTCTCTTCCATCTCTTGTATTCTGTTGGTGAAGCTTGTATCTACAGCTCCTTGTCTCTTCTTTTGGTTTTCTATATCCAGGGTTGTTTCCATGTGTTCTTTCTTGATTGCTTCTATTTCCATTTTTAATTCCTTCAACTGTTTGATTGTGTTTTCCTGGAATTCTTTCAGGGATTTTTGTGTCTCCTCTCTATGGGCTTCTACTTGTTTATTTATGTTTTCCTGGAATTCTTTCAGGGATTTTTGCGATTCTTTCAGGCATTTTTGCGATTCCTCTCTGTAGGCTTCTACTTGTTCTCTAAGGGAGTTCTTCATGTCTTTCTTGAAGTCCTACAGCATCATGATCAAAAATGATTTTGGAACTAGATCTTGCTTTTCTGGTGTGTTTGGATATTCCATGTTTGTTTTGATGGGAGAATTGGGCTCCGATGATGGCATGTAGTCTTGGTTTCTGTTGCTTGGGTTCCTGCGCTTGCCTCTCGCCATCAGATTATCTCTAGTGTTACTTTGTTCTGCTATTTCTGACAGTGGCTAGACTGTCCTATAAGCCTGTGTGTCAGGAGTGCTGTAGACCTGTTTTCCTCTCTTTCAGTCAGTTATGGGGACAGAGTGTTCTGCTTTCGGGCGTGTAGTTTTTCCTCTCTACAGGTCTTCAGCTGTTCCTGTGGGCCTGTGTCTTGAGTTCACCAGGCAGCTTTCTTGCAGGAGAAAATTTGGTCTTACCTGTGGTCCTGAGGCTCAAGTTCGCTCGTGGGGTGCTGCCCACGGGCTCTCTGCAGCGGCAGCAACCAGGAAGACCTGTGCCGCCCCTTCCGGGAGCTTCAGTGCACCAGGGTTCCAGATGGTCTTTGGCTTTTTCCTCTGGCGTCCGAGATGTGTGTGCAGGGAGCAGTCTCTTCTGGTTTCCCAGGCTTGTCTGCCTCTCTGAAGGTTTAGCTCTCCCTCCCACGGGATTTGGGTGCAGAGAACTGTTTATCAGGTCTGTTTCTATCAGGTTCCGGCGGTGTCTCAGGCAGGGGTCCTGCCGCTCCTGGGCCCTCCCCCACGGGAGCCCAGAGGCCTTATACAGTTTCCTCTTGGGCCAAGGATGTGGGCAGGGGTGAGCAGTGTTGGTGGTCTCTTCCGCTCTGCAGCCTCAGGAGTGCCCACCTGACCAGGCGGTTGGGTCTCTCTCTCACCGGGTCTGGGAGCAGAGAGCTGCTGCGGGCCGGGATCCGCGGGTGTGGGACTTCCGGTAAACACAGAACGTGCCCGGTCCTAGAGAAATTCTGCTTCCGTGTGTCCCAAGCTCACCAGGCAGCTTTCTTGCAGCAGAAAAGTTGGTCTTACCTGTGGTCCCGAGGCTCAAGTTCGCCTGTGGGGTGCTGCCCACGGGCTCTCTGCAGCGGCAGCAACCAGGAAGCGAGCTCTTACTATTTAAAGGTGAAATGTATTATTTATAAGCTGGATACAGGGCAATGATTTCTAGTTTACCTTTAATTACTAGACTAATGTTCCACTTAGAATTTCATATATTCTGAAAATTCAATTATGACTTTAATTTGTATAAAATATGAATAATTAAATAACCTGGAAGAAAAGGAAAAGAAGCTTTAACAGTGGCCATATCTGGGTCTAAAATGATGTGCTCACATTATGTGCCTTATATATTGGCATTGCATATCCTTAAACTTCCTTAGTCTTGAAAACAACAGGAGATAGTTTGTAACCCTGCACATGCTAACCACATCAGTCTACCTAAACATTCTTTAAAATATATTTACTGCGACAGTATAACCAACACTGGTTTCGCGGTTTTGGATAAACTTTTCTTTGAAGCACTACTCTGAGTCATCCTCTCACTGAAGAGCCATCAATTCAAACCACTGAGTGCCAGTCTGTGATTCCCCCATCATAGGAAAGGAAAGGCATGAATCCTGCCGGCGACGTGTTCATTTTTCTGGTTTTAGAACTAGTACGATGTAGGGCTATAGATTATGGCTTTTGGTGAGGAACAAATAGATCTTTCAACTTCTGTCACACTATAATGGCTTCATCACTCATGGTTTCTCGTTTTAAATACAATAGATGCAGTAAGATCTTTTGGAGACTGAAAAATGTGGAGGATGATAATTCCTCTTCCAGGGAACTGACCGCTGATTTACTCAAATAACTTGTGTGCCGAGGGTGCCTTCGGAGCGCACAGTGTGAATGTCAAAGGCCCTCTGAATGAACCCTGTTGTTTCCCTCTCCTATTGTCAGACGCGTAGTCTCGCGGTTTTGAGTTTTGGCAGTCCTCAGGTTAAGGCCATGCCACCAAGTGGAATAGAGGCCACTCTGAGACTGAGTGAGCTCTTGTTTTAACTGGCATATAACTGTTTTTATTTGGGTTTCTGTGGAATTTGGAAGCCTGCAACTCATCCAGAATAAGGGCATTCCACGAATTCCATTTCATAAAAGCCGTGGCTCTTTCATACCCTGCTTCAATTTCCTTCAATGCAACTAAACTTTCAGCAGACATTCCAGGAAGATGATGGAGGCAGGAGCTTTAAGGTAGGCATTACACAGAATTCTTACCCAGTACATCCTCCTGCCTGTGTTGATAGCATTAGCTGCAGAATTATAGCAACAAGGACAGTAACAAAATATATTTAAACAGTTAAAATGTCACTTCTATTAGAGGAATTCACAAAATCCCAGAATTAAAAAAATGAATTTATATGTATCAAATGATAGAATACACATAAGACTCATGCTTCCTCGGCAACATGTGCCTTCTCGCATTATTTAAATGAAAACCAGGTTTTGTACACAGTCAAATTCTTTAGCTTAAAAAAAAGTTCATTTTTTTTAAAGCAAAAATTTAGTTGGAACTCAAAAGCTTTAGTTGTTGCTGTAGCCTTTATTTTTCTTTCATGAAATAGAGTCTCCTGTAGCCCAGGCTGTGCTCCGACTTCTTGTGATTTAGGGTATCCTGAGCTCTGATCCTCTGCCTGGACATGGCAAGTGCTGGGATTACAAGTTTGTGCCACCAGGCCCAGTGGAACAGAAATATTCTCCACATGTGGGGTCTGTCTGTCTCCCCCTCCATCTGTCTGTCTCTCTGTGTGTCTGTCTGTCTCTGTCTCTGTGTCTCTGTCCCTCCCCCTCCCCTCCCCCTCCCCTCCCCTCCCCCTCTTCCTAAGTAGTCCTGGTTGGCCGGAAACTCACCCAGTTTTAGTTTAGCTTTGCCTGCCTCAGCCTCCTACAGGCTGGGATTACAGGCTTGTGCCAACACACCCAGCCCCAAGGTTACTCTTTTGATTGGAGATAAGGACAGATCCTGGATGAACATCCAACCTATAGGGAAAATGAGACTTTCAGTTGCTTCGTTGATAAGCAGTGAGGGTTGTGTTCTGACATCCTTCTTCAGGCTTCTGAGGAGAAGGGAGCCTCCTTAACCTATTCTGTCACACACATCCTTAACTCCGTGAGATGGACAGCAGGTTGATTTGTGCTGTCGTCTCCTCGCTGGGTGTAATTTAATAGAAATGGCTAAGAGTGTACCAATCTGAGCTGAGGTGACTGCGATGTTTCTGCTCGCAGTTTACTCAAACCTATGAGGGACACAGCGTGGAATCCACCAGAGATGAGCTTCCACCGCCATAAGGCAGAAGAGAAGGAGGATCCTGACTGGGCTGAATCTTAAGATTCCACTGGGTCTTGTGGGCCTCTGTTGAGCCATTTAAACACCAAGGGGACTGGTGACATTGAGCTTCTTCACACTTTGCTGACGAGGTACATCCTCTTTTGAAAAATTTGTCCAACTTATCGAGTAGATCTTCTTTGTTATTGAGTTGAGCTCCTTACTCCTTCTGGACTCCACCAGTGTATTCTCCCGTCCTCACTCTGCTGTTTCCTCTGATACCCTAAACACTTTTAGTTTGATACAACCCACAAGAGTTTAAGATCTTACGGATACATTCCTAGCCCATTCTGAGGATGCACATGACCACCCCGTTTTGCCAGCACCATTTATGAGGAGACTGGTCTTTCTTAGGTGCATGGTTGTGGCACCTTTATTGCAGGCCAGCGTTTGTGGGTTTCTCTCCAGGCCCTCTACTCTGCTCCTGTGATCTGTGGTATCTGTTTTGATGCCCATACCATGCCACTTGGATCGCTACAGCTTTGTAGTGTATGTGGGGTTAGGCAGTACCATGCCTTCCCTTCGCTCTTTATGATCAGAATAACTTTGGATTTGTTCCTCCACATAAACTGTAGGACATGCAAGTCAGCGAGACACCACTTTATGCCTGTTAGAAAGACTCCCCTCCCCCAAAGCCACAAGTGTTGTCAAGGATGCAGAGGAGGGGGCGGTGCTGACACATCCTGGTAGCAATGTGAATTAGAGCACCCACATGGAAACAGTATGAAAGTTCTTCAGAAAACAGCCCTAGAATACACAACATGACTACTAGTTATAAACCCAAAGGCAATGAAATAAACCTGTTGAGGAGACACCCCTATATTTATGTTTATTGCAACATTAGTCACAGTAGCCAAAAAAATAGAAACAGCCTAAACAACACTTCTGTCAAGGGCAAAAATCTCCATTAATGGAAGAGTCTAGGCGTTATCATGTGCCTCTAACCCAGGGTTGTCACCTGCCCAGCGAACCTGCATGGTATCCAGTGCTCTGGAACCAGTACAGTGTAAATACAGCACCAGAGTGACACACACAGTTCGCTTGGATGACTTATCTCATATAAGCCATTTTTTGCACCCACACAACCCATCTCTGTTCCCATAATTGATTATAATATAATGTGAATTCATGAGAGGTGAAATCCCTTTCCCATACCCACAGTTTTTGGAACTGCTCAATGTTTTTTCATAAACAGTGCCATAGTTCCCTACGTTGTCATATTCACTTCACAAATGCAAGGTTTCCTTGGGTTGCACTCTGGGTTTAGTGTCCAGATACTGATTGGTAGGCATGTTCAAGGTTCTTAGTGGGAATCAGTCCTCAGAGGGCCGTGACCCCTTTAACTGTGTTAGAAGAAACAAGTCGGGGTGATCATCCTGACTGTTCTGTAGCTAACAGTGTCATCTAAAGACTAAGGACACTGGACTTGCTGCTTTCCACAGTTTCTCTGAGCTTTGGAGCATCTCTGAGGACATTGAGTCCTTTATTTATACACAGCTGAACTTAAATGTCAAATGTGTGACAATATTAATCTGCCTTTCCTGTTAGAAAAGGTGCTCTTATCAAGAATTTGTCTACTGGAGGCCAGCTTGGCCTACATAGTGAGACTTTGCCTTAAAACCAACCAAAAAGACAAGAGGAAATTACCTTCATGCTTACTCTTGTGTAGGGGTAGGGGAATGAGCATGCGTGGTGGGGGGCAGGGCCTCTGAGGTTAAGATACAACCGTTCTCTACTTTACGTTTTGAGACCGTGTATCCCACTGAACCTAGAGCTCACTGACTTAGCTAGACGGGCTGACTGGAGAGTCCCAGGCATCCTCCTGCCTCTGCTCTCACAGTCCTGAGAGTGCTGCTGTGTACTGTATCATCTGGATTTTGTATGGGTGCGGGGGACCAAACCCCAGTCCTCCTGCTTTCAGGACAGGCACTTTACCAGCTGAGGCTTCTCTCCAGGCCCCCAGCATGTGTACTCTCAACGCTGTAACTTCATCAGTCTTTGTGTTCTTAGACTGAATAGCAGACTCACAAAGCGAGGTACTTTATAAACATTGGAGTCTGTTTAAAGAATCACATGTTAGGTCGGGAATGGAGTTCAGAACCATGCTGTCAGTAGAAATGAGTTCTCTGGAACATGTGACAAGAATCTGATTACAGTCTCATCATAGCAATGCATAGGTTATTGAAAGAACAACTGCAGGTGATTTTTCTCTTTATTAATCACTTCCATAATAACTAATGACAATTGACACTCAGACTTCGTCTGTTTTGTGGTACTTAATTATAAATGTTAAGACAGTAATGTTAATTTAAGATATGAATTTTACATTAATACTGTTTATATAAGTAGAATTTGCAGGGAAAATTTGAGGTTAAATGACCTAGCAAAATTCTAGTAAATTCTGTTTTAGCAAGCTTTCAAAATTTATTAATCCTCAATTAAAAAATAAGTTACATTTTAATCTTAGTATCTATTGACTTACTTGATATGTTTGTTTTCTTTAGGGATAGACTTCTAGAATTATTGATAGCATTTATTTTCTTACCTTTCTGGCTATATTTATAAAGTATGAAACAATGGTAACTATATATTCAAATAAATATTAAAATGGCCCCTACACACACATATCTCTTCCTCTTCTTGATCATTTTGAATGCTCAGTGGTATTTTAGGTGGCCATAGAAATCATTTAACTATAGCATTGTGGTGGATCTTAATTATAAAAACACATTTTGTTTTAGAACAGGAATTTAGAAAAGTAAAGATTGCTTCTGTAAGTCAGCTAGCCGAGGCTTTGAGAGCAACCAAGCATCCCATGTACTAGGGGGGGTAGCTTTCCACTTGGAGCAAGAGAGGCTGCCCAGAGCAGACCACTCTCAGCTTCAAAACAGAAGTGTATGCTCTGTGCTCACCTAGACTTAAAAAGCAAAACAAGACAAAATGCCACACTGAAGCTAGACATGGTGGTGTACGCCTGAAGCATTGGGAAGACTGAGATAGGGGGATCAGATAAGAGGCTAGCCTTGGCTATCTAGCGAGATGTTATCACATATGCATCCAGAAAATATTACCTAGAAGTCAGAGGAGATAAGCAGGAGGAAGGTCCAGGGGTTAACAGGCTGCACAAAAGAGAAAAGACAGTTTTAACGGAGGGACCGGAACCTAGAGAGGTTCCATACAGACAGCAGTGTGCTGCCGAGACTTCTGTCACCCCTGCCTTTCCCTCTTTTCCTCCGTGTCATCCCTGGATGAAGGATGAGGACTGAACCATATTGTCGGTCCCTGTGAGGGGTCAGCCCCTTCCAGGCGGTCTGCCAGGCAGAGATTGATGCCTTCACAGAGAGTGACTGCAGAGCAGCTGATCAGCCCCGTCCCGATGGAGCCTTGCAGATTCAAGGCTTCTAAGCAGCCTCTTCAAGATGCTTTCCCGGGATTGCTGGGCAGAGTCAGCAGGAGGATCTTCCTAAATATATGCCAAGTAGGAAATGGCTGAGATAGAAACTGCAAAGTGCTGCACGAGATAATTAGGGTCAGAAGTAACTCGTCAGGAACTCAGAAGGGTATAAATAGGCCCTTGATGAGAACTGCATATGAAGAGGGCGCCGAGTGGGATCTAGACGCGCACACCAGGGGCTGAGGAGCACTACTACATTTTAAAGCTGGAAGAGAAGGGCTCAGCAATTAGTTCCAACTTTACATAATCACGTAGGAAACAATTAAACGAAACAAGATGACCTGCTTACTCAGAAATTAATTTCTATGCTAATCTTGAACCCTAAATTGGTGCTAATCCTGTTTGAGTTTAATCACTGCACACACTTAACTGTTTTCCAAATGCCACTCTTTTATAGTTTTCTTAGCATATCTAGTCTTGAGACAGGCATTGTTATTATTATTGTTCTGCTCTCCCTAACTAACAAAAGGGCACTCAAACCTAAACACAATCTCTCCCTACCCTCCATCCCTCTCTGTCTTTTCTGTCTCTCGATCACTTGCTCTCTGGCACATACGCATATGCACAGGCAAACACATTTGGGGGAGCTAGTATATGCCCTGGAAAACTTACAACTGTAGGTGTCAGTTTGTCCCAGACCAAGTGATGAGAGAACTCTGTACCAGCTCTCTGGAACTGCTCTAAATCTAAGTGAGAATCTAGGAGCTTCTTGGGAGAGAAGGGACGGCTACTATCATAATTCCATGGTGTGACCGATAGCCACAGAATCATACAGTAATCATTTCCAAAAGGACAAGTTTTTTTCCCTTCTGTCAGCTTTTGGTTGCTGTAACCAAATACCTGAGATACTAAAGTTACAGTCTCTGGCTGTGTGGGGCCGGTGGCGGTAGAATAACACACCATAGCCAAGCATGTGGCACACCGCACGTGCCACATGGCAGAGGTGCATGGCAGAAGCTGACCATCTACCTCATGGTGGGAAGGGGCGTGGAAAGAGGAAGACAGGAAGGAGTGGCTTCTGGTGTTTTTTCCAAGGGCATTCCCCCCCCCCCCAAATCTGATTTCCCTCCACAAGGCCCCGAAAGGTGCTAGCACCTTTTGGTAGGGCCACAAGCTGGCAGCCTTCGACAATAGGCCTGCGCGAGACACGTCAGCAACATCTCAAGACAGACACGTAAGTGAATGACCATGCTTGAATGTAGGCCCAAAGCAGGTAGCAACTACTAAACAGGTTTTCTTCTTCAGACAAAAATATGCCTATGGTATTTAACAAAGGCGACCAATTCACTAAACTTCGGGTACGAAGATGGACACGTCCAGCCACTGTTGACTGTAAGCAGCGAGCATGGCGCATCAAGGCACCACCACGGTAGACCGAAGCCCAGTGGGAACGGTGCTGTGGTGGAAGGAGAAAAGGCAGAAGGAGAAGGAAGAGGCGCTGGGGCTAAAGAACTGGTGTGTCAGAGGGTGTATGCACACGGCAGTTTTATGTTTTGGTTCGATTAAATTTCATTGTTTTTACTATCCATAATTTCCTTCAAGTATTTTATGGACATACGCTTTTATATGTCTGAGGCGTCTGTGTGTGGGTACCTGCGTGTGAATGTGGGTGCCCACAGAGATCAGAAGTGTCAGACTACCCTGGAGCTGGAGTTGTAGGCAGTCATGAACCACCCAATAAGAATTCGAGAAATCAAACTCTGTAGAGAGACTCTCTTATTCACGGTGTAAAAGCATTTACCTGTCAATAAAAAAGCCTTTGGCCAATGAGCAGAAGCAGGAAATAGGAGGTGGGATGAAAGAGAAGAGAGAGGGACAGGAGGGGAAGGGCGGAGAAGGGAGGAGGGAGAGAGAGAGGAAAAGAGGGAGGGAGGGAGAAAGGCAGAGAGAGCGAGGGAAATAGTTGTGTTATCTGTCTCCTCAGAGTTCAGGGGGAATCTCTGGAGCCTGACCCTTTCCTAGAACCAACCCCCCTCCACCTTCCCTGCTGGAACTCCCACCTCCTATTTCCTTTCATAGCTCATTGGCCATAGTCTTTTTTTTATTGACAGGAGAATGATTTTACACAGTGCACAGGAGAGTCTCTCTACAGAACTCTGGTTCTCTGGAAAAACACTAAGTGTTCTTTAACTGCTAAGCCTCTACAACTTCTAGTTTCTCTAAAGGTAAAAAGAAAAAACAACCCTCACTGGGAATCACTTGGAAAGACAGACGGCCTCTGTTTACATGTGACAGTAACTTGTGGGCGGGTTTATTGCCCTAGGCCAGAGGCAAGTCAATGATCTCCAAGGACTTTAAACTTTTCTGAGCTTTGAAGCTTCAGCACAGGCTTAACAACGGATACTAGAAAGTCAGCTCCAATTTGTGATCAGAGCAAAGGGAGAACACAGGGACAGAGAGACTATTGGAAGAAACCAAGAGGCCACCCCATATGGCCCACTATCCAACAGTTCCCCAAAACTGCTACCTTGGTTTCTCAAACCTGTGAATATTACGTGCGACTTCCTCTTTGAGAGGCTGGGATGTTTTCCCACTCTCCAAATTCTTTGTGACCTTTTACTACACTTTTCATTTTCAACACTTAAAAATGTAGAATTTTTAGACGTCTCCCTTTCTCAAATACAGAGGAAATAATGTTTATTCTCTGACCATCTCCCCCCCAATTAAAAAAGGAAAAAATTAAAAAGAGATCAATTAGAAACTTCATCTTCAATTTGCCCCAGTCATCGGAGGCGTCCCTAGAAAGGGATGGCTTCTGTCTCCTCCACTTCGTTTGATTTTGACTTGCCCCTTCACATACATGCTGTGGAATAATTCTGAAGTAAACAATGTAGCCAGCTGAACTCTCCTTACGTGGAGCTTGAGATGAATACCCTAGAACTTAAACATGCCTTTAAAGCAGATCTCTTTATGAGGACGAGGACGTATTCAAACTTGGTGACAGAAATGACACAATGTTTCCTGTGTTCTCCTTCTGTTTAAGGCACTCAAGCTTCTTTATACTGGCACCTCACTATGTCTCCAAGATCAGTTAAGGCAGAGCAAATCACAACCTTACAGAAAGGAGGGAAGAATGACAAAGGACTGTCATTAAGTGTTGAGGCAGACCCTTCCAGGTGGCATTCAGAATGCCTCTGCATTGCCGTGTCCCACAAGAGCATCACCTTGTGGAGAGATGAAAACACAGGCTAAATGCCACACTTCGCCGTCTGCATCGGTGAGAGGAGCAAAAGAAACCAACTCTTGTCGGAAGGGGAACTGTTGGGTCCCATAAGAAATAAAGGCATACAATGCAACTAAGAAAAAGAGTTTCACTTCTGCAAACTGACCTGGAGAGACTTCTAAGTTAAAGAATGAGTGTAAAAAAAGCTCGCTGATTACTACACACACGGCTGGAACCATTCATATGAGCAAGCATCTGTCCTCGTACCCTCCTGTACCTGTGCAGGTAGCATGAGGGCTGCCTGGAAGATACGTGCCCTACAGAGGGAAGTGGACAGAGTTGGAGGGATAGGGAAGAAGAATTTCATACTTCTTTTCTTTTGATATTAGCTTTTAAAGATAATTAAATACACATAACCAGTATGTATCAATTGTTGATTGTTGATTAGAGAAAGAACAATAGCTTCAAGCAGACACCTAACTAAAGGATGGGCAGCAGACACCGGAGAACAGTTATCCAAGGTCTCCTCAGGAAGGCTGAGATGATCACAGCAGCAGCTTCCTTGTTCTTTTCTTAACAGCAGAAGCAACGTTTTCAAACTCCGAGGTATGTGGCCCAGGAGCACAGCTTTTCTGATTGGCATGCATTGCACTGTATGCCCCGCAGATCATATCCTTTCATTCTGTGTGCAAGGCATGTCACTAAAAGGCATTAAAGGTGTGCATTTCACCTGCGATAGGTCACCCTGCGGAGGTCACAGAACAAGTAGACTGCAGACTGCAAACTTTCTTAAGTACTTAAGGGTCCCAAACATGATGTGCCTCGAGTTTTATAGACATAAATGACATAGGCCATCAAATTCACAGCCTTATCTTGCTTTTGTCAAATGTTTGATAAGCGATTTTTATTCAGTAATAATGCTTGGTCACTGGCATAAACCTAAAAGGATGTTTAAGTTTTCTTCACTGGGCCCTGAAGGATTAAATCTACTTGTATAATTCTGTAATTTCTCAGAACTATTAGAATATATCTAAGACATACGTAACTAAAACACAATGACTTGTAAACTGTGGGCACTTCGTGCTGTGTACGCAGACTTGCCTGGCTCTCAGTTCCTTCCTTTCCTCCTATTTGTTTTCCTTTTTGCCTTCCCATCTTTCCTGCCCGACTGCTTTTACATTCTGAATGAACGCATTTACAGTCTGTGTCAAGCAGTAGACTGTTAGGAAGCAAAGCTGAGTTGACACAGGCCTGCTCTGTGCGCGTGCACACTGCGGAAGGGTAGACACATACGTAAACAAGCAAATCTGAATAAAACAGTGTGGTAAATAAGTTTGGATGAGAAGTGAGATGACATTTGTTGGGCATCTACCACATGCCAGACGCGCCCAGAGACGATTTAGGAGAACCGTCCACACAGCCCGCACTCAGGCTTCGTCTTTCATGTTGGCTGGCTCCACTGACTTGCCAATACCTGCTCTAGAACGGGATCCCGAATCATGGTCCGCACTGCCAAAGCTCACTTTCCGGAGGAAAGAAAAGAGCTGGTGAAGGAAGGCCTCACCGTGAGAACCGATGCCGGTTTCTAAACTCTGAACTTCGGGTGTAAGTAGACCGCACCATTGTTTTGTTACTAATGGACTCAGGACCTCGTGGGCTACATGGGACTCAGCAACACGGGCATTTTGTGGTTTCAAAACTGAAGATTGAACTAAAAATCAACAGAAAGGACAGTTCATGAAATTTCCAAATACACTGTGCAGCTTAACACTTTTCTTTGTTAATAAAGATGGAGTTTATGTATCTCTCCTTCCAACCAATGTAACTTAGTAACTATGATGCTCTGGGCTTGGGCTTAGACACTACAGACGAGGTCCAACAGTGACAGACTGCAACGGAACTCCTGAAGGACAGCCTTGTGACCACAGTTACTGAGCTATACACTGCCTCATATTCTGTACCAAGATTATCTCAGCCAGTACCTAAAACTACCGGGCCTGGTAGTTCTGTGAATATTATCTTCATGCTCCGAACAAAAAACCCCACAAGATTAATACACAGTAAGTCCTGGTTCAATCTCACGAATTCAGAAGTTTGCGTTACTGGACGTGTTTGTAGTTCACCGAGCACATGTTGCTGCTCTGATAGAATTACAGAGAACTGTGGAAGCTGGAAAGATCTAAAAGCGGGTGACCCAGTTAGCTCTTGGCAATGCAGGGATGCTTTTCAAAGGAGATAGCATTTCGGATTTAGCTTGAAAGAAGAAATAAGGAATATTTAATTGGTGCAGAGAGGAAGGGTATTTTAGGCACACACACACACACACACACACACACACACACACACACTTATATGGCCATGGAGTTATGGAAAGACATGCAGAGTTAAAGAAAAATGAGTCAATAACCGACAGCAGCCCGAGCAAGGCTTGCATGCTTCAACCGGAGTTTAGGCATTATTCCACAGGCTGCAAAACACTAAGAAGTGAGCAGAATGAAAGGTGTGTGTGTGTGTGTGTGTGTGTGTGTGTGTGTGTGTGTGTGTGTGCGCGCGCGCGCGCGCGCGCATATGTACGTGTGTGTGCTCACTACAATGTAGAGAACATACCAGCCTGTGTAGTTGTTATAGTCTAGGAGAGATCCAGGGAGCTGACCCGAGACTCCAGTCCTGGAGATGAGCAGCTGTTCAGGCTGGCTGTATTGTGTAGGACGCTGAGTGTGCATTAAATGGGGAAAGTTTATAGGTGCACATTGTTTATAAGCCATGTTATCCCACGAAACATTTTCATGTGTAATACTGTATGTGGCACTCGGTACATCCCTGAGAAGTCTTCTCTCGTTTATGGAGGAGAAGACCTCTGATTTTGCACAGTTATCCAAGGTTCCGCAAGAGGTTGCTAACAGAGCTGGAGTCTAAACCTTCCAGGTCTGCCAACCCACACAGCCCATATCTTTCCAAGGAGGACACACACAGGGAAACTACGGTTTATATTCACTCTAGTTTGCATTCCTTGCACTTAAAAAAGGCAGTCCAGGAGCAAGAAGCAGACGTGGTATAATAGAGGTCATATAGTAAGCAGATGCATAAAATGTAGGAGTAGTCAGGGCTTCTTGGAAAAATATGCCTTCTATTTCACCTTTGCTGGCATGGCGCCACTCTCTTTACTCAAAGGGAAGTTTCTAAAGATTCATGTCATTTGCATTTGTGGTTTTGGCAGCTTCTCTGGAAACGATGGTCTCTATAAGACAGTAAAGTAGAAATTATACCTAGTAACCCACTCGAGGAACAAGGTCATCACAACATGATTTGAGTAGGCTTATGCATGGGTGTGTGTCTCTGTGTGTGTGGTGTGTGCGTGTGCACGTGTGTGTGTGTGTGTGTGTGTGTGTGTGCCAGAGCATGGGTAATGTTTGTTTAGAGAAAACAGGCTACTCTGTTGCCCTTAGGATCTCTTCCTGAGATCATACTCATATGGCTGAGTGCCCTCCGTATGTTCCCTCAGGTTCTCCTAAGCGTCACAGTGCTTATACCCACTAATTTACACACACTGGAGAAGCAAACCCATGTGGTGCAAGCACTGTATCAGCAGTGAGTCTCGTTTTTTATATTTATAATCATTTGTATAATTATTTCTCCAATCCAATCAGTTATCAGCATTGGTATTATCAAGTGTAGACCCTGAAACCTGGTCAAGGGGATCTAGTAGCAACAATCCTATACGCCTTTAATTAAAAAGAAAAATCTTAGTGTCCTTGATTTCATAATGAAGAGGGACTGTGACCCAGCTCAGTGTTAGAGCACTTGCTTAGAATACATAAGCTCCGGGTTCAGTCCCCCAATGCAACAGAAAGCAGACCATGTTTGTTCTGCGAAGAGCACCCTTCCACCCATCAGGCCTGTTCAAACAGGCTAACACTATCCTGTGATTTCTCTTCATTTTTCTCCTCCTCTTCCTTCCAACAAATGTATTTCAATCCTGATCTTTAATTCACATGTATCCGACAAATGGTTATTAAACATGCGTTTTTGCCGCCATCCCATCATCCCATTCCACTGACCTCACTCGGCATCTTGGCCAGCTCTCCAGTCAACTGGAGGGACAGGGCCTAGCACCCTGACAGAAGCCAGGTCTGGGCAAAAGAAATGAAGCCTGAAAGAAGGTTCCTCGGCCCCCAGCCGCATGCCCCACCAGCATGTGCCAGCGTGTGCTCCACACCCGAGTGCTTAAGACGCAGTTTTCCCCTGGCCACACTCAGCTGGGTGTGATGCTGTGCTTTGTTTCCACTGGAGACAGCTTTTCTTGTAGCTGTAGTCGAGGTTCTCTTTAATTCCAAACATCAGATCTCCAGTGTCAATCTCCTGGATGCCAAGCTTTTAATAAAGAAAATCCCAATCTGGAGGCATTCCTAACACCGTCAAGACTGGGGTGTGTGCAGGCTCTGCGTGGATACCTTCTCATTAGGTTAGAGGCCAAACACAGGAGCACTGATTTCCAGGAATCTGCTCACATACGGTCTACTCCTGCCGAGCCAGAATCCATAATCCAAGCTTGCTGAAGGGCGTGACCAGGGAAATGGATCTGAACTATTCACACACAGTTCTCCCTGAGATCTTGAGTTCCTTTCTGTTTTAAAGTGAGGGTCCTTCAAGTGAGCCACCACGGCATGGTCATTACACAGAGCTGGGACAGAAGCTGTCTTTTAAAAGATAGATTAAACTCTCAGAAAACTCAGTAAATGTTTTGGCCAGTGACTCAGCCTTTCCTTTAAACTAACCTTTTTCTAGAAATAATACTGTGAGAAGAATGGATGTTCTGAAATGCATTTCAGATTTTCCTCTCCTCCTCCTACTTAAGGAGACTAATGGGGGTTGGGGATTTGGCTCAGTGGTAGAGCGCTTGCCTAGGAAGCGCAAGGCCCTGGGTTCGGTTCCCAGCTCCGAAAAAAAGAACCAAAAAAAAAAGAAAAAAAAAAAAAAAGGAGACGAATGAACAGTGAAATGGCCGGGAGGTAAGAGGCACGAGGTCAGAGAAGAAGGCAGGAAGAGCAAAGGACAGGGAAAAGTCACAATGGGCAGTTGGGTCTGAGGCAACATAGAATTCAGTGCATTCCCACTTTACAAGGCGAAAGGAGAGAAGCAGAAACAATAGTGACGTGGGCACAGGCAAGGACAGTAACTCCTAGCTCTGCGTCCTTTAACGTGCCAGGCCCAGTGCTGGCCAGGGGTTTTATTTCGAGTGTCTCTCAGCAGCTTTGCACATGTAGCGTTATCACGATTTCTCAAAAGGAAATCCGGAGCCCGGTGTGTCCTGTAACTTGCTTAGGTCTACCTGACAGGCGGTGGCGCCTGCATAGGAATCAGATCCAGTGCTCTTCCCTTTTGCCACATTACTCCTCAGGAATGCCTCAGAATCTACTGCAAAGCATATGTCTTCCTCAAACGGGACTATATGATGTTTATGCCAACTTAAGATAGTAAATAACGTCCTAATAAAACATATCACTGAGATAGAAACCTGAATGTGTATAAAAACCACCCCAGAAAGCTGTTTACCATGTACAATTCAGTGTCCATCCTTAAAGTTCAGGATTTATTAAGTCAGGGGAGGGGGTCTAAAGATCTTCCTTATAAAAAAGGGGGCATCACTGCGTAGCCTAGGCTAGCTTTAAATTCACCATACTCTTGCCTCAGCTTGCCTAGCATTGGGATTACAGACATGTGACACCAGTGGTGACATAAATCTCTACCTCAGTGATTAACATAAGTCACCTCAGTTCACAGGTTGAGGAATGGTGCAGCAGACCTTATCTCCAATTGACAGTTCTCAAAGTAGCATTCCTTACATTCTCACACACTTCATTCTAAGGTAAGGGTCAGGTCTTTGAGAAGCTCTGGAAATAAAACACTGGAGAAATAAGCCGGGCTCTAGGTAACACTGTTGCTAACAATTTAGGAAACACACAGAAGCCCTTTAAATTTTGCCCATCTTTTGTCGCTTTGTACTTAATATAAAATGAAGAGTTTCTAAAATCCCAGACCTATGATTTTATTTGACAGGATAAGGCCATTTTGGAAAAATAAGAATCCACAGAGTCTAAACATTTTGGTGGCAAGATATAAGCAGCAGGATTGAGTTTCTGTATTAACCAATGACAGCAAAATATCATGGGTCTGGAAGAAGGGAAGAGGTACCCAAAGGTGGAAGCAGCTATAAATTGAGTTATATAATCGAGGCAATCCAGTTGTTTGCTTAGCAACCAGTTCCTTCAATCTGGTAATTGTGTCTCTGCCTAGGAGCACTTCTGGTATATAGTATATTAAATCTCACAAATCAGGTTATTGTCCAATCATTCATTCTATTTTCAATGGCATCTTGAAATGCAAGGCTATTTTGAGCCAGCTTTTAGAGAACTAAAGATAGCCCTTTGCTTATATTAACATGCCCCTAGATATTTAAAAAATGGTTTAATAATTGCTGATTTAGGAATTGGATAAATGCCCACAGTGTGGCATATTGGATGGCCGGTGTCCACGGAGACGAACTTAATACGTGAACTGAGTCACACCGGAATCACGGTTACAAAAGAGAAGGAAGACTGTTGGAAGAAAAGCTGCACGGTTCTAACACAGTGAGGACAATCACGATGTGCACATTCACTCCCCTCGAACAACTCCTCTTTCTGTGGCTCAGTGACACCTCCCTAGGAGGCATGGCTGTGCTTCTTCAAATACAACAGTCTGACAGGAGAATGGTTGAAGAAGGAGATGAGGAAAAGGCTTATGACGGTGGGGAATCTGAATCATCAGAAACTAAGGGAGCCACTCACTCAGCTATGAACCACGCTGAGGTACCCCGCACTACTTACAATAAAGCTCAGGGAGACACGGATCCCACATTTAGATAGAAAGCAATATTTTCTCCATACTTTGCCGTGTGATTTAACAGATCTTATTTAAAAAGGAACTTGTTGACTCAGTTGATGCTAGTTTATCTTCAAATCTTTCAATGATGCCAACTCCCCAAAGCACTGTATGAAGTAAACTCGATGTAGTCATAATCTCACAGCATATCCAGCATACAGAGTCACTTAGGGAAGCACACTGAAGTTATTTTTCATATTTCATAGAGATAAATACACTTTTTCTAAGCACTTCCTCGCTATTTCCTTCACAGGATTTGGAGGGCTTATAAATTGACTTTGACTTCTTCAGTTTATGATTTCACGGCATCAGAGACATATAAGATGGTTTCCACTAAACAACAGAATACTGTTACAGTCTGTGTACTTAGAAGAGAAGCTCAAAAGTTAAAATAAAAGGATTGCTTTTTAGGTCGAGAGTACAATTTTTAAAATACTCTCTGCTAATCTTTAATAGCATCTGAGAATTCTATGACCTAGAAAGTCAAGAACTGAACTTTATTTTCTGACTTATAAAAAAGAATTTCAGCTCATAACTTGTAATCCATACCCAACTCAAAACATGAACTCAGATGTGAAACTGGGCCATGAATGGGGACCAGGCAAGAGAGGTGCTAACTAAGGCATCTCATGGCTTCCTGTTCTCCTCTTTCTCTGACTTGGAGCATGAAAGGGGCTGGTGAAGAGACACAGCTTTCTCCACCAAGACAAAGAGAAGATGAATAGACTTCAGGCTTCTAAAATAATGACTTTCAGAATTATTGAAATGCAACTTGGCCTGAAGTTTTTGAATTTACTAATCTAATTCCGAGTCTTTGGGCCATGTAAACAAATTTGGGAGTAATTACAATTTCAGGAAATCCTACTAATGCTACTAATGTGCATACTAACGTGTGCTTTCTCTCTCTCTCTCTCTCTCTCTCTCTCTCTCTCTCTCTCTCTCTCTCTTTCTCTCTCACACACACACACACACACACACACAGAGAGAGATTTTGGTGGAATGTATCTATTTTGTAACTGTAAGATACATTTAATTTTATTTGTTTCTATGTATTCACACAGCAATTCTTTGAAGCAATTGTAGTCATATATTTTGTTTTTCAGTTAAAGAAAATGAAGCTCTTCAAAGTTAAACAACTTATCAACTTATCAACACGGCTGATACTGGTGGAATCAGAATTTTACCCAGGCATCTTTATTCCATTTCAAACATGTTTATAGAGTATGTGGTGTGTGTGTGTGTGTGTGTGTGTGTGTGTGTGTGTGTGTGTGTGTGTGATATTTATAACTATAACTCCTTTTCTATTTTCCCAAGGTGACTCTGTAGTGGTGATCCTAGTTCCTGCTGAGTTGCCATTAGCTGTCAAGAAATGAGGTGGTCATCTCTACAAACAGCAATATAAGACGTTTAAAAGAGATTTGAACAAGGAACACTGAATTTGTGATACACTGCACTGTATTAAAGACAGTCTACTTCACTCAGCACTTCAGGTGACATGCTGTTAATGCTGTTCTCAAAAGATATGGAGCATCCAACCTGTTCTTTTCAGTGGGAATTTCCTTAGCTCTATGAAAGCAAAGCTCAGCGGTACGGGGTTGTGGTTCCTTTCTAAGACGTGTGTGCATGTGACTGTGTACCTGCAGTCCCCTCTTTACTGGTCCTCCTTTGCTTGAGGCAGGGCTTCCCGCTGTCCATCACTGTATTTGCTAAGCTAGCTGGACTGCGAGTTGTAGGGATATACAAGCTATCGCATCCCATTCCGTGTGGTCCTGGGGATCTGAACTCTGAGCCTCCTGCTTCCATGGCAAACACTTGAGCCACAGAACCATCTCCTTTCCCCCGTTATGGTTTCCATGAACAGATTCCAAGTCTTAATGTTAGGAGTTGAGGAGAATGGGAAAGCTCTGCTTAGACTTTACATGAAGTGCCCATAAGACAGAATTTGTATTCACATCACTGCCTTGATGTGCCTGCAGGAAACATCACCATCTGAACCTGGAAAGTTTGGCCTAGAATGAACTTGTTAGCAGTGAACCCTCATCTCTCCTGTTTGAGGGTCAAGGGGTTTGAGTCCCAGTGGAGATGGAAGGACTCCCAGAAACTCGTGCAAATTCAAGTATCTTAAGCCACAGCCAGCTAGAGGACACTTGTTCTCCTAAGCTCCCTACTGAGCACTGGGGGTCTTTTATTATCTGCTCCCATACATATCTCATACCTTGGCACATTAACAAGGACCAAGTTCTCTTACTTTCAATTTATTTGAAGCTTAAGGTCAAAATGGTCAAAGAAGTTGCTGGGAAACCCTGGGAAGGCTAAAAAGATTTTAATAAACCATGTGATGTCTAAAATTCCTAAAACTACAAGTGTCTTTTCAAAATCACCCCCATTAATAATCACATTCTTACTGTCTACAAGTCCATCCTATATTTCATAAAACATTTTATTATTTCCTTATTGGATAATGGTTACTCCTGAACCTATGGTCAGATTAGAAGGTTTGGCAGATGTCACTTTCAATTTAAGTGGATTTTTATGCCATTAAAAAGAATGTTTGCTCTGCCTAACAAAAGCATTGACTCTAAAAGTCACAGGCTCTGGGCCATTTCCTGTGGGATTTTTCTTCTACCACCCTTCCAATTAGTCAGTCAAAGTGATGCTTCTCTAAACACAGCCATCTATTTCTCTCTGGAGGGTTGCCTTCTATTCCAACCAAGAAAGAAGATCTTGGAAAATAAAGAAAGCTCTCTATATGCCTGCTCCCCCCCGTACAATATTTACGATTAATCACAGTGCCTCAGTGAGTGACAAGAGAAAAAAAAAACCCACTGTTTCCTTGTTCGTCTCAAATAGAAAACCATTTGTTGCAGCTTGAGTTGGCGCCAGCTTCCATTGTTTTGGCAATAATTAGTCAAATTATACCAATCACTAGTAATAATAACAGAAATTGTATAATTGTAATTTAGACCGATGACCTTGGACTTATGAAAATAGAATGTTGGGGTACTGCCTTGCATAATATATCATTACAATTCTATACAATCCGAAACTCGAAGGTTTTATATTAGTTGATTAATTTACAGTACCTTTGACATAAACTCTAAAAGTAACAAAACTACGTTAAGTTCCACAAAATGCTCAAGAAGCACTTTCTTTTAAATGTGTCCGTCCATTATTCAAATAAAACAAGGCCATCCTGCAAACAGCAACCTTAGTTATTTCGCAGATAAAGACTGATGTGGCAGGAAACATCTCGATTGTACGGAAGATGGACTCTGGTTCAAATTATTGACCGATTAAAGCAAACCAACATCGTTTCTAGTCGGAGAGACGTGGAAACGGCTCTACCCCGTCAGTGGAGTTCACTGTGAGTAACAGAATGAGCCCATGTGCATACAGAAACAAACCTCAGGCTGGACGCTTCACATCAACCGAACGATGAATAAAAGACTCTTCCAGCACAGTAGGCACATTTCCCCTTTAATAAGCAGCCAGGAAAAAGCAATATTTCAGTGTTTGCTTTCCTTCCGCTGAGGGGGAAGGTTTCATTGGGACTTATTTTACTTCCTTTTTACTCTGTCCTATTTTCTTGGCTCTCACAGTCAGCTCAGTAGCAACGCGACAATACCACTTTGCACTTGCCCAAAGCGCCTTTTCTCTAAAACTCTCAGCTGTGGTCTATGCGAGGAGAGTATAAAATAGGGGAAGCAACGCAAACATCCAAGTTCATCCTCTCATACAAATGTTTGAGAGACCTAGAATCATATTAACTCAAGGCAGGGAATGGAGGAGCTCCCGCCCCCTCCCCCTTTCCCCTTTCACTCCTCCTCCCCCACCCCCCACCGCTCTGTCCCGATAAAAACCCAAACAAATGAGCAAACAAAGTCCCTGAAAAAAATGTTTAGTAGCCATGAGGCCTCGGGTAAGACTGGCCATTATCTTGAGCTCTGTCCCACATATAAAACAGAGCGTGCCTTCATGAAGATGTGAAAAGTAACCAGCTGGACTCTCCTAAAGCAAAACTGGGGGGGAGGGGGACGGGGCGGGAGTGGGGGGAGGGTCCAGACTTTTATAAATTTCTAAAAATAAGTCTGAAGTGGGTACCTAGAAACTATTCATGTTTCTGGAATAGGGGATGCTTTCACTTTTATCATCTTTATTTTTATTAAAAAATGAAAAGGCATTATTAAAAATGAAAAGGCTCACTTATTTAGGGAAGACACATCACAAAATTAAAACGTTACAGACAATAATACTTAACAAAAAATTGCTGATGCTCTCTCTATTGGCAGACATTCTTTGCTAATGAAAGAGCATTCTTTAAAAATGCCTAAGCTCTGTGTTGTAGGTTTAGGACTA
The DNA here is from genome assembly GCF_021556685.1 of Rattus norvegicus. Lineage (NCBI taxonomy): Eukaryota > Metazoa > Chordata > Mammalia > Rodentia > Muridae > Rattus > Rattus norvegicus. Next base: position 76,298,085 of record NC_141539.1, on the reverse strand, counting down.
TTGTGAGACACAGCATTAGAAACTCTCAGGACCCCAGTACCTGAATTCTAGAGACCTCCTTTCTCTCTATTCTTGATTATGGCCTTTAAACATAGAGTAGTTTCCCCTTCATATTCTGCTAAAGATGCAAATGATTTTTTTCAGAGTTTATCAGCTAATTAGAGGAGCTGTTTTGTGTGGGCTGGAAATTTCTCATCTCTCAGCCCAGATTTTGAATCTAGTGAACTTGAAATAAAATACACGTAATAACTGTCTACTCCTACTGCAAACGAAACATAGAAAAGAGAGAGGCAAATATGCTAAAGTGTGTGTGTGTGAGTGTGTGTATGTGTGTGTGTGTGTGAGTGTGTGTTTGTGTGTGTGTGTGTGTGTGTGTGTGTGTGTCCCTATGAGGGTCAGAAGAGTTTATTAAATATCCTAGAACTAGAGTTTCAGGTAGTTGTGAGTTGCCCAATACAGGAGGTGTTTATAAGCTTAGGAAGAACATCAAGTGCTCTTAACCACTCAGCCATCTTCCCAGCCTCACGAGCTTTTATTATAAACATCTATTTCTTCTAGATTTAAGAAAATGAATTTTCAAAAATATTCTGTATATATAGAATACTGTATTATTTTCTTTAACTACACAAACAAATCAAATACAACACATATAAGAAGATAGCATAGCATGGCAAAGATTTACCCTAGGAATACAAGGCTGAATACTGGGAAATCCACTGATACACATGATCATCTCAATACTTACTCACAATGTTTTCAGTAATGAATAAATGAATAAATAAATACAAAGTCTCCAGGCAATAAAGAGCACCTACACGAGACCTTCAGCTAGCCTCGTATTAAATGCTAAAAGAACAGACTTTTTTCTCCTTCTAAGCAAGACTGTGATGAGGATGTTTGCTCTTAACAGTCCACTTCGCATTCTACTGCAGGTCTTAGCAAATACAACAGTAGACAAGAGAAATGCAGATGAGTAGAAAATAAGTAAAATGTTCTCTGATCAAAGATAAAAGGATGTATCAACAACATTAGTTTTTAGGGTAATGCTAGTTAAAACTAGACTTTCATACAGCTACATACTCGTAACAGTAGTCTAAAGCACAGATAAGGTACCAGTTGGTGTGTGGGGCAACAGAAGCCTGTTGGTGGCGGTAGAAAGAAATATTGCTGGACTCATTCTAAACCCTACAACAGAGAAGTAGATGAGTGGTTACAGCGACCTGGGACTAAGACCTTGGGGAGGGGTTGAAGATAAAGCCATGTTGATTTTGACAACAACGTAACTATGTAAGTGCCAAAGAGTAACAACCCCAAAGTATGAAGGCTCTCTAGGTCCCTGCTACACATTTAAAGAATGAGTTGGCACACACGGATGAAAACAGGGAAAACTGGAACGCTGTATACCAACATACGAACACCAATCATCCCCTTAATGCATATTTCGGAAGATTAAATTTGCTTCCCGGTCTCGTTCTGAGATTTAAAAACAGACCTTGATCGGTCTGTGTGGTGGTTTGAAGATCCCTGGCACTGTTTGGAGGTGTGGATTTGCTGGAGGAAGTTTGCCGCTGTGAGGGTGGGCTTTGAGATCTCCTCCTAGCTGCTTGCAGAACAGTCTTCTCCTATCTAAGGCAGCCTGCATTACTTTTGTTTCTTAGAGGAAAAGAAAGTCACGTTTCTATCTGTTCATGTGAGAGCTCCTAGATCTGGTCAAGAGTACAAGTGCTTCTCGGAGGCGTCTAGATTCCAGTCTTGTTCCACTTGCCCCGCCCCCCTTGTCCTCCGCAAAGAGTTTTGGCATGGCAGTCCCTCATTTAAAGAAGCTGGGTTGATTGATTAAGGCCCACCCTGTTGTTTCTCTAGTCTAGATCTGACATAATAAGCTTGGGCCAAAACAGACTGAGCTGTTATTACAAGCCAGGCACTGCTAGGAGCTCGTAGAGTTTCTTACGCAATCCTAGCACTTTTCGATGATGTACTTTTTCAGCCCTCAATTTAGAGATGATCATGGTCAAATCCAACATCCAAATTCATAACCATCTTTGTGAAGTGGAGGTACTGGGGAACGTGGCGTCTGAAAGAAAGCTATCTTCCAAAGTTCCAAAGCCTGGCTTGCGGCTTGTTCGCCATGCAAGATTGGAAACATTGCTTAACCTCCCTGAGCCTGTTCTTACGTCCTTGCCTGCCACAGGGATTTTCAGTTCACACAGAGGACTGTCTAACTGCCCAGTAACAGCACCAGGCTCTTCTGG